>NC_134431.1:18780013-19080013 GCF_030867145.1 Opisthocomus hoazin
TCTGCGGGGCACAGCGCCGCTCCCCCTGCCCCTTCCAGCCCCCCCCAGCTCTGTATTCCACTCACCGGGGTGGGGGGGGCTGGGGGGAAAGCGCTCTCCCCCACAGCCATCTACATTCAGAGCGAGGAGGAGGAGGAGGCCTTCACCGCGGGGACACCCCATCCTCGTGCCCACCACCGGGCCCAGCTCCCAGCGGCTGATGGCCGGGGAAGAAAGGGGCTGGGGGGTCTGACGCGAGGGCAGAGCTCCTCGCCCCCGGCCTCTGCCTCTGCCCCGCCGTGGGGCTGGGGTCTGCCCGGGGGCTGGGGTCTGCCCAGGGGGCAGCCGGCCTCTTCCCAGGGCCCGAGCGTGCCGGGGATGGGGGGCACGGAGCCTCGACCCTTGCTCTGGCTGGGGGACCTTCTATTAGTGACACGTCTACACACACGCACGCACTCACACATGCAAAAATAAGTCTGTTTATTCTCTTCCAAGTGATCGAGGGGACCCTGCAGGGCTGGGACCCCCCTTCTAGCCAGCACCCCCCGGGGCGGCCTGGGGCTCCCAGTGCCGGGAGCGGGCGGCTGAAGGGCTGCATCGGTCTCAGCGCCTCGAAAACACGACGGAACGGTAAAGAAGAGGGGTTACGATAAAAGGAGCTGGCGGCACGGGGGACGAGGCTCCGCGGAGCGGGACGCTGGCGGGAGCGGCTGCCCGCCGCGCCGGGGACGGTGCTCGGGAGCAGCGCGCAGTGGATGTGGCGGTGGAGGCACGGCCGTCCCGGCGATGGGGGGGGACGCGGCGACGCGGCGGCGGGGTCACTTGCGGCTCAGCAGGGATCCCAGCAGAAGCACGCCTGCCACCGTCGCCCCGGTCAGGAGCCATTTGTTGAAGGTCTCCTGGCCCTTCCTCACCTCGGCAGCAGCATCGTTCCCGTAGAGGTCCACAAACCGCTCCTGCGGGAAGAGAGAGCGGTGAGCAGAGGGGTGGGAGCGGAGCACAGGGACCCTCTCGGGGGTCCTTCCCCCTCCCCGGAGCGGGGCGGAGGGCGCAGCGGGAAGGGGCAGGGAAGCGGCGGTGGGGAGCGGGCGGCTGACAGACGCCGTGCGCTTCCTCGCGCTGAACCACGCCGAGAGGGCGACGGGGGAGGCTCAGGACCAGCCACGAGAGCAGTGGACACCAGGAAGGATCTGCAAGGAGAGGACCACGCGGGCAGGGCAGGAGGTGCGCCACGTGCTCCAGGCTCTCTAAAATTAGCAGCAAAGTGTGACAGGAACCACCGCAGCAGGAGAACGCCGGCCGGGCTTTACTCCACGGCCGAGGCCTGGGGGAGCAGCAGCAGGGTTGGTGCCCAGGGTCGCGGCGGGAGCCCACACCGTGCATCCCCCCGCCGCGCACGCAGAGCCTCCCACCTCCCCACCGCCGCGTCCCGGCAAGACCAGCACTCCCACGTCCCGGCCAGCCCGGGCTGCTCCGCAGCACCATCCGGCTTCCGTGGCAGAATCCCAGACTCCCAGCATGGCAGGGGTTGGCAGGGACCTCTGGGGTCACCCAGCCCAACCCCCTGCCCAAGCAGGGTCACCCAGAGCAGGCTGCACAGCACCGCGGCCAGGCGGGGCTGGAATATCTCCAGAGAAGGAGACTCCACAGCCTCCCTGGGCAGCCTGGGCCAGGGCTCCGGCACCCTCAGAGGGAAGAAGTTCTTCCTCGGGTTCAGCTGGAGCTTCCTCTGCTCCAGTTTGTGCCCGTTGCCCCTTGTCCTGTCGCTGGGCACCACTGGAAAGAGTCTGGCCCCGTCCTCCTGACCCCCACCCTGCAGATATTTATGGGCATTTCGAAGGTCCCCTCGCAGCCTTCTCTTCTCCAGGCTGAACAAGCCCAGCTCCCTCAGCCTCTCCTCGTAGGAGAGATGCTCCCGTCCCCTCCTCATCCTCGCAGCCCTCCGCTGGGCTCTCTCCAGCAGCGGCGAACACGGACACGCCGGGTCGTGAAGCTCCTGCCTTCCCACGGGCTGCGGGAGCGCGGGCCGAGCACGAGGCCGGCCGGGAACGCCGTCACTCCGGCCCAGCCCGTCCCAGCCGGCTGCCTCCGGTCCTTCAGCTCCAGCGAGAGCCGGGCAGACTCCAGCAGAGCCTCTGCGCAGCGATCGGCCGCAGCCCCTCTCCCTCCGAGGCCGTGGCCCGGGCCGGGGGAGACGGAGGGCAGAGACACGGAGCAGAGCACCGCAGCCGAACCGCTCCCCCAAACCGGCTCTCGGAGAGCGGCTCTGCCCCCCGTGCCGCACGCCCACGGCACGGTGCCACCCGTCCTGCTCCCCCGGGCACCCAGGGATGGCGGCCCACCGTGAGGAGAGCTGCTCGGGCCCCCGGCCGCAGGGAAGGGGGGTCCGCGGGCCGGCTACACGCAGCAGGGCCCGCTGTGCTGCGGCAGCTCCGGGTTTATCGGGGTTGAGCAGGAGCAGCGGGGCCAGAGCAGGAGCAGCGAGCGCCGGGATCGCGGGGAGCTCGGAGCGCCGGGCAGCCCGGCGTCAGCAGGGGATCGGTGCTGTCACACCGCGAGCCCAGCTTCCCAGCAGGGTCCCCTGTTCCTTGATAAGTGAACGCAGTTCCAGTAACCCGGCTGCTCTGGGAAAGCAGAGATAAGCCCGGCTGACGCTGCGCTTGTGGCACGCCTCACCCCGGCCTCCCCGGAGGCAGCGGCAGCATCCCTGCCCGCCTGGGCCCGGCAGGCCTGCCATGGGCTGCGACCGCTGCCCCGGGACCCGCGGCGGGGTCGGTGCCCGCATCACGGCTGGCATCGCGAGGGTCTTCAGGGAGGTGCCTCTCCACCACCCATGGAAACGTGGGACCGGTCCCCTGCCCCCCAGAACAGCCCCAGCATGGTGACAGCCCACAAAGCATCTCCTCACCTCGCCACACACCCCCTCCAGGCCTGCCAGCTGGCATGGGTGCTGCGGAGGTGCTGTGTGGCACCCGGCCCCGCAGCGACGGGCACGACGGCCGCTCACACGCAGGTGCTGTCCGGGGAGGAAGGCGAGGGCTGCTGCCCACTGCAGCCCCTCTGCCCGCTGCAGCCCCTCTGCCCGCTGCCAGCCCCTCTGCCCCCTGCAGCCCCTCTGCCTGCTGCAGCCCCTCTGCCCACTGCAGCCCTTCTGCCCGCTGCCAGCCCCTCTGCCCACTGCAGCCCCTCTGCCCGCTGCCAGCCCCTCTGCCCACTGCAGCCCCTCTGCCCGCCGCTCGCCCGGGGGATGCCCTCGGGAGCAGCCAGCAATGGGGGGCAGCAGGGCCCAAACCCAAGGAGGGGATATATTTTTAATTCCGGCACAGGAAAGCCCTCTGCTGACAGGCGGTGACGAGCAGCGGAGCGGTGACAGAGCACAGCGAGCAGTGAGCAGGCTGGCAGGGATGGAGGGCACCGGGGAACGGGGGTGGAAGGCACAGGCTTGCCAAAAAATACCCTGAGAGGGTCCTTCCCTCGGACACGTGTCCCAGCCAGGCACCCCCAGCGCCCGACGCCGCGGGAGGACGCGGCGTGGAGGAAGGAGGCTGCGCCCTCCCCACGTGTTCCCCCCAAAAAAGCCACTTTGCTGGGGGATTCAGTGAGGCCTGCCCTGCCGAGAGCCCCACGCATCTCCACAGGACCCCCCCTGACCCACGGGAGGGGACGTCCTCACCGTCCCCAGGAGGGCTGCGGAGGCCGAGGGGGCTGCGCAGTCCCGGGGTGGGGGCAGGCAGCGGGCCAGGGCCCCCCAGCCAGGGCAGGGAGCCGGCAGCCGAGCCTCCGCGCTGCCCTCCCGACGGCGCCCGCTGCCGAGCTTGGGGAAAGGCAGTTCCAAGAAGCGTGTTTTGCAGCCCTCACTTCTCAGAAAAGGAAGCGTTTGCTGAAGAAGAGATAAATGGCGTACGGTGACCCGCGAGCTATCGGGCGCTACAGACGGGGAACAGCACGACCAGAGCCCCGCGCGGGCGGGGAGGGGACGCGAGCCCCTCTCCTTCCCCGGGACGGAGCAGCAGCCGCCTGGGCCTTCCTCGGGGCAGCCGTCCCCAGGAGCCGCGACGGCTCAGCCCCGGCACAACTGCGAGCCCAGATGCGTCCCGTGGGAACGGCGATCCCGGACCAGGGGGAGTGGGAAAACAGGCGGGAGCGTCCTCCCTCGCCATGCTGGGGACGGGTTGAAGGTTAGGGAAAGGCAGCTTGCTCGGTTCCCACACCGCCCCGCGCCTCGGCCGCTCGGCACCTGAAGCCCAGCACTCCCAGTACCGACTCTGACCTCTCCGGCCTGGCGTTTGGGATCTCAGGCTTGCCCAGACACGTCCAGATATTTCTGGCCTCCCCCAGTCACCTTTATCTGAGAGGAAATATTTGGAATTCCTGAGTCGATCACAAGGACTATGGTAGCAACAGCACGTCAGTGTCCCAACCGCCCTCGCCGCTTGCCCGTGGGCCTCTTCCACCCCAGAGAGGACAGGCTGTTCCCCCGCCGAACGGCCGTCACGTCCCCTCCCCGCCCCGGGTGACAGACACGTCCGAGAGGAGGATGCTCCGGGGCAGGGGATGAGGAAGCAGCGGAGGTGATGCCTACGCAACAGGCAATCCCCCGGCTTCGCCTCTCCTCGCCCAGCGCTGGGGAAGGACGCGGCGTTTTCTTGCTGGAGCCCAAAGCAGCTTCCCTCCAGCTGCAGGTGCTGCCTGCAGGAGATGGAGGAGCTGCAGACCCAGCCCCCGCCGGCGCCCACCGCCCCGCAGAGCAGGGGCAGGGAGGTTCTGCGGTGCCAAAGGCTCTTGAGACACCTGCGGTGCCCCAAACCGCAGCCCACCGCCGGCAGGGCCGCAGCAGCCGGTTAAACGCTGCCTGGTGACGACACACGACGCTGGGTTGAGGGAAACGAGGAGTTGGTCTGACCCAAAGTCCTCCGTCTCGGGTGGGAGAGCAGCTTCACCAGGCACGAGGTCTGGCTGAGACTGCACTCGCATCCCAGCCTGGGAAGGGGAAGATCCGAAGCCGTGGCCTCCCGTGGGCACCCACCCCAGGGGCTCTGCTGCTCTCCCCCACCAGCGCTGCCCAGGCCGAGCCGAGGGAGAGCCGCTGCCGGGCCCCGCGCAGGGCGAGCGGGTTCCTCTTTCAGGATAAACCCCAACACGGGGGGAAAGAGGATTCAGCAAGTGACACCGAAGCGTGCAGGCAGGTGAAGGAAGCAGATGTGGGCAGCGAGTCCCCGTCCGGTCGCCCGTGAGCCAGGGGCAGCAGCAAGGGGGGTTCTGGCTGCTGGGAGGGCAGGGTTTGGGTGCTCCAAGCTTCTCTTGCACAGGGAGGTGAAGGGTGTGGAGGTCACCACGACACCGGCACGATGCTCTGCAAACCAGCAGAGAAGAGACGGGCTCTGCCGGGACTGTTCATGGTGAGCTTCGCCCCGACGCCCGGCCAGCCAACCCAGACACCCACAGCAACCACCTCCGCACGTACAAAAGCCTTTCCCACCCAAGGATCTTCATGTGTTTCACCAAAAATCGTCTGGATCTCCAAAACCTCCCGTGGGATAGGGCAGCATTCTTCCCCAGCAGCTCAGCAGAGGTGCTGAAAGGTGAGGTGCTCTGCCTGGAGCTGTGCACAAGTCAGCAGCACGAGCCCCAGCGCTTGCCTCCCAACCCAGGCGTTCTCGTCACGAGGCAATGTTTCACTCGAAAACAAGGCTGTTTCTGTTCTACCTTCGCTGTAATTACAGCTGTGTCACTGCTAACAGGGCTGAGGCCAATTGCCAGCCAGGAGCGGAGTCATCTGGATGACCAGACATTCGTTAACGAGATGCTGGGAACAGTTCTGTGCCGAGCAGCGAGGCAAGCGCGGCAGAAGGAAGGCAGCAGCTCGGCGCAGACCACAACAAAGCCCTGCGTCGACTGCAACCTGCTCCCCGAGCCCCGCCGGGCTGCCAGCTCGCCGCATGGGACCGGCGTATGCGAACCTGGAGGTGAAGCACGGCGGGGCAAAAGGCAGCTGAGATCTTCCAGGAAAAAAGAAAACATGAGTATTCCCGAAGGCTGCCACCAGGATCCTGCAAACACGGCGCTGCGGGTCCCTGCACGCTGCGAAAGTGGAAGGGACGTCCCAGAGGCTCTCCCTGCGTCCTGCTCGCCCAGACACCGCATCCACGCGCGGCCCCCCAGCCCTGCCCGACCCCCCAGCCCCAAGGGAGGGCAGCAGGGACAGCCTGCGCCAGTCACACAGCCCTGCCCGCCGCGGCGGGGCTGCAGCCGCACAGACGCGACCCCCGACTCGGGCGCGTCATGCCAAGGCAGCCGGCCATCCGAGGCCGAGGTCTGGGAGCTGCTCCAGATCCCCAGCTTCCCCTGGTCCCCGCCAGCAGCGTGGGCAGGCTGGGGGTGGGCAGGGGCTCTGGGGACACGGGGAGGGAAAGGGGCTCTGGGGACATGGGGAGGGGAAGGGGCTCTGGGGACATGGGGAGGGGAAGGGGCCCTGGGGACATGGGAAAGGGCTCTGGGGCCATGGGGATGGGCAGGGGCTCTGGGGACACGGGGAGGGGAAGGGGCTCTGGGGACACGGGGAGGGGAAGGGGCTCTGGGGACATGGGGAGGGGAAGGGGCTCTGGGGACATGGGGAGGGAAAGGGGCCCTGGGGACATGGGAAAGGGCTCTGGGGCCATGGGGATGGGCAGGGGCTCTGGGGACACGGGGAGGGAAAGGGGCCCTGGGGACATGGGAAAGGGCTCTGGGGCCATGAGGATGGGCAGGGGCTCTGGGGACACGGGGAGGGGAAGGAGCTCTGGGGACACGGGGAGGGAAAGGGGCTCTGGGGACATGGGGAGGGGAAGAAGCTCTGGGGACACGGGGAGGGAAAGGGGCTCTGGGGACATGGGGAGGGGAAGGGGCTCTGGGGACACGGGGAGGGGCAGGGGCTCTGGGGACACAGGGATGGGCAGGGGCTCTGGGGACACGGAGAGGGGAAGGGGCTCTGGGGACATGGGGAGGGGAAGGGGCTCTGGGGACATGGGGAGGGGAAGGGGCTCTGGGGACACGGGGAGGGGAAGGGGCAGGGGCTCTGGGGACAGCAGGCTGGCAGGTGCAAAAGCTCCAGAGACCCAGCTCTAACTGTCATGCAAATGGTGACCTCCAGGGAAGCAGCTGCTGATCTCCACGGCAACGGCAGGGAATGCCACCCCCCCCCCCCCCCCCCATCCCCCACCCCCCCCGGCTGCCCCTCCGCTGCCCCTCCGCCCCAGAGCTGGGGTGAGCTGGGGTGCTGCGGGCGCTGGGGTGCTGCCCTGCCCAAGCTCTGCGACCCCGAGGGATGCAGCCAGGAACTCAAAAGGGTTAATTAAGCGAGCACGTCCCTGACTCGCTCTACCCCGACCAGCCCTGCCACACACCGAGCTGCTGGGACCAGTGGGGAGGCTGCCCCGGTGCCCCTCAAAGCCCCCCAAACCAAACCTGCGGGGCTTCAGCCCAGCGAGGGCCCAAGCCAGCTCTTTTCCAAGCAGAAACAACCCCTCTCCAGCACATTCCAGCCCTAATCCTCGCTGCCGCAGCCTCCTGTCAAACTGGTTCCATCACCAGCTCCAGGGAACCTGCAATAACCCCACACCACTCAGCACAATTTCAGCTTTTCCCAAATGCAGGCACGGGGCTACGGTGGCAGCTGTGACCCCGGTCCCTGCCCCGGGAGGCTGCTGCGCGCAGCACGGGACGGGGGGCAGGGAACTGCGCTCCCCGTTCCAGAAATCTGCCGAAACGCTCACGGGGATTAAAGCCAGAGATGGCGCGAGTGACTGATCTGCTTGCACCCATCTTTCATCAGGGTTTCTCCCAGAGCTACGCGGGCTGAGGGCTCCCGAGGGTGCCGGGGTGCGGGGTGGCTGGCAGGCAGCACGGCTCCGGCACAAAGGCGCAGCGAAGAACACATTGGCCGAGCCGGATCCACTCAAGAGCTTAGCACCTGCTGGGAATGGGATTGTTTTCCAAAGGGCATTAAGTGGAATAGTCCAGAGGAAAGACGGTCTCTCTGATGCCTGTCCCCACCGCACAGATGGTGTCTGAGCCCCGGCAGGCAGAGCAGCCTGCCTGCATCCCTGCCTGCACCCCTCCCTGCCTGCCTGCCTGCATCCCTCCCTCCCTCCCTGCCTGCATCCCTCCCTGCCTGCCTGCATCCCTGCCTGCATCCCTCCCTGCCTGCCTGCCTGCATCCCTCCCTGCCTGCCTGCCTGCATCCCTCCCTCCCTGCCTCCATCCCTCCCTCCCTGCCTCCATCCCTGCCTGCATCCCTGCTTGCCTGCCTGCATCCCTCCCTCCCTCCCTGCCTGCATCCCTCCCTCCCTCCCTGCCTGCATCCCTCCTTCCCTGCCTGCCTGCATCCCTACCTGCCTTCTGCGCCAGGGGCGCGTTCGGGGGGCAGGGGAACAATCCTGCTTTAATTTCGGGGTTTTCTGATGCCTGTGGTGCTGGGGAGCCCGCGTGGTGCAGCCGGCTCGCTGCAGGGGACGAGAGCCTCAGCAGCGTCGCCCGCACCCGGGGAACGAAGCTCAATTTTCACCTTGTCATTGCTCTTCCCAGACGTCACAGCTCCTGTGCAATCGTGCCCTTGTGTAACGGTGGGGAAACCTGCGCCGGGAGCACGTCCTGCACTCAGGCGTGCCCGGCTGCAGAGCCGCGTTCCCCCCCATCCAGGGGCCGAGCCCTGCGATGCCAAGAGGGAGGTTCTCCCCCCCCTCTGCTCTGCCCTGGGGAGGCCCCATCCGCAGTGCTGGGTCCAGTGCTGGGCTCCCCAGTTCAAGAAAGATGAGGAGCTACTGGAGAGAGTCCAGCGGAGGGCTACGAGGATGAGGAGGGGACTGGAGCATCTCTCCTACGAGGAGAGGCTGAGGGAGCTGGGCTTGTTCAGCCTGGAGAAGAGAAGGCTGCGAGGGGACCTTAGAAATGCCTACAAATATCTGCAGGGTGGGGGTCAGGAGGACGGGGCCAGACTCTTTCCAGTGGTGCCCAGCGACAGGACAAGGGGCAACGGGCACAAACTGAAGCAGAGGAAGCTCCAGCTGAACCCGAGGAAGAACTTGTTCCCTCTGGGGGTGACGGAGCCCTGCCCCAGGCTGCCCAGGGAGGCTGTGGAGTCTCCTTCTCTGGAGATATTCCAGCCCCGCCTGGCCGCGGTGCTGTGCAGCCTGCTCTGGGTGACCCTGCTTGGGCAGGGGTTGGGCTGGGGGACCCCAGAGGTCCCTGCCAACCCCGAACATTCTGTGATTCTGTGAGGAGCTCTGCCCAGTCCTCAACCACACCACCAGCCTCACCCCGAGCTGCCCCGCAGAGCCCGAGGGAGCCAGGCTGGGCGCAGGGACGGTCCCTGGGGCAGACGGGTCCCAGGAACGGACCACCCGGTTCTCCTGCCTCCAGCCACGTGTCCTCCAGGCTCCCGGGGCAGCATTGGCCAAGCCTCAGCACCTCCTGCTCCAGCCCCGGCGCCTCACGAGCCTGCCATCATTCTTAAATGCCACTTGAATGAAAAAGGGGAAAGGGTGGAGGAGCAGGAAGAGGAGGAAGATGTGCTCATTCTGTTTTCGCTTCCTGTTAGTCCACATGAAATCTCAAATGATTCAGGCCACAAAGTCCCTTTTAGCAAAATCCTTGCTGACTTGAGGGCAGGAAGCAGCGTAGGCAGCTGATGCAGCAAACGCGTGAGAGCGCGGTGCAGCACGAGAAGGAGACTTTGTGCTCTGCCCTGGGCTCCTCCATACGTGGTGTTGCATGAAATAATCACTGGCTGGTGCACTGGAAGCTTCTAAATGAGGTCAGTTGCTCTAATAAAAGACATTAGCTCTCTGGCAAGTTAATAAGCTGGTGAGCCACACCACTACAGGATGGAAGCACTTGCAACACTGCTCCGACGGCTGATTTGCAGGTAGCAACACCTCATTTTCTCCATACCTAAGCCATCTGTCACCCAGACACGACCCAGGGCCACGCACACGCCCAGCTCCCACATCCCGGCCCAAACCCCGAGCCAGCTCGCTGTGAGCTACCCAGAGCAATGTCAGGTACTCTACTGTCTGAAGATGAGGAAGAACTTCTTCCCTCTGAGGGTGCCGGAGCCCTGGCCCAGGCTGCCCAGGGAGGCTGTGGAGTCTCCTTCTCTGGAGATATTCCAGCCCCGCCTGGCCGCGGTGCTGTGCCCCCTGCTCTGGGTGACCCTGCTTGGGCAGGGGGTTGGGCTGGGGGACCCCAGAGGGCCCTGCCAACCCCTGCCAGGTTGGGATCCTGTGATTCTGTGTGATACAGCCACCAGCCACGTGCCCTGCCCAGCGCCCGCAGCATCCCCAGCCTCCCTCGCCATCAACGACGGCAAAAACCAGAGAGACGTGCGAACGGCACCAGCATCGTCTGGAGAGCTAACGCAGCGACGCAGACCGCGGTCCCGCTCCACCTGAGCATGGCCTTAGCTGCGTTCAAACCAAATCCGCTCCGTGCCAGCCTCGGCCTCTTCTCCAAGCTTCCCAACAAGCCCTTCAGCATCCAGCGGAGAAGAAAACCCTCCGGTGCTCCGTCGGGAAGCAGCCAGCTCCGGCAGCTCGCTCCCTCGGGCGCCCCGTCCTACCCCCGACAGGCAGGGCCCTGCAGGGCTCTGGCCCTCGGCCCCTCGCACACCTCCCGCTCAGAGCCCTGCCCATATTTGATTTCAGTTTGCAGAGCACCTGGCTGGCAGCGGCACAGGCAGGGAGCACCGGCCCGCTCTTTGTTCTCGGCCAGGCGGAGCAGAGGACACCTGCCTCGGTTTTCCCCGAGCTCAGCACCACGGCTGCGAGCCGGGGAGCTCCAGGTCCGTCCGTGATCCGGAGCGGGGACAGCAAGGCTGAGCCCGGCCCCGCTCCTGCTTTTGAAGAAGACAAGGCTGGGAGGGGACCTTAGAAATGCCCATAAATATCTGCAGGGTGGGGGTCAGGAGGACGGGGCCAGACTCTTTCCAGTGGTGCCCAGCGACAGGACAAGGGGCAACGGGCACAAACTGGAGCAGAGGAAGCTCCAGCTGAACATGAGGAAGAACTTCTTCCCTCTGAGGGTGCCGGAGCCCTGGCCCAGGCTGCCCAGGGAGGCTGTGGAGTCTCCTTCTCTGGAGATATTCCAGCCCCGCCTGGCCGCGGTGCTGTGCCCCCTGCTCTGGGTGACCCTGCTTGGGCAGGGGGTTGGGCTGGGGGACCCCAGAGGTCCCTGCCAACCCCGACCATTCTGGGATTCTGTGTGATTCCCACCAGAGGCTCCTCATCCCCAGGGCTCATCTCCCTGAGCAGGATACTGACGCCAGCAGCCAGCTACTAATTGGATCTACTTAAATCAGCAGCTACGTCTGCAGACGCAGCTCAAACACAAGCCGGAGCAGGAAGGGGGATAACGCAATAAATTCAAGCAGCTCTCCCCAAGGGAATCGCACAGACCCCTGAAACTTCCCTCTCTGCAGCTACAGCCTGTCACCCTTCCTTGGGCACGCTGGGCAAGCGGCCCAGGGCCTGCCGAAACGCCGTGCTCACCCAGCCCCCTGCTCCCAGTAGCAGAGGGAGGGCAGACCAGTTACGGCACAAGGTGCAAACAGTCCCCACGGCCACGGGAGCCTCTCTGGTTGATGCTCCGAACCCCGCTCCTCCCTCCCTCGCTACCCCGCGGGCAGCAGCGCCGGGTGCACTGGGTTTCCCATTAGAGAGATCCTGAGAGACAGCACTGGGCTGGTACACGTGAGCACGTGTCCGAGAGAAGACCCGGGCGGCTGGAGAGACGCCGGCTGCACCGGGGAGCTGCAGCAGGCGTTCCCGCCTGCAGGCAGTGCTTCCCAGCGTCACTCAGCCCTCGGATTCCTTTTCTTTTTTGCTAACTAAATTAAACATGAGGATAAAATAAGCAAAATACCTAAAAATAAAAAATAAACCGAGCATTTCTACAGCACAACTAGGTCACCGCTCCCCGGCACGCAAGTCGTGGCAGCCGCGGCTCAGCCCCTTGAGCCTCCCGGGTTCAAAACTGACATCTCTCTTCAAAGGCTCCCCCCTGAAACCCACACCTGCTCCCCGGTGAGCCCAGCTGAGCCATCTGCTAACGGCTCTGCCTCCCGGCAGCCCTCGGCCCCTCTCCCCAGCGCCCCGCGCCCCGGTGCAGGCAGCAGAGCCCTCGCGTCCGGGCGGACGGCGGGGAGAGCTCTCGCACGCCAGCAGGAAGCACGTCCCCTAACTCGAGCCTTCGGCATCCCAAGGACGATGAGGAGCAGGACTTCAGAGAGATCTCGCACCAAACACCCTCCTGCACGTCCTCCCAGGTGGGGAGCAGGGAGGAGGAAGGGTTTCCACGTCCAAGGCCAGGGCAGCAGACCAAGGAGTGCCCTGGCACCGAGGGACGCGGCTTCCCTTTCATGCCTCCGTTATCTGTGTTAACCTTTAGCTGCTCCGAACAATAGCGTCTCAGGGCAACATCCCTGGGCCCGGGAGGGTGGAGGAGGAGAGCGTGGCTGCTTTCCCACCCCGCAGAGCGTGCCTCCGCCGGCGGGCAGGCCAACACCCCGGCCGCTGCCGGGGTCACCAAGGGGGGACAGAGCAGCCACCCCCAGCCCTGTTCTGCTCCCGCTGCTCAGCGGGCCTGAAACGCTTCTACAAGCGCTCCCCATCCCTTCCCCCAGCTCCCCCTGGGAATCCTCCGGCTTTACAGCTAGCGTGGAAAGAGCTGCGAGAGAAACACTCCTTCTAACGTCACGATGGGACTGCAGCTGGCAGCAGCCTGATAAAAATCAAAGGCGAGAAGCTGAAGCAAAGGCCTCGAAGCACCGTGCCACCATTCAGCCCGTACCCGGCGCGGGCGGCAGGCGTATCGCCGCGCCGGGGGGCAAACCACCCACACAAACCGTGCGGGAGCTCCACGGGAATCAGGAGCAGCACCCCAGACACGTACAGAAAGCTGCAGCTCCCACAGGGGAACGGAGAGCAGGCTGCTCCCCCCCACCCCTTGTGCTGCGAGGGGCACCCCACTGCTGCCGAAACGGGGAGGGAGCCTGGGGGGACCCAGCTCCAGCGAGGAGATGAGCAAGGACGATCAGGAGGACTGACATTACCGAGAGCAGCTGCGAACAGAGAGCAGCAAGAAACAGTCTGTTAATTATTTCACAGGTCTTCTTTTTAAATGACGCTCGGTCCTTTGGATTAAAGAACCTCAGAGCACTTTACGGATCCGAGTTCCCCGCGGCTCCCCTGGGAGCGAAGGAAACGCTATCCCTGCTGCTGGAAGACCGCGGGGTTAAGTGGCCTGCTCTGAGCCGCAGCGAGGGGCAGGAGCTTTGCCTTCCAGGCGCCTGCTCTAATCGCAGATCTAAGGAACGTAATCAAACTAATCAAACTGCACCGCACACCCAGAGTCAGGAAAAACAGGCAGGGCCCCAAAGCGGGAGAACCGAGTGAACGGGGCGAAGAGCGGAGCTCTGAGAAGTCGCCTCTGCCCCGCTCTGGGTCTAGCGGCAGGAATGCTGCTGCGGCCGGGCAGGAAGCTGCAGTGGAAGTCATTCCAATGGCATTTCCTGGAGAGCACTGCAGAAAAACTTCCCAGGTCGCAGGCAGGGCGAGGGGCTGCCCAGGCCTCCAGCCACCAGCGAGGACTCAGCTACCTGGGACGGCAGCGCAGCCCGAGTCAAGACCCCGCCGGCAGCGACCGTCGGGCAGGCAGCTCCCACGGCCCGCGCTGCGCAGGGACACGAGGGACATGGCTGGCAGGGGAAGAGTGGTTTTTTCATCCCGAGCAGGTGGTGACAATGGGGGCATCGTCTCAGCTGCAAGGGATCCAGACCTTAAAATAATTACAGAGGACAAAGTGGGAAGCGACAGCCCAGCCAAGCTTTGCTGACCACCGGTTGGGATTCGCCTCTAAGAGAGCAACGCGTGGCCTTGGCTATCGGCAGCCGCCTCCTGCAGCCAGCTCTGCTGCGTGCCGGCCGGCCAGCGGAACCGACGGCTGCCATCTCCAACGGGATCAGCAGCGCCGGGGCATCCCCGAAACCCAACGTGTTCATAAAATCACAGAATGTTCGGGGTTGGCAGGGACCTCTGGGGTCCCCCAGCCCAACCCCCTGCCCAAGCAGGGTCACCCAGAGCAGGCTGCACAGCACCGCGGCCAGGGGGGCTGGAATATCTCCAGAGAAGGAGACTCCACAGCCTCCCTGGGCAGCCTGGCCCAGGGCTCCGTCACCCTCAGAGGGAAGAAGTTCTTCCTCGGGTTCAGCTGGAGCTTCCTCTGCTTCAGTTTGTGCCCGTTGCCCCTTGTCCTGTCGCTGGGCACCACTGGAAAGAGTCTGGCCCCGTCCTCCTGACCCCCACCCTGCAGATATTTATGGGCATTTCGAAGGTCCCCTCTCAGCCTTCTCTTCTCCAGGCTGAACAAGCCCAGCTCCCTCAGCCTCTCCTCGGAGGAGAGATGCTCCAGTCACCTCCTCATCCTCGCAGCCCTGCGCTGGACTCTCTCCAGTAGCTCCTCATCTTTCTTGAGCTGGGGAGCCCAGCACTGGACCCAGCACTGCAGATGGGGCCTCCCCAGGGCAGAGCAGAGGGGAAGGAGAACCTCCTTCAACCTGCTGGCCACACTCCTCCTGATGCTCCCCAGGATCCCGTTAGCTTTCTTGGCAGCCAGGGCACACGCTCAGAAGGGCAGAGCTTCAACAAACAGCGCTCAGCCCAGAGGAGCTGCGCTCCCCGCACGGTGCGACGCGCAGCCGTGCCTCTTCCCCGCTTGGCGTGCAGACCTAGCACGCGGCTCCTCTCCGAGTCTCCGGGCACCACAGCAGCAGCATTCAGACCTGCACTCGTGTCAGGCTGCCCAGCAAGCTCGGATCCAGAAGGCAGGAGGCTCCCGGGGCAGCCGGGGGCAGCCAGACAAGGTGGTAGTCGCAGGGAAGGCTTAGGCAGCGTACCTGGGCAATGGCACGAGGCCAAAACGCATTTCTGCAGAGCTGCGAATCGACGCCCAGCTCCCAACCCAAAACCATTGAGAAGGCTGGAGCAAGAGCAGAGGACGAAATCCCAGCTGCACCCTGTCATATGACACAGGCTGAGTCACTTCCTACCATTCAAGAAAAAAAATTAAAAAGATAGAGAATGAGTTTGCTATATTGACAACTTCTAAGGGTTTTCCCCAAACAGAACCGCAAGCTTCCAGTCCACCGCAGAGCGACACAACACACACGTCCCAGCACCCCGCGCCCTGCGTGGCCGGCGCCGGCTGAGAGCCCGGGACGCACGGAGCCAGCGCAGGAAGCAGTCCGTCCTCCTCCAGCCCGGTTTGTTGGGATTCAGATGTCACAGACTGGTGACAAAGATGCCGTTTGCTTTCGGCCCTGGCCTGACACAGCCCCTCCATGCTGGTCCCCCACCATACACCCTGCAAACGAGAAACCGCTCGCCTCTGCGTCCACAGACCTACCCCCAAGCCCCCACAGAACACCCTCTTTAAATCCCACGCTGAATGTTGATTCAGCCTCCACGGAAAAGCTGTCATCCCCCGGAGGGCCGCGGCCAGGCAGGAACCACCGCTCACTTTCCTTTCTCAAACAGATGACGCACGGTCAGCACCTCGCTGCCTGCCAGGCTCGCTCCCGCTCCCCAGGTTTCTCCCCCCACGCCTCCCGGTCCCCGCTGTGGTCACTGCTGAACTTCACAGCTGGTGGGACCTGGTCCTGGCCAAAGCTATCGCCTCAGGAAAGCCTCCTTTCTGGTTTTAATGGCTCACCAAGGCAGCAGCTCTCTTCTGGCTGGTTATTAAATGCCCCCCTTGGGTTCTTGTTTCCTTCCCCAGTGCTAGACTGTGGAGAGGAGGTCGAACCAAGGCAGGGCCAGGAAACATGACAAAATACACCCGTGTTAATGCTGCTTAGTGAGATTTGCCATTTCCCACTCACTTCAGAAAAGCCCATTTACTCAAGCAAACCACCACAGCCCAGCAGACAGCAGCCTCAGCAGGCCCCTCCAAAGGCAAACCTGCACCCCACGGCCACCCTGCGCTTGCCTTTGTTCCACTGCTGCGGAACTGAACAGAGCTTCCTACGCAACCAGGCCGAGAGAAACCTGTGCCGGAGCCGCGCTCCTTCCCTCTTTCAGGGGGGGCTTTCCAGGAAGAGCAGCGCTGCAGCCCTCCAGAAGGCAAACCACCTGGTCCCCGCCAAGCAGGCCTGCCGCAGCTTGCAGCGCTCTCACCGCGACCCGCCCGCTGCACCTCTCGGGAGAGCTTTGTTTGCGTGGGACAGGCTCTGACAGCTCAGATGCACCCCACAGGCTCCCTGAGCAAACAGGGCGGCGGGAGAGGGACCGCTCCGTCACGGCCAGGGCAGGCTGGCACTCTCCTCTTGCAGGGCGAGCTGGCAGCAGGCCAGCCGTTTTCTCCCTGCAGCTGGAGTCGCGTGGGAGCGAAGCGGAGCATCCCCACGCAGGCCCCACACGTCGGGCACTCGGAAGCTCTTACGACCCCTGCGTGGCTGCCCCCCCCCCCCCCCCCCCCGAGATGGGACACGGCGAGACCCGAGCGCAGAGGGAAGCGATGGCCGAGGTGTCAGACAAGCACTGGTCAGGGCTTGCAGCACGCCGGCAGCCCCGACCAAGGTCAGCAGCAGAGAGCAAGGCTGCTCCCCTGGGTGGGAAACACGGCTAACGTCAATCTTCAAAGCAAGAGCTAGTGGGTGGGTCAGATGGAGAGGAGTCCTGACCCTCCTGCAATCTGTTGAACAAATATTTGCTCCAGACAATGAATTTACAGACAGACACAAAAAAATTGAAGCCTCTTAACCGTGATGGGTGGGGGTGGGAACAGAGGCAGGAGGTATTTCATTCCCTGCAAGCAGGGACCAGTGATTTTCCACCAGTGATTAAATCTAAATCCCCCAGAGAGTTCATTTACAAAAAATCAGATTGCATTATCGCCTGGGTCTCCAGGATACAGCCCAATCCGTCACTAACAGCAACAGCCACACTAGCTTGGAAACCTCAATTTGATCACTCAATTCCAAGACTAATCTGTGGCTTTAAAAGCCAAAGCCAGAGGGAGGGGAAGGAGCTCAGCATTTGGCCAGGGGTATCTGCAGGATGAGAGAGCTAATGGGCCAGACGGAGCCTGACCAAGTGGCCAGCAGAACCCGGGTTATTAATCGAAACCAAGCTCCTCTGCCTGAGCAGCCCCACCCAGGCAGTGCCCCAGGGCGGCCACATTCCTGGAATTCCTGCACCCTGGGTGAACCGGCTCCCTCTTCCTGGGTGCACCCACTCCCCCTCTCCTCCGGGGACCCCGGCACCCGATGCCGGCTGGGCATGAGGAGCTGGGGAGCTCGGCGGGGCTGCCGTGCCTCTGCTCTGTCGGGAGGGGCCGAGCACAGTGCCGGGCTCACAGGCTCCTTGCCCGCTCCTCCAGACGTAGGGGCCTGCCGTGAGACCACCGGCCGGGGAGGGCTGGAAGGCCTCAGCTCACCAGCACGCCAAGGAGACAACTTCCCACCCTTCAGCTGCTAACGCCTGACAGCGTGAACTCTTTCCAGTGGGCACCGGTAAAGGTCACGCCAGCAGGGAACCACTAAGATGCAGAAGGAAAAAGAAAATGCAGACATCTGTAGGTCGCATACCTCCCGCTGGCAGTCCCAGGCAGCCAGACCCGGCATTTCAAGAATGCTTCCTGAAGAAATGCTTATTCATGTTAATACCTCACCACTGAAAGCCTCAGGGGTTTGCTGCTGGGGCAGCTGGGAGCATTGCTCCCTGCCAAGCAACAGCCAGCTGTGGGTTGGACTAGATGACCCACAGAGGTCCCTTCCAAACCCCTACCATTCTGTGATTCTGTTTAGCAGCTCCCGTGCACAGAGGCTGCCCCCACCTCAGCCCCGGCTCCCACCGCACCAGCTCGGACAGGCCCCGCAGCCCACCTGCCTGCCTGCCCACCACCGGTATCTGCTGTGGGCTCCACTCTGCCGGGAGCGCGGCAGCAGGCCAAGTCCTGTCCCCAGAGCGAAGCAGGAGCTGTAAGCCCGGCAGACAGCAGGCCGGCCCGCCGCAGCACTGCGCGCCTGGGCAGGAGGAAGCTCCACTCCCCACTGCGAAATGACACCAGGACCATGCCCGAGGGCGAGGGCTCCCACTTGAACAAGCGTGGATGACGCTAGATTTCCAAAGGCTCTTGGAAAATGCGTCTTTTATGTAACATGCAGGGAGCAGGAGAAGAAATGGGGATGGAGAAGGACGCGTCTGAGCATAAACTGTGTCATCGTGGTGGGCTGACCCTCTCGGGGCAGAGCGTTACGAGCGCAGAGGGAAAGGCCACGCACCCCCTTCTCTCCCTGCAAGGCCTAGGACACGCGCTAGCAAAAACCACTGCAGGCAGCTGCGCTCCGGTTTGACCGGCTACGCCGCCGGCCTGGGGCGAGGGAGGACGCGGCAGCCACCCCCACCGGGGAGAGGAGCTCTTACCCATCCGCCATTCTCCTGGATCCAGGGGTCTAGGTGGTCGGTCAAGTACGTGGTCATCCAAGCTACAATGCGTCCCACCAATACCCGCATCTCCTTGTCAACGCTCTCCACACACAAGGCTCCTCCGAAGGAGAAGAAAGCCACGATGCGACCCCAGTTCACTCCGTCGCGGAAGAGTTCGTTCACTACCTGCTCGAAGCTCTGATACGCCGTGCCGGGGGTGATGTGGAGCTGGGAAGTGAGGTCGCTGAAAGCCCGCCGGTACCTCAGCTCAAACTCATCCCCCGCCTCTCGCAGCGCCTGCCTCACGTCGGCTGCCTGAACGATGCCGTGGACTTCGAGGCCGCTCCGGTGCACGGCGGCTCCGTTCACTACGTGGCTGGCGGGCGGGTGCCAGGAGGGGCTCCCGTTGAGGACGCCGTCCAGCTCGGCCTCCTCCGCTGCAAAGTCAGTCCTGTTCCCATCCTCCTCCTCCTCCTCCAGCTGACTCCAGCTGTATCCCTTCTGCGAGAGCTTGTAGGAAACAAAGTCAATCACTAACTCCCGGTTACCGCTGGACATTTTCACACCTGGGCTGCCCTCCCTGAGTCCATGGTCCGGAGCAGAAGCAGATCGGCGCTCAGCAGGTCCCAGCTCCGCTCCCCGCCTTCACGACCGCTGGGAACATCTGACCTTCGCAGGGAAAAACACCGGGGCAGAGGGGAGGCAAACAAACGGTTAACACCGCAGCTTCTGGATGCGACCCCCGCCGTTACCACCAGGCTGAACCACCCCGCAGCCTTCTGCCGGGCCGAAGCCGCACGGAGAACCGCCCGCAACACCCCACCCCGCTCCGGGAAACCCACCTGGAGCCCTAGAAGACCCCCCCGGCTCGCTCCGCCCGGCGCCGGGGGCTCAGCGGGTGCGGGCACCGCCTGGCAGGCCGGCTGCGGGTCGGGCTCCTCCGCAACGGCCAGAGCCGCCGCCGCCCCGCCCCGCCCGTTAAAGGGCCCGGCTGCCCCCGCCCCCGCGGAAGCGGGCGGGCAGCGTTGCCCGAGGGTTACGGCAGCCCCGCGCGGGGCCCGGTCGGACGGTAACGGCAGCGCGGACCCCCCCCCCCCCCGCCCCGCTCAGCCCCGCCCTCCCGAAGCCCCTCGCTCCCCGCTGGAAACCGGCGAGTCCCCGCCGCCGGGCCGCGCTCGCAGGGCACGGCCTTGCCCGGGGCTGCCGCCGCCCGGCCCTGCCTGCTTACGGGAGCGGTGCCGGTGGCTGGCGGCGGTGGCGCGGCGGGGGGCGGCCTGGCCGGGACTGCCCCCCCACCCCGGACCGCCCCTCGCGGCCGCCGTACCCACGCGGGGCGGGGCGGCGAGCACGGGGCCCGCGCACGAGGGCCGCCACGGCCCCCGCGAGGACGGCACCCACGCCGCCCGCCCCGCGCTCGTCAGCCAATCACCCGCCGGGAGAGCCCCGCGGGGGCGGGGCCCGCAAACGGGGTCTCCCGTTGGCTGAGCCGCGCGTCGCTCACGGCCTGCCCCACTCCGCCCCTCACCTCAGCGGCCGGTGGAGGGTCCGAGTCCTTCCCGCCCCTGCCCCGCGGGCCCGGCTGGCCGCGACGCCGGGGGTCGCCGGGAGCCCCGCCGGGCCTCGGGCCGCTCAGCAGTCCCCGGTCTCCTTCCGCATCGCCCGCCGAGCGGCCGCCGCTCTCCTGGGCCGCGCCGGGGGGGTGCGGTAGGGTGGGAGGGGGCAGGAGGGGGCGGTGCGCATGCGCACGGCGCCGCGAGGCTGGGCGGGGAGCGCCGCGCATGCGCGGCGGGAGTGGGGCGGGAGCGTCCGTTAGGCGGCGAGGGAAGGGACGGCGCCTGCGCGGAGAGCTGAGTGCCGGTGCGCATGCGCTGAGGTGCCGGGCGGAGGGCGGGGCTGGGGCGCCCCCTGTCGGCGCCGCCGGGCCCGTGGGAGCCCTCCCACGCCACGTGGTGCGGCCCCGTGCCGTCGGTGCCCGCACGGGCGGTCGGGCTCCACACGTGATTTTTTTTTTTTTAATTTTGCGTCTCCACAGCGGTCCGGGAGCCTGCGGCCGCCCCCTTGCGCGCAGCAGTCGAGGCGGTGGAAGGCAGCCGTGGCACCAGGGGTCGGCCCGCTCGGCGGCAGAGGCCTCCCCCGATAGCAGAGCCGGCTGTCCGGCCTTCTCGCTGCCCCGAGGAGCTCTATGCAGCGTTTGGGGCCGGCGGGCTCGCCTGAAGGGCACTCTCCCCCGCGGCTCGGAACCCGGCTGTGCTCGTGGAGGGCCGGGCGGTGGAACCCGCCTTCCCTGGGCCGGGCGCTCAGAGGAGCCGAGCCGGTGAGGCGCAGCCGGCAGCCGGAGGAGCTCAGGCCGGGCTCCGGGATCGCAGGTGGGCTGCCGGTGCTTGACCGAGGACACCGCGACGGGAGGGAGACACAGGCCCGCTCCGTGCTTACTCAAAGCCGCAAGCTAAACGGTCCAGCGACCGCGTGAGATACAGCCGCGGTACCGGGGCCTGGCTCCGGTGGGCTCTGCCCGGGCGGCCCGTTCTCCCCGGCTGCCAACGCTCCGGAGCCCCGGCCCCGAGCCGCCCGAAGGACCCGCCTACCGGTAGCTGATAGGCCGCCTCCAAACAACACTCAAATCGCCGACTCGTCTGATTGGCCGGGCGCGCCCCGCGCAGTGCCTTGTGGGAGTTGTGGTTTTCTTCTGGCGCCTTGGTGGCGGCGCTGTGTGCTCGGGCACTACGTTTCCCATCAGCCTCTGCGGGCAACGCTCGCCGAGCAGGGCGGGGTTTGCTCATCCGGGTCTCCCGGCGGCCAACCCAATCGACACGCGCCGAGGGCGTTCCCTAGGCGTTGATTGGTTTGTTTGGATCGACGAGCTCCGTTTGAAATCCGTTAACGGCGGCGGGTAGAGGCGCAGCGCGGGGCGGCTGCCGCGCTGAGGTGAGTGGAGCGGGCCGGGGTTACCGGGCACCGGGCCACCCCCCACCCGCCGCAGTGGGTCTCTGCGCTGCGTCCGTTCCCGGGCAGACGCCGTCCGGTAACGGCAGTCCGGGCCGTCGCCCTCCCCCGGGATCCGGTCGGGCCTCTGGGGCTGCGGGGGATGTGGCCGGGCCGCGGGCCTGCTCCGAGGCCCAGGTATCGGTAACGCGGCCCCGGCCCCTCGCAGCACCGGCGGGCGCGGCTGGGACTCGGAGAGCGGTCCCGGGCGGGGGGCAGGGCCGCGCCCGGAGCCCTGAGGCTGGTGCGGGCAGCAGGAGCGGGGCAGGGATCGGGTCCCTGCGCCCCTCGAGTGCTGCGCTCAGCGCCGGGCCCCTCACCCCCAGCAGGACATGGGGGGGCTGGAGAAGGGCAGCGAGGCTGGGGAGGGGGCTGAGGGAGCTGGGGCTGCTCCGGCTGGAGAGGAGGAGGCTGAGGGGAGACCCTCTCGCTGTCTGCAGCTGCCCGAGAAGAGGGTGCGGGGAGGGGAGGTTGGGCTCTGCTCCCCAGTAACAGCGACAGGGTGAGAGGCGACGGCCTCAGGGTGCGTCAGGGGAGGTTGAGGTTGGAGATCGGGAACAATTTCTGTCCTGGGAGAGCGGTCAGGCGTTGGCCCAGGCTGCCCAGGGCAGGGGGGGAGTCCCCATCCCTGGGGGGGTTCAAACACCGCGGGGATGTGGCCCTGCGGGACGTGGTTGAGCAGGCGTGGGGGGGTTGGGGTGACGGCTGGACTTGGTGATCTTGGAGGTCTCTTCCAACCCTAACGATTCTGTGATTCTCAAACCAAATCCTGCTCCCTAGGAAAAGCAGGGGAGGAAACCAGGCGAGACCTGGCCTGAGTAACAGAAAAGGCATTGAGATAGCTATTTTTATACAGTGCTTCTTTCAAACTAGAGGAGCTTCGTCTTGACCTAACAATAGATCGAGGTTATACTTGCTAAAAATAATCTTACTTTTCCATGAACAGCTATCCTCAGAATGTCCCATCTTCACGTCTTCTAAAACTGGTGGGAGCTCGTCTATGGCGTGGGGGGTGTCGGGGCTGTTTGCGTCAGGCAGTTGGAGGGGCCGTGGCTCTGGGCCACGTTAGCTCCTGCTTTTGCTGGAGGCTGGTGACGGAGGTCGGGGTGGTCTGCAGAGCGCTCTGTGTGCCCGTCTCTGGCCTGCGTAGGGTTAAAGGCTTTGTCTCCCAGTTTGGGTGTTATGTGATGGAACAGCAGCATTTTCTCTGTTCTGTACCTTGGGTGGCGAATTCAGCGTTGATTCTGTGCTGTGGGAAAGTGCTGAGTGAGGAGCACCAGGGAGGAAGGAGCAGCTGTAGATCCTGAGTTTGTTAAAACTGATCACTTAACCCCGCTCGGGGGAAAAGCGAGGATGACTTCTGGAACTGGTGGCTGGCTGAAGGAGTTCCCGTGGAGGCTGTGGTGACGGGGCTGTATCACTGGCGAGGCAGCTGCCAGCCCCCTGTGAGGGTCCCGTTTATATACAAGCCCCTGAAAAGCATCTGGGAACTTTGTCTGGATTATCTTCCCTGTGAAAGGGAGGAAAGCTCTGGGTTCCAGCACCATAAAGACGCTGCCGGGCTGAGTTAAGCGAGTGGCCTGGTTAGTGCGGCGTCCTCTGTTTAAATCGCAGTCGGTGTTGCATGCCTAGCAGAAGGTGCTGGGATTACGGCAGCAAATAGCTGTGCAGCTTCCTCAGCCTTGGGGAAGCTTCCCTTGCTTATTCCTGATTGTCCATCTTGGGTTTTGAGGCACGTGGATCGACTGGCTTCAGATTTACCTGCTGATGTAAGGCGGAAGATCCTTTTTTGCGTGTCTGGTACCATTTTTTCCCATTTCCAACCCTGGGAGGGTTCAGAGTAAGCAACACCCGTAGCTTACGAAGCCCCAGCGGTGCACTATGATAAGGTGTTGTCTGGTGTTGACCAGGGGCTTATCTAATTACACTGCAAGGCGGCGAGGAAGAGCAGATCTCTGCGCCCGCCTTCCGTCCCTTGCTGCTCCCCAAAAGCCAGCCCTCCCCATCCTCTCTCCTTCTAGCCTCTAATTTCTCATCTTGGAACTCCCCTCCCCGACACAAAGGTTGGTGGGGCAGGGAGGGCCCTCTGCCCCAGGCAGTGGGTGCTCTCTCTGTGTTGCCCGCTGGCCATCGGGCCGTGCTGGGCTGCTGCTCTAAAAATAAGGGGCTCTGCTGGCTGGGTCGTCGCGCCGTGCTCCCTTATGCCGCGCTTGGTGCCGAGTTTCACATACTGCAGCTAGGCCAATACCGCCGAGGTCTTGGGGGAGTTGCTCCTCCCCAGCCTCGTCGGGCCTAAATGTTTTTGGCAAGAAATTAACAGCTACATTGAGAAAAAGACGCTGAGCACATCTGTGATGGAATCGTGTCAGAATTCTACAGCTAATTTGGATTAGAGCGAGGTGTGAAGTTATTCCAAAATACCTATTGCACTTGGTGTTGGATCAGTCTTATTCTGGGATAGGAATGCTTGTTCCAATTTAGCTTAATCCTTTTTCAAAGCTAACTAATCTAAACCAGGCCAAGGCACTCTTCTGGAACGTGCTGCAGTGTCGTTACTCAAAAGAAACCCGATGTGCGGAGAAACTCGTCGTCCGTTCCTCTCTGTGGCTGCGGCTCCGCTGCTCCGCACAGAACCCGTACGGGGCCGTGGCTGCGTCGCGCAGCTGGGTCAGCGAGGGGGCAGACCTAGAAAGGAATTAAGGCATTAATTAGTTAGGCAGTCCCTTTGATAAGAGGAATTTGGGCTGTTTTGGGGAGGGAGAGGACCGGATCCTCCTCCTCTCCTGCAGCAGCGTGAGCGGCTCCGATCCTGCAGATGGGGGTGAGGGCTCCCCTGGCTCGCTGCGAAGCTCTGCGATCGCTGGTGTCGACACAGAAGGTGATGGATGTGGGGGAGAGCAGGGTTATGCTCTAGCTACAGCATGGATTTACGTAGGATTACAGTGTGCTTGTAACCACAGCCTGGTGAATGCATGCAGTGCCTGCTAGTTAGGTAAGATCCCTATTAATGAGAAGAAATTTCTTCTGGTGGCAGAGTGCCACAGTGGAGAGAAAGAATTTTGCCTCCTGTCTGTAAATCAGAGATTGAGATCACGGTGCTTCTGCTGTCAAAATTGTGATCAGGTGGGAGCGGGCAGCAGGCTGCGGGCCGTGCCCGGCTGAGCCCATCTCGATGGCCGAGGCATCGCAGCGGGCGTATCGGCGATAAATCACCGTGACGTGCCCAACTGACGGGAGCTCAGTCCCGAGCTGCGTCGACGGGCGGAGGAGCGAGATGCCTTTCAGTGAGCCGGTGCTTCGCAGCGTAGCCTGTTCTGCGCCGGACTCGGAGGGGTCCGTGGGGCTTTGGGAGGTGGATGCCCTGAGTTTGGCTGGAATGGACCCGCTGGCCTTCAGTCCCGATAACTTTTACCTGCCCACGGGCTCTTCCAAGAAACTTGGAGTATGAAACTGTGGCATCAGTGCACTCTCTTTTTGTCAATGACTGTTTGCTTCTGTCGGGGAGGGAGAGAGAGAGAGAAGGGGCTCAGTGGTGAGGTCGGTGATGAGGGTGCTGACACTGTGAAAGAATCTGGGCTTTACACAGCAAAAAGCTGGGAACGGCAGCAGCACGGCAGTGGGCACCAGTAGCTGTGAAACACGATGCCCGGTGCCCCGACTCGGTGGCCTGGCTGGGGAGGGTGAGGGGAGAATGCAGATGACGCATTTGATTTTTAAAAAAGTGGGCAGTGTTGACAGAAACTCTATCTTGATTAAGGGCGGTAGGAAAGCATTCGATTCCAGCCGTGTCTTGAGCTCGGTTACAGTTGGTTTTGGCTCGGGTTCTTCTGTTTGCCTTCTTTGGGTCTCACCCTGCCATCTTCGCAGTCATGGAGCTGATGCTGCTCTGCTGACATTCTTCACCTTAACTCTTGCAGTTCTGTGCTGGGGAGCTTGGAGGCTTCTGGGTGCAGCCGCCTTCGGGAGGGGGGGCTGATCACAGAATCACAGAATAGTAGGGGTTGGAAGGGACCTCTGTGGGTCATCTAGTCCAACCCCCCTGCCGAAGCAGGGTCACCTACAGCAGGCTGCACAGGATCTTGTCCAGGCGGGTCTGGAATATCTCCAGAGAAGGAGACTCCACAACCTCCCTGGGCAGCCTGTTCCAGGGCTCCGTCACCCTCAGAGGGAAGAAGTTCTTCCTCGGGTTCAGACGGAACTTCCTGTGCCTCAGTTTGTGCCCATTGCCCCTTGTCCTGGCTGATGGTTTGCTCTTCAACATTTTCTTATTTATGGAGCATGCCGTCTGGGCAGAACTATGTGTGGTCTGCCTAGACAGATGGTTCGGGTCTGGGACTCTGCGGATTAGGAATATGCTGCTTTAGAGCTGGTTGGACTCAAAAAGCAAGGTTCAGGTGATTTCCTTGGGGAGTGTTTTGGAACACGTCCTCACGGGCACTGCCTTGCAGCTGCGCAAGGCACCGCCAAAGCACGAAAACACCTTTGCAGAAAGGTTTTGTTACGATTGAAGGGTTTATGACTGTGTCGCTGGCTTTATTCCTGTTCCGTGGAGTTTAGCACTGTCTGTTGACACAG
This sequence comes from Opisthocomus hoazin, assembly GCF_030867145.1. NCBI lineage: Eukaryota > Metazoa > Chordata > Aves > Opisthocomiformes > Opisthocomidae > Opisthocomus > Opisthocomus hoazin. The sequence goes on from NC_134431.1 coordinate 18,806,008, forward strand.
GGACTCCTCCTGCTGTCAGTGCTCCTCTAATTAACTGCACGAACTGTTCTGGACAGGGTCATGGTGCCTGATTAGTTTACAGCCTGGCCAGCCTTGGGCAGTGCCCGTGGAATGCAGCAGGGGCCCTGCGCTGCCCTGCTTCCTCCTTTTTGCCCAGTAACCATTCTCTACAGAACTCTCCTCCTGCTTTGAAAATCAGTTTACTCTAGGCAAGAGCACGTTGGTGGTGTTAATTCTTGTTTGTAGCCCTTCAGAGGGAGAAAGACGGTGCTTTGCAGTGCTCTGGAGTCAGCCTCATCATCAGGCTCTTGCTTTGTAAACCCGTGCCCTGGGAAGAACTCTTCTTCGCTGTGCGTCATGAGGGAGGGAAGGACAAATCTGTTGCTCTCTGGAAAAGCTTTGTACTTTACTTCCTTTTAAAAAATACAATTCTGGCACTTGCAGGTACAAAGAAAACCTTCAAAAATTGATCTTTTTGATACCTTTGAACCTACAAATGTCAACAGTGGTAGAACTTCCTTAGCTTCGGCGATCAAGCAGTAAAATAAAAACCTGCCTTCCTCCTGAGGCGTTCTGCCCAAAGGCTGTGAGTTGCAGACAGGAAAATCTACCAAAGACTGTCCAAGCATCTGTCTAGAAACTGTGCCGTGAAGAAAAGTGGAGAATGATTTAGCCGACACCTGCGTTGGGTTGGGTGTAACGGGTGACCCGTGATTGTTGTCCAAAGGACTGCAGCAGCGCAAGCGGAGGACTCGCGGGGACCGCGCGGAGGCGAAGATGGCTCGCCCAGAATCTCGCTATTCCTTTGACGTCCCAAACCCTTGCATCAACTTTGCAACTCTGAGCGATGATGATGATGCGCACAATGCAGACGCCTGGTTTGGTAAGCTGCTTCCGACTCCTGGATTTGTTTTCTCTTTGGATGAGGGCTTGGCGTGACCCCTGTTTGGGGCCTGGCTTCTGCGCCGATGGATTAGTCGTGTTGCTAACTGCATCATTCGTCGTGCGTGGGTTTTTTGGTTTGTTTTCATATTTAAGCTTTGATTTTCATCTGTAACTTGACAGATGACTGTTAACATTATAATGATATTCTGAGATATTGTTAACAATTCCTAACGTAGTATGTGTAGTGAAAGTGTCTCTCTCCTCACAGACCTAAAAGCCAATCTGGAGAATGTCCCTCCTGCAGAAAATCTGGCAAAGGTCTCACAGAGCAGCCCTGCTTTTTCAAAGCCTGATATTATTCTGCCTTCTGTCGCATCGCAAGGAATAACAACAAGTAAGTTGGCCATGGTATGGGTGGGGAGAGTATAAATTTTATCTGCTTTCCACCTCATATACCTTTGTCTAGCAAGGTGTCGTGTGGCTTCACTTCCTTCTGTGCGTGTGTACATGTGCGTATATATGAGCTGACATTTGTCACTGTTCTCAGGTGAAAGCCGTGGTGAAGAGGACGGTGCAGCAGAACGTGTGCAGGCCAGTGCGGTTCCTCAGAATATTGTTGGATCCCTGACGAGCTGGAGAGCTACTGCTCCTGCAGAGGCCTCTCAGAGGTGAAATACTTGTACTCGGCTTGCACTAAGATTGCTGATGGTGTAACTAAGCAGATCCTTGCTCTCGGGATCTGCAGTTCTGTTCTTGGGCCGTCCTATGGGTCTGAAGTTCTCCAGCCTAGGGGTCGTGTATTGGGACAGCTGATCTGCTTGCTAAGCTGCAGGGACAATCTCGAGGGGTGGAAACGTAATGCAGTGTCTCACATACTTGTCAAATGAGACTCAGCAGCACTAGGAGCTTCTGGAATGTGAGGATATCTGAGACTGCAGTGGCATATACAGTTTCTTTGTTTACATCTGCCCGAGGTGGGCAGAACTCGTTGCTGATATGAATGCAAGGGGCTCTGTGTGCTCATGTATACCAAAGAATATTAAGTTTATGGATTGCAAAAGTTAAACCGTTCATGCTGCGTTTGGATTGTTGTGTGAAACACAATTTGCGTGGGGGGCACGTTGGAGCTGGGTGATGCACTTACCTAGAAAGTGTTATACAGGTCGTGTCTTCTGGGACCCATGGGAAAGCTAACATCCATTTTCTGTTCCACTCTAGAGCGGGTAGAAGACAGGCTGCAAAGCAGAGAAAAACACAGCAGCGCAAACAGCCAGCCAGGATCAAAGCGGAGAAGAATTCTGATGCCTTGGTTAATAAGGAAGAGGTTCCACCCCTGAAAAAAATGAGAATGTACGTCACCAAAGCCCTTCTGTTTGGGGCTGGGAAGGGGGGTACAACTGTGTCTTTGGAAAGGATTTCCACTTGGCTGAGAGGGTTCCTGCAGGAAGGTTAGGAGGGGGAGACTGAAACCTGGTTCCTGATACTGGTTACGTAAAGAAGAAGAAATGACTGTAAGACCTGAGGGAAGTGAGGCGTGAACGAAATAAGCTTGGGTTTCTGAAGCTTCTTATTCCATACTCGGTGTCTGTCAGCTAGCTTTAGATTTGGCTTAACTTGTCCATCAGGCAACCATAAGCTGTGAAACGGTCTCAGCTAAAATATTTCTCAAATTGGCTTAACCACTAAGACATCATACGGTGATAAGTTGAGGTCAGGAAATCGAAGTGCAATTTCTCGAATGCTGCTGTACTTAGGAACAGTGGTGAACTATGGCACACCTACCGCCTCGAGAAAAGCCCAGGTTCCAAAACCTCAGTAATTCGTCTTCCCTCCTACAGCCTTAGAGTTCCAGGGAACGCTAGACGATCTGTACCTGGGCCGGGCGCGAGGTAAGGCCGGTCTGGCATACCATCGAACTCACCAGGCGTTGGGGTGTTATGCACGGCGGTAGATCTTGTGTTTAGAGCCCAGTTAGTGGTTTGCCATAACAACTTGTCACCTTAGTTCTAGGAGAAGTGAGAAGCTGACAGAAGTATCCACGAAGGGAGAGGCCCTGCAGAATCCTGACCTCTCCCTGGGGAGAGGGAAAAGCAAGCTGAATGTGCCCACCACGCCAACAGTGTTAAAGTAAGTAGCTTTCACAGAGTGTGAGGGGTTGGAAGGGACCTCTGTGGGTCACCCAGCCCAACCCCCTGCCCAAGCAGGGTCACCCAGAGCAGGCTGCACAGCACCGCGGCCAGGCGGGGCTGGAATATCTCCAGAGAAGGAGACTCCACAGCCTCCCTGGGCAGCCTGGCCCAGGGCTCCAGCACCCTCAGAGGGAAGAAGTTCTTCCTCGGGTTCAGCTGGAGCTTCCTCTGCTCCAGTTTGTGCCCGTTGCCCCTTGTCCTGTCACTGGGCACCACTGGAAAGAGTCTGGCCCCGTCCTCCTGATCCCCACCCTGCAGATATTTATAAGCATTTCTAAGGTCCCCTTTCAGCCTTCTCTTCTTCAGGCTAAAGAAGTCTTATGACTTGTCTTTTCTAATCACAGTTGATTTAGGTGACAGCCCTGGCTAGAGTGTTTTCAACTTGGACTTAGCCTGTAATGGTATCACGTTTAGTAAACACTGGATCAAGACAACAATATTAGGATGAAATATAGTTCACCAACTGAACCTGTGCAAAGGGGAGCTTTTGCTTTTGATTTGAGGAAAGAATTGTTCTTGCTAACAGATGAAGCGTGCATACAGCAAATGTGTGGGCAGGATAGCAGTTAGCTGCAAGCTTTCTTGAGCAAACAGAATCCAGACAGACCTTTTCTAAAGAGTATACGTCTTAAATGAGTGATGGTATTGCAATGAAGTCAGAGTGAAGCACGTTCCTTTGCACTAACGTCGTGCTAAGAACCAGTGAAGCGGGAACGCACATGTCAGCCTTTAACATGCTTCTGCAGGAGGACCAATCCTTCTAGCAAGTTGAAGAGTACAGAGGAGCAGGAGCTGGAAAAGATGCAGCAGTTGCAGCGGGAGGTTATGGAGCTGCGGAAGAAGAACGAGGAGTCTCTGAAAGCAGCCATTGCTGGAGCAGGTGGGCTCAGGCTGAATTGCCAGTTGAAGCTGTGGTGGGCTCAGCTGGAGAGCGCTGCATAGAGCTGTTCAAGTACCTTTAAAAGCAAACATTTCAGTTTTTCTAGTAAGTATTAGGATTAGGTAGCTTTTAATGTAGATCAGCGCCTAAACTGCCTGGAAGCAGGTTTGTTTGGGCTTTGTCATGTTTTGAAAGCTTACAGACAAGTTCTCTAAAGACAGTTCAAGTTATTAGAAATTAAATTCTTCCCCACCCACCCCACAAGGCTTCCAGACCTTACATGTTCTTTTTCTTTAGGACAACCCACGAAGAGAACTGTTGCTCAAGTAACAAAGTCAGTTGACTTCCACTTCTGCACGGAAGATCGAGTTAAACAACGTGTGGAAAGCCAGCCTGGGAACGAGTACAAGGAACTGGATTTTGCAGCGGTACTGAGGAAGCATCCTCCTGCTCTGGTGAGAACCAGAACATTGCCATCAGTCAGCTGACTAATCCTTGACATTGCCCGCTTTGTGCTTTAGCAACACGTGCTGGTAACCCACAAAGAGGGTCACCATGGGAGAGGCAAGCGTTGTGCAGACGTAACTGTTAGCTCGCTGCGTATCTGCATTGCCACGAGACTCTGAGGGACCCCTTTGAACACATCATATCTTCTGGTCATTACACTTTGTGCTTTAATCTTCCACTTCATGGTGTCCCAATATGACCAGCCTGTGCATGTTCAGGTAGTGAAGACTCTTGTCTGATGTTGAGTGTTCCCTTCCCTTCAGTAAGGGGAAGGGACAGATACTGTGAGTCAGTGGGGAAAGGAGATGTCATCGAAGCGTCCTGCGTTAAACGGCCACAATGACCGTAGTTTTTTGTCTGCAGGGGCGAATGCCGAAGGGACCCACCGTTTTCAAACCTTTCAACCTGTCCCAGGGAAACAAAAGAAAACTCGAAGAAACAACATCAGAGTATATGCCCCTTGCTGAGCAGGTGGAAGCATTCCAAAAACGCACGCCCTCTCGTTACCATTTGAGGAGCAGGAAGTCTGATGAAGGTGAGCAGTCCCCTGGTTCTGTCTGGCCAGGAGGCTCTCCACAGAGATGGTGGTGGAGCCAGAACGATGCTTGGACTACCGGGCAAACAGCCTGGGTCTGCAGGCCTTGCCATTAACTGCTGGTCTCTGACTTGAATTTACAGGCCCGGTTCCAGGAAAGCTGGTGAAGGCTCGGACTGTAAACCCTAAAACGCCAGTGCTTCTAACAAAGCACCGCTTCAGACCTGTCACCTGCAAAACTACAGCAGAGCTAGAAGCAGAGGAACTAGAGAAAATTCAACAGTAAGTAAAGGTTTACTCTAGTCCTCCAAGAGAAAATTGTACCACACTGGAAATATCTTTTAGATGCCAAAACATCACTTCTCAGGAATACCCTTTTTGAGTAAAAGGATGAATAGCACAAAAACATTGAGATTCTTTCAGCTTGTGCGTAATCCTATGGCTCTGACTGTAGGGATGTGAAAAGGCAGCCAATTCGTTCTGCAGACAGTGCTCTTAGGAGTGCTGATCCTGGGTTGAGGACAGCTTGTGATTAGTAATGCAAAGCCAGTATAGCAGAGCAGCCTGTGTACACAGCGAAACTCTCCTGTAGACAAAGTTTTAAATTTCCAAGCAAGCAACACAAGGTTTTCCTTAAATTCTTGCTGTTTCAAAAGCAAAGGAGTTGTGAACTAGAGCTGCATGCTAGAGAACATTTTTGTGTGGAACAACTGTTTCTGTACCTGACCATTGCTCTTTCATGCTGAGAGAAGCAAGCCATTTGCTGGAGGCTGCATCTTGCCATGTACAATATGTCGGTGACGAGCTCCACCTTTCCTGTGTAGGCACAAATTCAAAGCACGAGAACTCGATCACAAAATCTTTGAGGGTGGACCACTCCTGCACAAGAAACCCCCTGTGAAGGAACCCACGCAGCCCATTGGCTTTGAGTTGGAAACGGAAAAAAGAATTCAGGAGCGTGAGAGTAAGAAGCAGCAGGAGGAAGAGCGCTTTGAATTCCATTCCAGGCCGTGTCCCACAAAAATCCTGGAGGATGTTGTGGTAAGAAGTTCAGCAATAGCCAAGTGCTATTGGGATTAGGACTGAGATGGCAATTAGCTTCAAAATGTCTGTAGCTGTGTTGCGTTACGCATTTTAATAACCTTCAGTAAGCACAGTCTGTCATTAGTTAGGGACTGCAGTGAGTACGTACAGTGCTATGTCGGGTCGTCTCTCTGTAGTGCGTTTTCGTGGTGCTTTGGCTTGTGTCACTCACTGGCTCTTCTGAACAGGGTGTTCCAGAGAAGAAGGTGCTTCCTGTTACAGTCCCCAAGTCTCCAGTCTTCACCTTGAAAACCAGAACCCGAACGTCTGCCAGAGATGAAGAGAAGGTAACTGTTGTGACTGGGCTGTAGCCAAGCCTTCTGGTCCCACCAGGGTGGCTCGTGGGCCAGCCTGCCGTGCCTCGGCCAGCTGGGTGCGATGGTCTGGTTTGGGTAGCCCCTGCCTCCTGTTAGACAGTCCCTCAGGGGTTGTCTGCCTCTGTGCCGTGCCCTTCTAATGATCTAGTTGCTGCTATTTATTTCACAGAAGCTGAATTCTCATACGAAATGAAATAATTTAAACAGGAAGGCCCTGACTAGGGTTTCTGGGGTATTGCTGCTGTGAATAAGGAATGTAAACTGCTTAGACTTCTGAAGGACACTGCACTTCCCTCTTCTGTTGTTGGGAAGGGCAGATATCGCACGCGACGGTTCTTCTCCCTGCAGTCGCTCTAGATCCTTTGAGGTGGGGAGCAGGATTCGGAAGGCATCGTGTCCTTCTTCCTTTCCCTCTCGTGAAGAGGACGTTAAAGAATTACAGTCTAATTTGGATGAGTACTAGAACTGATAGTGGTTTGCAAAGGGGAGGAACTTGCAGTGGTTCAGCATGCCTGTAAACTGGTACTTTTTGTATAGAGTGCTTGCTTGATGCTGTTGTGACCCTTGTTTAAGAAACTCTAGTACTCCTGGCTCTGCTTGGCCGGAGTTGTAGTGTTTCTACAAAAATGAAGAATCTGGTACTCTGTCAGCTCCTAACACTAATATTCCTTTAGGAAAAAGAGGTGGTCCCTGTGATCAGAGCTAACCCTATGCCGCATTACGGAGTGCCCTTCAAGCCTAAAATGCCAGAGGAGAGGCATGTGGAAGTTTGCCCCTTCTCTTTTGATGCTCGTGACAGAGAGCGGCAGATACAAAAAGAGAAAAAAATAGAAGAATTGCAGAAGGAAGAGGTAAGAACTAAAAGCTGCCTTGGATTCCACTCCTTGAGTAAAAAGGATGTGGCAGGACTTGCCTCTTGCTGTTGGTTGATACATTTCCGAAGTTTCATGCCTGTGAGGAAAGGGCAAGAAATATTTAATGCTGTTTCTTTCAGGTGCCAAAGTTCAAAGCGATGCCGCTGCCGTACTTTGACCACGTTAAGCTGCCGGAAAAGAAGGTCAAAAGCCCAACTCGGCCTGAGCCGTTCCATCTGCAGGTTGATGAGCGCGGAGCTGCCAAGCTGCAGAACTGGAAACAGCAGGTAGGGTGGAAAGGGTGACGGGTCCAGCCAGACTGGAAGCAGCTACTGGACTAGTGAGTGACTTCAGAAAGTGTCCTGCGTGAGTTTAATCAGGGTCTGAGTCTGAGCAGTGAATTTCCCTGCCCTTGGCATGAGATTTGTACTATGGGTTGTGGATTGGGACTTTTTTCTCCCTTTATGGTAAGTGAAGGGATTTACCACAACTGCCTGCACAGCTGTGTGGCACTTTCTAGGCAGCAGCTACGTGCAGTGAGCATCTCTGCGCTTGGGGACTTACTGATGCGTAAATAACGTGCTGCTTTTCCCATGTGAAGTCTGCAGCGGACACCTGGAGTGTTCTTCAGGCTGTTTTTGGCCAAAGTAACTGGCAGGCAACAAGTGACACACCTTTTTGGCTGTGATAGAATTTTCGATGCAGATGTGGGTTTCACTTGCACCAAGTCTCTTCCAGTGTTGGGAATGCCGGAGTCTGGGGGGGAGATGGTCTTTCTGTCGTGCCTGGCGCTTGATGGGCTCTCTTCTCTTGCAGCTCAAAGAAGACCTGAAAAAGCAGAAGGAGGCAGCGTGTTTCAAAGCTCGTCCCAACACAGTGGTGTACCAGGAGCCTTTTGTGCCCAAAAAGGAGAATAAGCTGCTATCAGGTGGAGTTACAAGTACTTGCTAGGCAGGCTTGGCTGATAACTCAGAACTGATGCAATTAAGTGATGTTTAGGCTGGCTGTTGCTGCTTCTTTATCAGCACGGCTGATAGTGCCCTGTGCTTAATCAACTAATTCCCTAACAGCTCGTGTCCCCGGGGAGCGGGGGAGTTTCCTCTCCGTTGCCCCCCTGTCCCGCACTACCCGGCAGCTGTGTTTAACAGCTATGCCGCAATTGGCGGGTGATTGATGTGTGCTAGCTCGGAGCAGGGCAAGCGGTGTGCGCGGGGCTCCCCGCAGAGACAGCTGGTGCTGCTGCCGTGGCTGTCAGTCTCTGCCTCCCGTTCCTAACGAGACGGAGGCAGCCACGGCGCAGGGTAGGCTGGACTCTGCAGGGTGGTGAACCAGCCCAAGGCTTGTTTTGTACTAACACTTGTGTGCTTGCTCCCTCCTATGTGAACACCCGCGACGGGGCAACGTCTGCATTAACACTGCTCACGTTTGGGCATAAGCTTTGCTCTTTTCGTGAAGCCTGGAGGTATCTGCTAACCACCCTTGCAAGGGGAAGCGCTCCGGAGGGAGGCTTCTGTTTGATGCTAGCACTGCTCTGCTGTACCTGACTGCCTTTCCACCAATGTTGTCTCCTCTATTTCTAAACTTAGAGAGCCTTTCTGGTTCTGTAGTTCCTGAAAGCTTTGAGCTGGCGACGGAAAAAAGAGCTAAAGAGCGTCAAGAATTTGAAAAGCAATTGGCACATATAGAAACCATGAAGGAGAGGCATCAAGAGCAGATCAGACAGCAACAAGAGGAGCAGGAAAAGGAAGAAGTTGCTAAGCTAAGGCAAGAAATGGTAAGTGAGCTATTTCTGAAGAGGAGCTGTAAAGTCACCCAGAAGGGTGTGTGAATGCGCTAAATGAACTAGTGTCAGCGCTGAGCTGCGTTAAGGCTGTGTTTCCAAGTTTCCCTGTTGCAAACTGGCTCCTCATTAACTTTACAACTGGTCTTAAAAATGAAAAAAAGAAAGGCAGCTCTGCTGAGGTGACGGATTTTCGGAGCTGTATGCGTGCTGTCGTTGGAGCAGAGTGATCTTTGTAAAATCCGCAGCCCCGACGTGTGCCTTGCCTGTTCCTGGTGGCTTGCTCCAGCGCCCCGGGCAGCGGGGTGGTCTCGGAGACAGAGTTGTGCCCTCATCCCGCCGAAGGCTCGCCTGCAGGTCTCAGCTTCATCACAACTGCAACCATTTGCTTCATTTTGTCCTTGATAATATTTTTTCCTGCAGGTTCACAAGGCAAACCCGATACGCAAATACCGCAGCGTAGAAGTGAAGCACAGTGATCAGCCCCTGACTGTGCCCAAGTCTCCCAACTTCTCCGATAGATTCCAGTGCTGATGCGCGTCCGTGTGACAGCAGGAGGGAGAGCCCGTCCCGCTCTGGAGAGGGGACAGCTGTTTTTACGTGACTGCTCAGTCTCTGCTCCTGCACTTGGTTCCATTATTGTTGTATTGAGTAGTTGAACTCCACCGGACGTGGGTGGCTGAGGCCCGGCGTACAGGCACTGCCCTTCGCTCCCCATGGCCTCACTTCACATCTAGACATCTTGTTCTCTAAAGACTAAACCAGCTTTTCATATTGTCTAGAAATATTGTGTTCCTAAACCAAATAAAAATTCCTAATCCGATTGCTGTCGCTTGCCACGGGCTGAGTCCCTTTGCTGCAGGGGAGTTTTCGGTGAAGGGCGCTCGGTGAACACACGGGATGGGTGCGTCCCGAGGAGCTGGCTTGGCTTTGCCCGTCGAGGCTTTGGTTCCAAGCCTCTGTTTCTTAGGCTTTTAGTCTGTGTGAAGCCCGGGTTGTGTTCAGCAGTGTGAGGCTGCTGCAAGGCAGCATCTTGCAGGCCTGGCGTTTCTTGTTGATGTGTAGAGGAGTGCTGATATGAATCTTGCCCCCACTGTAAAGTAGTTCCCTGTGTGTGTTCAAGCATGAAACCTTCTGGGTTGTAGCTGAAGTCGTGCTATTTGGGGAGCAGTGTAACTGGCAAACGACTTGCTGCAAGCTGCCTCTCTGGCTCCTGCCAGCCCGCTGTCTTGGCTAGAGGTGTCCTCTCCCAGCAGGTCCAGCATGGCCAGCAGAGCTGCGTGGAGACCGCGTGCTCCCAGGTGCTGGAGGACAAAACTTCCAGCGTTGTGAAGGGGTGATCAAGCTCAGATGAGATTGAAGTTTACAAATAAACTCTATTTTACCTTAGCGTTGTGGTGGGATTTCTTACCTTGTAAGACTCTGTTTGGGCCTCTTGGTGGTCTTCGCAAGAAAGCGAACTCCAAAGGGCTGCGTGAGGGGGGGAAGGGGTTGGGGTACACCTGGTGCTGGTGGCTGCCCCTGCTGCCTGCTGTGCTGCTCTGGTGCGGCTTCCAACGGGGGGAAACTTGGAACTCACGCATCCAGGTAGGACAAACTGTTTCTGGTTTGGGGGTTATGGCAAACATTTCCCTCCGTTTCCTCTGAATTCGGGTACTGTTGGAGAAGCGTTCCTAGAGTGTGTGGCCTTCTGCTCAGATTTTCTTTTGGGTGGAGAAGAGAGGGAGTTGAGACTCTGGTGTCAGTCTCCAGCCAAGGGCTGTGGTGAGAGGTACAGTTGTTGTCCTTGACAAAGTGCATCAAGCAATTATCGTTAGTGTTTAACTCCCAGTGTGAGAGACGCAAGAGGCAGGAGTTCCCCAGAGCGCTGAATTCAAAGATGAACTTTTCTTGTACCTGAGGGTGAGGTTTCTGTAGGAATTCCCCTAAAAAGCGCAATGCTCATGGGCGGTCGTTGCAGCGCAGGAGCTGCAGGCAGCGAGTGTTTCACAGGGGTGTGACTGAACTTCAGCGCCTCAAAGAGCACCGGCCTCAAACTTGGGTTAAAAGAGAGGAAAAGTCAGCCCCACTGAAACTACACTGGAGGACTCTTAAAAAAAATAAAAATTAATGTAAAGGTGTTGGTAGCTGAGGAGCTGGAGAACAAGGGGGTTTGAGGAAGCGCGTTGGTGCTACTGGAGGAGTGACCCTGTGGCGGTGTGGACTTTACAACATGGCCAGCTAAGAGCCAAGGCTCTTTTTTGCTGAAGTTTCACTTTTCCTTCCTCTCTCTCTGGAGGATCTTTCTGTGGCTGTGGCAGATCCAGGCCTGAAAGGTTGACCCGGCGGTACGGGATGGCTTCAGCTGCATTTCTCTGCCGACGGCCCCACGTCGCTGAGCTGGGGGTGATGGAGCGAGGGGGGCTGTCGGCAGCAAGAGCCTGGCCAAAAGCTGCTTGTCCCGGCTGGCTGGGGCAGCGCTGCTGATGTACAATTTCCAGGAATGACCGGAGCGAGAGGAACTCGCAAGCATCCTCATCCTGACGATGGAGATCTGTGTGGATCCGACCAGAGGAGTGCAGGTTTTCCCTCAGCCTGCCTTCACCTTGTTCCGTGGTCCTGCCACGTCCCTCTCCAGCAGATCCTCGGGACTGCGGTCAGGGAAACCTCTGCCACGGCCTCAAGTGCCAGCTCCCGGGAGCCGGCAGCGCCGGGGCGGCAGGAGCAGCCGCTATTTCTGGCTGGGCGGAGGAAAGCCTGCCCGCTGATGAGCTGCGGAGGAATGCGAAGGCAAGCGAGACGACCAGGCTGCTGAGCTGGAGCAGACAGCGATCCCTGAAGGATGGAGCAACTGGATTTCCGCGACGGCCCTACATGGCCTCTGCTTCAGCCCCAGGAAGGGTTCGTATGCCTGACGGCTCGTCAGGTTTTTTCCCGACGGTATCATTGGGTCTAATAAAAGACATTACCTCTTCCTGCAAGCACGGCCTCTTATATTCCTCATACACTGCAGACTTGGTCAAACAGAGCCTGGGGCTGCCGTGCCCCGCGCGGGCAGCGGGCGTTCGGCAGAGCTCTCGACCCGCCCAGCAGATCCTCGCAGCCGGGCACCTGCTCGGGGTAACCTGCCCCTGTGATTAGGAGGGAAGCGGTGACACAGCAGAAAAACCGCTCCGGTGCAGAAAGCGTGTGAAATCGGGCGTCCCCGAGGAGCTGGGTGGTGGGGAGGATGGGGTTCAGCTCGGGCTTCGGCAGCAGGTGATTTTTTTTCCCCGTCCCAGCAAAGCAGAAGTGAGAGAATTAAGTTACAGGGCTGGAGCAGGAGACTGGGGTTTGAGAGTGCTGTCTCAGCACCCGCTTTTAGCGGTGGGCTAGGCTGGCAGGCGGATGTAAAATCTCTAACCCTGCCGCGTGGGTTTTGCAAAGACATTCTTGTATTGCAGAACGCAGAACTCATCACCCTGAGGAACATGACTGGGCAGCAAGTGAGGCTGGAAGGAGAGGAGACCAAGGAGAGCGGGAGCTGGGTACACAAATCTTCCTCTGATGCATTTCTGAGTTGATTTGCTGAACTTGGACTAGAGCTGGAGCTGAAAGGCAGTCAATGTTTTTCTGGGCTTTTCTGTTGAAGGATAGCTGAGAATTGTGAGATGGTGAACGAGATGCTTGTGAAAAGGCTTGAGGATGCTCTCAAAACCACAGCTCTGGTTCTCTGCTGGGACACCTTGTTGGCTGCCAGCGTGGCCTGGCCTGAAGCTGGCCAGGACAACCTGCCCATGGGCAGGTCCCGGTGCTTGGGACCCGCGCTCGGTGCTCCCTGGTGCTGCTGCTGGCAGCCGCGCTGCTGCCCTCGAGCTGCTGCGTGGCTCGGGAAGCTCTTTTGACGATGTTGGGATTTCTCCTCGTCTTTCCCCATCACCTCGATGGGACCCGTCATGACATGACGGCGGCTCCTCCGGGGAAGTCCTGGGTGCTGATGGAAGCAGTTAAGCTGCCGGCCGCGTGCCCGGGTTGGTCCCCAGCGGGACGGCCAGGCTGGCTGGCCGGGGTTACAGCGGCATGGCCGGGATTCAGGTGGGGATGTTGTTCTCGCCCGCCCCGCCGCTCGATTTAGACGGGGTGTAGGGTTTCCTGGAGCACGGGCAGGGCTTGGCTGCACGGAGCCCCCCGTACCCGTGAAGAGCAGAAAGGTTAAAGTGTGCTGCCGCAGTTGTGACAACCGCGTAGCTAGGGAACCGGCGTGCTTGACGCTTTGCCAGAGCTCCCCGGGACAGGCTGTTTTCCAGCTGCAGCCGCCGTAGGCTCTGGCTTCAGTTCCTGAATGGGAAGGAAAAAAAAAAAAACCCACCCCAGCTTGAGGAGCCTTGGTGGTGGCTGGTTTGCTGCTGTGCTCTGCAGAGACCTGGAGCTCCGTGCCGCTCCCGGGGGGGTGGGATTTTGAACCAGGGTATCCAAAGTCCTGGTGTGCAGCAGCTGTTGCCCTTCATTACTCCCACCCTTTCTTGCGAGGGGGCTGTTTCCAGCCTCTTTCCAATGAATTTTGTCTTGTAGCAGTGCCAGCCCTGGGGACACCATTTCCACGGCACCGTGGTGCCCGCTCTCAGAGCTTCACTTCCTCACCTCGTCCCAAGGCTTCATGCCCGGCCACCAGCCCTGTCTCTCCCGTCAGTCTGTAAGATTACAGGCGCCCAGGACAGCAGGCCAGCGCTCCTGCCCTCCTCGGAGAGTTTTATCCCAGCTTCCACGGCACCCACCGCTCCGAAGGGACCACGGCTGCGGCGCGTGGGCTCCTGCTCCCCTGCCTGGTGGGAGGACGGGCGCCTTCCCCCGGGGCTTGCCGGGAGGGTGCGGAGCCGCAGGCTGTCGGAGCGGCGGCAGCACGTGCCTCGAGTGACATCGGTGGCCTCCAGGTGCCTGGCAGCCCTCGGCCCGAGGAGGGGAGAGGCAATTCCAAACTGTACGTTGGCGATGACAGTCGGTGGGCAGAGGCCCCGCTGCCCGAGGCACGACGTCTGGCCAGTGCCTCCTGCCAGCGTGCCCTGCGGAGGCTGAGCTGGGGGCATTCCCGCTCGCCACGGGAGCGGTGGCTGTGCTGGGAACGGGTGGCACGGGTGGCACCGTCCCCGAGAGCCGTGGATGCCGGTGGTTCTCCAACCTCTGCACAGAATCTCAGAATCCCAGCATGGCAGGGGTTGGCAGGGACCTCTGGGGGTCACCCAGCCCAATCCCCTGCCCAAGCAGGGTCACCCAGAGCAGGGGGCACAGCACCGCGGCCAGGCGGGGCTGGAATATCTCCAGAGAAGGAGACTCCACAGCCTCCCTGGGCAGCCTGGGCCAGGGCTCCGGCACCCTCAGAGGGAAGAAGTTCTTCCTCGGGTTCAGCTGGAGCTTCCTCTGCTCCAGTTTGTGCCCGTTGCCCCTTGTCCTGTCGCTGGGCACCACTGGAAAGAGTCTGGCCCCGTCCTCCTGACCCCCACCCTGCAGATATTTAGAGGCATTTCGAAGGTGCCCTCTCAGCCTTCTCTTCTCCAGGCTGAACAAGCCCAGCTCCCTCAGCCTCTCCTCGGAGGAGAGATGCTCCCGTCCCCTCCTCATCCTCGCGGCCCTCCGCTGGACTCTCTCCAGTAGCTCCTCCTCTTTCTTGAACTGGGGAGCCCAGCACTGGACCCAGCACTGCAGATGGGGCCTCCCCAGGGCAGAGCAGAGGGGCAGGAGACCCTCCCTCGCCCTGCTGCCCACACTCCTCTTGACAACTGCATCGACGCTGCCCGTTGGAGCCGTGTGCCCGCTCCTGCGCAATCCCTATTGGTTCTCATCCCGTTCCACGTCCTGCCTCTGATCTCGGGACGAGGGAGGCTCTCCAGCACAGAGCTGCTGGGATGAACTGGGCTCTGGAGGAGGCAGCTCCAGCCCTGGGTTTTGCTTTCTGCTTAGCTTACACCTCGCCTGCGGGCTGCCTGCGAAGGACTCAGGGGAAGGGTCCCAGGCCGGGGCGGCGATCGGGGCGAGCCATGGCAGCACCAGCTCCCTCCCCAGCCCCTGCCCGAGGCCCGGGCAGTGTCTGTGCCAGTCTTGGGCTGCTGCCCACGCCAGGGGAGCACCGTTTGTTTTTCCCCTTGCAGGCAGGACAGCAGCACCGCTGGGAGAGGGCACAGCCCTGTCCCCACCCCGGCTCATCTCCCTCTCAACGCCGCGTGTGAACCCCAGCTCCTCTGGCAAAGCCTGGCCCCAGCCCGTGGTGCAGAGCGGCTGGCGGCTCGCTGGGAGCTGGGATTTGGCAACGTGGAGCGGAACGGTCCCTTCCCCAGCCTGGATGCCACTGTGTCCTCCTGGGATGCTGCTGCTGCCTGCGTTGGTGGCCTCGGCGTGGCCAAGGCTGGAGGAGCCCGTGGCACCCAGACCCAGGCAGAGCCCAGCTCCTCCAGCAAGCACCAGCACTGGCCCCTGCCCCGTCCTGCCCCGACCCCCGGCAGCCTCTGCCATCGCGCTTGCCCTGCCCACGAGCTGCTCTCGCTGCTCGATCTCCTGTCACGGAGCTGCAGCCGCCCCTGTCCCCCCCAGAGCCGCACCGGCTGCGGGCGAGGGACCAAGCCCTTCCTCCTCCGCCCCGCGCTGCCGGCCCTGCTGCCCTGAGATGATAAATGGGTGTTCTGGGTTTTTAATAGTCGATGTTATTGGAGTAGTTTTGCCTGGCAGCGTGGGCCGGGGCTGGGTCTGGTTACTGGGGGTTCCTCCTGCAACCCCCCCCAGCAGCCACCCGCCCTTGGTGAGCAAGGCTTTCCTCACCTTGACCTTCAAACTTTCAAAGGCTGGGGGAATGAAGCACAAAGCCCTCGTGAACCCATCGCCTTCAGCCCCTCAGCCGCAGCCCTCGCGTGGCCGTGCCCTCGCCAAGCTCCGTTTGTGGGCTCTGCAGCCCCCCGTGCCCTCCGCCCAGGGGTTTTCCATGCCCGGGTTCAGCCCTGTGCAGTCCCTGAGGCCGTGCCCGGGGGTGCAGCCCCCCAGCAGCACCCGCTGCACCTTCAGCCGGGGCTGGTGATGCCCGTTGCAGCTCCCGTGCACAGCCTGACCCCTCCAGCAGCCCCCAGCCCCTTTGTTTCTTTCCCCGATCCTCAAAACGCTTCATTTCGCAAGAAAAGAGAGACTTTCAGCCGCTTCCTGGAGGAGGCTGCAGCCGCCGGCCGGTGCCGCTTCCCAATTCTGCTCCAGGGACCGGCAGCGGTGCCTGGGGCCGGCCGTGCCACGGCGTGGTCGCGGAGGACGGGGGCCTTGGGAGCTGCTCCCCAAGGGCTGGCACTGGTGGGCAGAGTCAGTCACAGCTCAGTGGCACGGGGGGGCTGGCAGTGTCACCGCCTGCTGCTGGCCAACGTCCCTGTGGGGTGGCTGGTGGCCGCCTCGTGTCACCCATGGGCACCTTGGAAGCACTGGGCCACTTAGGCTGTGTCCAGCCTGGCCAGGCCACCCCCGGGGGGACATTTCTGGGGTGCTGCTGTTGATCATGAGCCAGCAGCGTGCCCTGGGTGCCCAGAAGGCCAATGGCATCCTGGGGAGCATCAGGAGGAGTGTGGGCAGCAGGGCGAGGGAGGTTCTCCTCCCCCTCTGCTCTGCCCTGGGGAGGCCCCATCTGCAGTGCTGGGTCCAGTGCTGGGCTCCCCAGGTCAAGAAAGATGAGGAGCTACTGGAGAGAGTCCAGCGGAGGGCTGCGAGGATGAGGAGGGGACTGGAACATCTCTGCTGCGAGGAGAGGCTGAGGGAGCTGGGCTTGTTCAGCCTGGAGAAGAGAAGGCTGCGAGGGGACCTTAGAAATGCCCATAAATATCTGCAGGGTGGGTGTCAGGAGGATGGGGCCAGACTCTTTCCAGTGGTGCCCAGCGACAGGACAAGGGGCAACGGGCACAAACTGGAGCAGAGGAAGCTCCAGCTGAACCCGAGGAAGAACTTCTTCCCTCTGAGGGTGCCGGAGCCCTGGCCCAGGCTGCCCAGGGAGGCTGTGGAGTCTCCTTCTCTGGAGATATTCCAGCCCCGCCTGGCCGCGGTGCTGTGCCCCCTGCTCTGGGTGACCCTGCTTGGGCAGGGGGCTGGGCTGGGTGACCCCAGAGGTCCCCTCCAGCCCCTTCCATGCTGGGATCCTGGGATTCCGCGCTGCGCCCGGTGCCGGGGCAGGTGTCTCCGTCCCTGTCCCCTGCACCAGGCCTGCGCGTCCCCAGCGCCGGGGACAGGGCAGAGTGGCGTGTCCTTGGAACGGGCTCCAGCAGCGACAGGTGCTGGCACAGGCGAAGCGGGACGGCTCCCGCCGCTGTAAGGGATCCTCCTCTGCCCGCACTAATCCGGCTCCGTTACACCCGGGGTAGAAGAGGCTGCTCCCCCCGGGCGCTGCCGCAGTGCCGATGCCACCCTCCTGACCGCCCGCCGCACCGCGACCCAGGTAAAGGGGCCGGGGGGGGTCCCCGTGGCCGCCCCATCGGGGCACGGCGGTTGGGGGGGCCCGGGAGAGAGGAGCCCCCAGCCCCGGGACAAACGCCTCCATCACGGCGGGGTCCCGGTGCCGAGCTGCCGTGCGTGGGACCCCTCGGCTGGGGACTGCTCTGCTCCAGTGCCCCTCCCAGTAAGACCAGTAAGCAGCTCTCCTGCTACTGGGACGGCCGCCGGTGGCTTTATTCCGGGGCTGGGGACATCCCGGCCTGTGGACAGTTGCGGGGGGTGGGGGGCAGAGCCGGGATTTGGGGGTCGGTCGCTGGGCTGGAGGGGACCGGGTGGCAGCTCGTGGTGGCAGCCCGAGCGGGCACCCCCGGGTCCCCTCGGCGGGACGGGCAGCGCCGGGGTCTCCGCGGGGGCTCTGCGCGGGCAGCAGCGGGGCCGAGCCGGGGGGTGCTCACCCCGCCCGATCACCTGCCTGGGGCCGGGGTCACCGCCTCCCACCCCGCCATGGTGGGGGTCCATCCCATCCCACCCCCCTTAAACCCCGCGGCGCGACAGGCGCCGGCGCCGGGCCACCGATCCGTCACCGGGCCGCGGCGGGATGGCGAGAGGCCCCGGGGGGGCCCCCGGCTCGGTGCCACCGGGGGTGGGGGGGGGGTTTGCCCGCAGCTCACCCCGCTTCTGCGGGAACGGAGCCGCCGCCCCAGCCCCTCCCCGGGGCGTCGGGTCTGGGGAGCCCTCAACGCCCGCCTTCCCTCCTGCAGGAGCCGCGCCGACCCGGGAGCACCGCACCGCACCGCAGCCCCTCCCGCCCGGAGCGTCCCCATGGAGCAGGGCGGCGGGGACCCCCCCGAGACCCCCCCCACCGCAGACGGCGGCGCGGCCCGGCCGGAGCCCGCGACCCCCGGGGCTGCCCAGCCCGGAGCCGGGGACCCAGCGCCCGCGGAGGGGCCGGGGCCGGGGTCTGCTGCCGTCGGGGCGCGGGGCCGAGGGGAGGGCGAGCCCGGGCAGGCCCCGGCTGCGGGGGGGGCCGGAGGAGGGCAGGCAGCACCCCCGGGGGAGGCGACCCCCGCCGCTCCGGAGCCCCGGGCCGCAGGGCAGGGAGAGCCCGGCGAGCGGAAGGGCCCGGCTGCCGTCGGGGCTGGGGCTGGAGGGGGGAAAGAAGGGCAGGACGGGCCCGGCGAGCAGAAGGCTCCGGCTGCGGGGGAGCCCGGCGAGGGGAAGGGCCCGGCTGCAGCAGCGGCTCGGGACGGGGGGAAGGATGAGGCCGGGAATGGGGGGTCAGAGGCTGGGGGGGGTGGGAAAGCAGAGCCCACGGAGGAGAAGGCTCCGGCTGCAGCAGGGGCTGAAGGAGGGAAGGCAAAGCCCGCGGAGGGGACGGCTGCAGCTGCAGCACGGGCTGGGGACGGAGGCAAAGCAGAGCCTGCGAGGGAGAAACCCGCGGCTGCTGCGAAGGAGAAGGCCCCAGGGGCTGCAGAAGCGCAGGATGGAGGGAAGAAAGCTGCAAAGGCAGAGAAAACCCCGGCTGATAAAAAGCCGGCAAAGGAGAAGGCTCCGGCTGCTGCAAAGGCTCAGGATGGGGGGGACAAAGTGACAAAGGCAGAGAAAGCCCCAGCTGCGAAGAAGTCTCAAGACAGGGGCAAAGAGGAGCCTGCGAAGGAGAAAGCCGCAGCTCCTGAGAAGGAGAAAACCACAGCTCCTGTGAAGGAGAAAACCACAGCTCCTGAGAAGGGGAAAGCTGCAGCTCCTGCGAAGGAGAAAACCACAGCTCCTGAGAAGGGGAAAGCTGCAGCTCCTGCGAAGGAGAAAACCACAGCTCCTGAGAAGGAGAAAACCACAGCTTCTGAGAAGGGGAAAGCTGCAGCTCCTGCGAAGGAGAAAACCACAGCTCCTGCCAAGGAGAAGACCCCGGCCGCTGCCAAGGCTCCGGGTGGAGAGAAGGCAGCAGCAAAGGCAGAGAAAACCCTGGCTACAAAAAAGCCCCAAGACGGAAGCAAAGAGCAGCGTGCGAAGGAGACGGCCCCGGCCGCCGCGAAGGCGCAGGACGGCGGGAAGGAAGCGGCGAAGGGGGAAAAGCCCCCGGACGCGTCGAAGGCTGAGGATGGGGGCAGAGAGGAGCCTGCCAAGGAGAAGACCCCGGCCGCTGCCAAGCCCCAGGACGGGGGGCAGAAGGCCGCGAAGGTGGCAGCCCCCGCGGCGGCGGCAGAGCCTGGGGACGGGGGCAAGGAGCCCGCGAAGGCTCGGGGCGAAGGGGGACAAGCGGCAAAGGTGGAGGAAGAGGATGAGCAGCAGCAGGCGAGGGGTCCCGAGCCCCCGCGCCCCGCTCTGCTGCAGAGCCTGAGCTGCCCGGCCGCCTGCCAAAGGTACCCCTGGGCCGGGGTCCCCTCCCCTCGCCGCTCCCCGAGGAGCCCGGGGTCCCACCGGGCAGAGCTGGGCACCGGGCTCGGGGTGGGGGGCTGCTGCCTGGGGTCTGCTCACGCCTGGTCCTGCTCGCAGGGATGAGCAGCCCTGGGCCGCGGCGATGGAGGCGATACCGGAGGAGAGCGCGGCGGCCGAGCCCGGAGGGGGTCCGGCAGAGCCTGGCCCCGTCCCCCCAGCCCCCGGGGACCCGCAGCCCCCCGGCCCCGCGGGGACCCCTGGCACCCCACGGGAGAGGACGTTGCCGGGCCCCGCGGAGCAGCCCCCCTCGACGGAGGCCGAGCCGCCCCCCAGCCCCTACCTCACCCCCGATTTTGGGAAGGAAGACCCCTTCGAGATCCTGGGTAAGGCGCTGGGGTGCCTGCCCGGTCCCCGCACCCCGGGACCCCCGGAGGGGCCGCACCCCGGGGGGCTCCGGGCTCCCGTTTGGCCGCAAGCCGAGCTGGAGGGGCCGCGACCCCCCCCCCACCGGGGGCCGCCCGGGTGGGAGGGGGCAGGGGACAGCCCCGGGGGGGCTGGGGGCATCCCGTCGGGGCCGGGGCTGCGCCCAGCTCCGGGTAGGGGGGGCCGGGACTGGGTGGGCGTCACGCGTGGGGGGGGTCCTGGGAGGGCGAGCGGGGCTTGCGGGGGGGCGGGGGGGAGGTGAGCAGGGGAGGGTGACACGCAGCTGCGTGGCCTGGAGAGGGCGAGCGCGACACGCGGGATGGGGGGAGCGGGGTGGGGGCCGCGGGTGGGAGCCGCGGGTGGGAGCCGTGCTGCGGGTGGGTGCTGTGCAGGGGGGTGGGAGCTGTGCAGCAGAGTGGGTGCCATGGGTGGGTGCCGTGGGTGGGAGCCATGCTGCGGGGTGGGAGCCGTGCCACGGGTGGGTGCTTCGCAGGGACTGGGTCCCGCACCACGGGTGGGTGCCGTGCAGGGAGTGGGTGCCATGCAGGGGGGTGGGAGCTGTGCCACGGGTGGGTGCTTTGCAGGGACTGGGTCCCTTGCCGCGGGTGGGTGCCGTGCAGGGAGTGGGTGCCATGCAGGGGGGGTGGGAGCTGTGCCGTGGGGTGGGGTGGGTGCCGTGCCGTGGACTGGGTGCCCTGGGCAGGACGATGCTGCACACAGCGGCGGGGGACCCGTCGGGGGTTGCTGCGTCCCCAGGTGCAGCGGGCACCCAGGACCCCCTCATTCGGCACCCGGCCACGTCCAGCACCCACGGGCTCAGCTGGGCTGTGCCAGCCTTCACCCTGCACCGGGGCTCGTCCCAGCCTGGGGCACCCCGGGGTGCCCAGCAGCGGGGTCCCCCGCCCGGGCAGCTCCCCTGCTGACCCCAGCCCCGCTCTCCGGGCAGACGATGTCCCTCCGCCGCCGGCGCCCTTCGCGCACCGCATCGTCACCCTGCGCTCTGCCAGCGTCAGCTCCCAGTTCAGCCTCAGCTCCAAGGACATCCTGGGAGGGTGAGGAGGGGTCCGGGGAGGGTGCGGGACGCCCGGCTTTCCCCTGGCGCTGCCCCGAGCTGCGGTCCTGGCTCCATGGAACTTCCCCGGCCTCGCTGGGTTGGTGCCTCGCGCAGGGTGGGTGCGGAGGGGAGCGTGGGGCAGCACCTCGGAGCGGTCTGGGGGTCCCCAGCAGCCTGGGCAGCTGACGGCGTTGGGGTCTCTCCCCAGGGGCAAGTTCGGCGAGGTCCACACGTGCACGGAGAAGCAGACGGGGCTCAAGCTGGCGGCCAAAGTGATCCGGAAGCAGGGTGCCAAGGACAAGGTCTGACCGGTGCCGGGGCACGGGGGTCCTCCTGGCCGTGGGAGCCAGGGAGCCAGGGGCTAGGGGTGATGGCAGATGCTGGAGGGTGATGGCAGAGGCTGGGGGGTGACAGTAGAGTCCAGGGGTGATGGCAGGGGCCAGGGGTGGCAGCAGGGGCTGGGGGTGACGGCAGAGGCTGTGGCGTGACAGCAGGGGCTGGGGGGTGATGGCAAGGGCTGGGGGTGATGGCAGGGGCTGGGGGTGATGGCAGGGGCTGGGGGTGACAGCAGGGGCTGGGGGATGATGGCAGGGGCTGTGGAGTGACAGTAGAGTCCAGGGATGATGGCAGGGGCCGGGGGTGGCAGCACAGCTGGGGGTGACAGCAGAGGCTGAGGGGTGATGGCAGGGGCTAGGGGTGATGGCAGATGCTGGAGGGTGATGGCAGAGGCTGGGGGGTGACAGTAGAGTCCAGGGGTGATGGCAGGGGCCAGGGGTGGCAGCAGGGGCTGGGGGTGATGGCAGAGGCTGGGGGTGACGGCAGGGGCTGGGGGTGATGGCAGGGGCTGGGGGTGACAGCAGGGGCTGGGGGATGATGGCAGGGGCTGTGGAGTGACAGTAGAGTCCAGGGATGATGGCAGGGGCTGGAGGTGACGACACCACCAGCGAGTGGCATGGCCGGGGTGGTGGGCGGCAGTGGCGTGCCCGGCGTGTCCCCCGTGCTGTGACACAGCCTGTCCCCGTGCCGGCGGCTCGGCGAGGGCTGACACCCCGCACCACCGCGGGGCTCCTCCCGCAGGAGATGGTGCTGCTGGAGATCGACGTGATGAACCAGCTGAACCACCGCAACCTCATCCAGCTCTACGACGCCATTGAGACGCCGCGGGAGATCATCCTCTTCATGGAGTTGTGAGTGCCGGGGCAGTGCTCCGTGGGGCCCGATGCCTGGGTGACGGGCACCGTCATGGGGGATGCTCTGGAGATGGAGCAGAGGTGCTGGTCCCTGACCGAGCAGGGGGGTTTGGCCCCGTGGAACGTCCCTCACCTCGCCCGTTCCCTCTCAGGCACCCCCTCATCTCACGTTGGGCTCAGAGGCAGCCTCAGGCTCTGCCTGGCCGGGGCAGCATCTCCTTCCATGGCGGCTGCGTTGAGGGTGGGGGTGACCCAACTCCTTCCCACACTTCCCTTCCCCCCTGCCCAATTGCTCCAGAGAGCCTGGGGCTGTTCTGCTCTGCGAACCCCCGGAGAGCTGGGGTGTCCTGGGGTAAAATCCCCCATCCCTGCCTTGGGGGGGGTGTATCGAACCCCAGCGTGCATGCAGCCCACACACCAGCATCCCCATGGTGGGACTGGGCCAGGGTCAGGGTCCCTGGGGTGGTCGGGGGGGCTCTGCAGCAGGGTGGCGCGGGGCGGAGAGCCCTGGGTGAGCCCACGGTCCGTCCCCGCGCAGCGTGGAGGGCGGCGAGCTCTTCGAGCGGATCATCGACGACGACTACCACCTGACGGAGGTGGACTGCATGGTGTTCGTCCGGCAGATCTGCGAGGGCATCCGCTTCATGCACCACATGCGCGTCCTCCACCTCGACCTCAAGGTGCGGGGCCGGGGGTGACGGCAGGGGCCGGGGGTGATGGCAGGGGCTGGGGGTGGCAGCAGGGGCTGGGGGTGACAGCAGGGGCTGGGGGTGATGGCAGGGGCTGGGGGTGGCAGCAGGGGGTGGGGGGGTGATGGCAGGGGGTGGAGGGTGATGGCAGGGGCTGGGGGTGATGGCAGGGGGTGGGGGGCTGATGGCAGGGGGTGGGGGTGACGGCAGGGGGTGGGGGTGATGGCAGGGGGTGGGGGTGATGGCAGGGGCTGGGGGTGGCAGCAGGGGCTGGGGGGGTGATGGCAGGGGGTGTAGGGTGATGGCAGGGGCTGGGGGTGATGGCAGGGGCTGGGGGTGCTGGCAGGGGCTGGGGGGTGATGGCAGAGGCTGGGGGTGGCAGCAGGGGCTGGGGGTGATGGCAGGGGCTGGGCGGGTGATGGCAGGGGCTGGGGGGGTGACAGCAGGGGCTGGGGGTGGCAGCAGGGGCTGGGGGGGTGATGGCAGGGGCTGGGGGGGTGATGGCAGGGGGTGGGGGGTGATGGTAGGGAGTGGAGAGTGATGGCAGGGACTGGGGGGTGATGGCAGAGGCTGTGGGGTGATGGCAGGGACTGGGGGGTGATGGCAGGGGCTGGGGGGTGATGGCAAGGGCTGGGGGTGACAGCAGGGGCTAGGGGTGATGGCAGGGGCTGGGGGTGACAGCAGGGGCTGGGGGATGATGGCAGGGGCTGTGGAGTGACAGTAGAGTCCAGGGATGATGGCAGGGGCCGGGGGGTGGCAGCAGGGGCTGGGGGTGATGGCAGAGGCTGGGGGTGACGGCAGGGGCTGGGGGGTGACGGCAGGGGCCGGGGGTGGCAGCAGGGGCTGTGGCGTGACAGCAGAGTCCAGGGGTGATGGATGGCAGGGGCTGCAGGGTGGTGGCAGGGCTTGGGGGTGACGGCAGGGGCTGGGGGTGATGGCAGAGGCTGGGGGTGATGGCAGAGGCTGGGGGATGACAGCAGGGGCCAGGGGTGACAGCAGGGGCTGCGGTGTGAGGGCAGGGGCCAGGGGTGATGGCAGTGCCTGGCTGCTGCTCGTGGCGATGGAGGAGGCTGGGGCGCGGGGGGCAGCGGGTGTCTGCTGCCACCGAAGTGGGGAGCACTGGGTGCTGGCCCCAGCCATGCCGTGCCCACGAGGGCAGCGTGTCCCTGCCACCGGCCAGCCGTGGGAGGGATGGCTGTGGGTCAGTGTCGCTCTGGCGTGGGTCAGCTGCGGGACAGACCCATGGGCTGCCAGCCCCGCGCGCTGGGGACGTCCCCTCTCGGTGGTGGGGCAAGGGTCTCCCTGTCCCCACAGCCTGAGAACATCCTCTGCGTCGCTGCCACCGGGCACATGGTGAAGATCATCGACTTTGGGCTGGCTCGAAGGTGCCATCTCCCCCCCTCGGCTCCATCCCCCCTCCCCGTTCCCCTCCCACCCTTTGGCCCCACGTGCCCTCGGGGTGCTGGGAGCCCCAGGACCCGCTCTGGGCTGTGGCTTTGGCCCCAGCTCTGGCCCCATCTCTCCCTGGCTGGCGTGGGGGGAGAAGGGCAGTGGTATGGGGGAGCAGCCTGTGCCCCCCCTGCTGACCCCCTCCCCCGGCCGCAGGTACAACCCCCAGGAGAAGCTGAAGGTGAACTTCGGCACCCCTGAGTTCCTCTCCCCCGAGGTGGTCAACTACGAGCAGGTCTCCTACTCCACGGACATGTGGAGCATGGGCGTCATCACCTACATGCTGTACGTCGGGGCTGGGCGGGGGGCTGCCAGGCAGACCCCCCCCCCCGGGCACGGAACCATCCCGAGGCACCCAGCTGCTGGGTGGGCTGGTGGAGGGTGCTGGACGGGGCGGTGGGCAGGTGGGGCTGGGGGGCAGCGAGTGGGGCTGGGGGTGTCTGGGGGGTGTCTGTGCCCACTCTTGCGGGCAGGGGAAGGCTCAGCCCGGCTGCGGGCAGGAGCGCGGCGCGGTCCCCGCAGCCGCACGCCGTGTCCCGTCTCAGGGCTGCCCTGCCTCGCTCCCCGGGGCAGCCCCAGCCTCGCTGGCTCTGTTCTGGAGGTGCCGCAGCCCGAGGGCACCCGGCTCCTGACCCCCCCACACCCCCAGGCTCAGCGGCCTCTCCCCCTTCTTGGGTGACAACGACACCGAGACGCTCAACAACGTCCTGGCTGCCAACTGGTACTTCGACGAGGAGACCTTCGAGAGCGTCTCCGAGGAGGCCAAGGACTTCGTCTCCAACCTCATCATCAAGCAGAAGGGGTGCGAGGCCGGCAGCGGCGGTGGGGGTCCCGGGGTGGGCGTCCCCAGAGCTGCGTGCCCAGCCCCTGGGGCACCACGCGCTGCCCTCTGCACCGGGACCAGCAGCGTCCCCTGATGTCCTCTGCCACGTCAGCCCCGTGGAGCCCCGCCATGCCACCGGCTGTCCCCGGCAGAGCGCCGGGTCTGGCCAGGGTCACCGGCCCCAAGCTGGACCGCTCGGGGTCCTGCCCAGCCCCACCGGGCCCTGGGCACATCCCTGCGGCCGGTCCCTCCAGGTTTTGGGGGTTCTGGGGCTCTTGGGTGGCTGGAGAAGGGGGTGGCTGGGGGAGCGGGGGTCGGCGGGGGTGACCCGGGCTCCTCTCGCCCCCAGCGCCCGGATGAGTGCCGGCCAGTGCCTGCAGCACCCCTGGCTCAATAATCTGGCAGAAAAGGCCAAGCGCTGCAACCGCCGGCTCAAGTCCCAGGTGCTGCTCAAGAAATACGTCATGCGCCGGCGCTGGAAGGTGCGGGGGGGCTGGCACGGGGAGGGGGGTCCGCGCCGGCTGGGGCAGCTGGGGGGGCTGGCGGATGGTGACTGGGGCAGAGGATGGCTTGGTCTCACTGTGCTGCTGGGGCACGAGGGCTGGAGGAAGGTTCCCCAGCACCAGGGTCCTTGCATGGGTGCCCCCAAGGTGGGGCCCCCCTCAAGCCTTCATGGTGGTCTCCCCTGAGCCGACCCCAAGAGCACATTTTAGGGGCAGAGAGTAGGGGGTGATCCCCAACATCAGCCTCCCGCGTCCCCCTGCCCTGCGCTCCCCTCGCACGCAGCCCGGCCGCACGGGTGCCCGGGTGGGTGCCCCCTCCCCAGCCCGGCTCCTCACCCATGCCGGGAGCGGGCTCTGGCTCAGCCTCCGGAGCCGCAGCCCTCGCGGTAGGGTGAGCGTCGCTCCTCTTCCCCCCTTACAGAAAAACTTCATCGGGGTGTGTGCCGCCAACCGCTTCAAGAAGATCACCAGCTCGGGGTCGCTGACGGAGCTGGGCGTCTGAGCGGGGGCTCCCCGGGGAGCCCGAGCCACGCGAGGGTCGAGGCCAGCGAGGAACCGCTTCAGAGGCTCCCACGCCAGTCTTGCTTCTGGGTGGCAGTGGGACCTCGCCGGGGTCGGCCCCTGCCCGCTTCCCATCGCGGGGACCGGGGGCTGGAGCCGTGCAGCCCCCTCCCCGCCCGTGCTGCTGCCGGATGGCTGCGCTGGACCCCGCGCCCCTGCTCCGTGCCACCGCCACCGCCGGTGCTGCTCTGCTGCACCCTGCCCTGGCACCCAGCGGCTGCGGGACTGCTCGGGGGCCGGGACCCCGCCGGGCTCCTCGCCCGCACCCACCGCTGCGGAGCCGCTCTGCCGAGCTCGTCCCACCCCGGGTGGCATGGCTGTGCCGGGGACCCGCTGCTGGGGACGCCGGCACCACCCTCCGAGGCTCCCGGGGCTCCAGCCCTCGCCATTCCCATCCGGCCAACGCTCCCATCTGGATTCCCTCGACGGCGAGGGCTCCGGACCGCTGGTTTCCAGCCTCCTCCTTGGCCCGGCTGCGCGACGCTCGACCCGCAGCACCTCCGCTCCGCTCGCGTGGAGGAGAGCGGCCGGCCTGGCGGGACCCCCTGCTTGCCGCTGCCTCGGACCCACGACTCGCACGCTCCGCCTGTAAATGCCGCAGCGCTGCCCTTCCTTCGCCGACGCCGGGCCCCGAGCTGCCCCATCGCCCTTCCAGGCACTGCGGCCGAGCTGGGGGGATGCCGGAGGGCAGGTGGACCCCCCGCCATGGCGTTTTGGCCCCGGAGCCGGGGGCCGCGGTGGCTGCTCCGCGCTGGCCAGGCGTGCGGGAGCGGAGCTGGCGCCGAGCTGCTGCTCGCACAGGAAGGGCGGAAGCGGCGAGCACGCTTCCAGCAGCATCCCCAGCTGGGAGCCAGCGAGGGAAGAAGGAGGCTTTGTGTTCCTCCTGCCCTCCCTGCCCTTCGGCTCTGCCAGCGGGGGGAAAACACAACCTCTGCCTCACCCGGCCCCGCCGGACCGGGATGAGCGAGGCGTCGTAATGCGGAGCAGCTGGACCCCCCGCCCCGGCGAGCATCGCCCCGGCCCCGACCACCAACGCACAGGAACTGCTGCGGCCGCCAGCTCCCCCCGCCGCGTGCGGGGCCCCCCGAGACCGGCCGGGATGGGGGGGATGGGTGCTGCCCCCGCCACCCCCCGACCCCCTGCCCCTCTGCCTGCGCCCCTCGGGGTCCCCGGGCTTTGCCGCTTCCAGCCCTGCCTG
Source organism: Opisthocomus hoazin (assembly GCF_030867145.1). NCBI lineage: Eukaryota > Metazoa > Chordata > Aves > Opisthocomiformes > Opisthocomidae > Opisthocomus > Opisthocomus hoazin. The sequence continues at coordinate 18,833,704 of NC_134431.1, forward strand.
CTGCAGGAGTGGATGGGGGGCTGGCGGGGGGGTCCCAGGCTCCCCCCGCTCTTCGCTTGGGCTTTCGCCATGGCTGAGCACCCCTGAGCCAGGGCTGTGTGTTTGCTCCGGGGCCGCCCGTGCCCTCTGCACCCGCTGGGAGAACCCTGGGGAGAGAGGGGGGAGGCAGCGGCCCCCAGCCCCACCGGCTGCCGCAGGTGAAGGGGCTTCGGGCTGCTCCCCCCCGGGCAGGGGACACGGCTCGGAGGCCCCTGCCCAGCGCCAGAGCCCTGCCCGGCTCTCGCCTTCTTGTAAATAAATGTACAGGTCTGCCCGCCGCCCGCGCCTGCCCGGCTTCCCTGGGCTCGGGGGGCTGCTCCCGGCCCCCTCCCTCGCCCACTGCTCCCGCCCGCGGTCCGAGGGCTGCGGGAAGCGGTGTCGTGTCCTGGGGTGGAGGGGACGGAGAGGGGCCCCGGCTGTGCTGGGGATGGGGACCACCAGCTCGTGGTACTGGGGAGGGGGTCTGGTGTCGGCACCCCTGAACACCTCTGAGCACCCCAGGGTGCTGGGGGACGGGGGGGATGCGTGGGTGGGCAGGCAGCCGGGGGGGGGTCACGGCTTCAGCATCTGCCCAGGTTGGGTGGGATGCCCAGGCGAGGGTTGGCGGGGGGCTGGTGCCCCCCTGCCCGCTGAGGCTGCCACCGGCCCCGAAGCGGTTAAGGCTGCCCGGGCGCGGACGCGGGCTCCCGCCGCGGGCGTCCGTCCCAGCCCGGCCGCTTCCTTGGGCCGGTTCCTGCCGGTGACCACCCCGCCGGCCTGGAAGCCAGCGCGGCCCCATCTGCTTTGAGTTACGCTCCGCGGCGGTGACGTCTCCTTCCTGCCTGGCCCCAGAGCCGCGCGTCGCCCCGGCCCTGGCCTCGGCCCCGGGGGCTGCAGGGCCCCGCCGTGGGGTGACCCGTGGGGGTCCTGGCATGGCCGTCACCCCCGGGCACCCCCAGCTCCCCGAGCCACCGGGCCATTGGTTCCCAGAGGTGGCTGCGGCATCGGGATGCTCAGTGCAGGGTGGGGGACCCCCACCCCACAGCCCCGTTTGGCTTCCCCAGCCCCCTCGTCTCCCACCATGGGACCCCACGGGGGCACCCATCATCGCACCTCTGTTGGGGACGAGCAGCCGCGGCCCCATCCCGTGCTCCCGGCCGAGGGGCAGGATGGGGCTCGGCGCCCCGAGGAGGGGGTCTCACCCTGCCGGGGCTGATGGCTGCGGTGACGGGGCTGGTTCTGGTCCAGCGTGGGCCATGGCAGCCAGTGCCACCCCACATCGGGGGGTCCTCGTCACCCCCACGGCAGAGCATCCGTCCCCTGGGCGCTGGCACACAGCAGCACCCCACACCTGCCTGCAGCCCGTCCCCACGGCACCCACGCTCCCTGCGTGGGCGAGGGTCCCGCAGGGGGGGAGGGGAGCGGGCAGACCCCCCGCACCGGCACCCGGCAGCCGCAGCAGGTTCGCCCCGTGGCCGGTGCAGCCCGGACCCCGGCCACGGCACGGCCCATGCTGGGAGCGGGCGAGCGGGCGGGGGGCCAGGCCACCCACTGCGGGCTGGCGGCGAGCCGGGGAGGGGGCCGGGCAGGGACAGCAGCGGCCCCGCAGCCGGGTGGGGTGGGCGCGGGGAAGGGGGGCACTGGGTGGGCGGCCGGCCATGGTCTGCACACGCAGGGCGGTGCAGGCAGCCAGGCTAAGGGGGACGGGGGTCTCCATCCCTGGGGGCTGCAGCTCGGGTGGGCGCTGGGATGCACCAGGTGATGCCACGCTAGAATGGGGGTCTCCATCCCTGGGGGCTGTGACTCTGAGGGGTGCTGGGATGCGCCAGCCGATGCCACTCTGCTCCCAGCACAGGGACCCCAGCCCAGGGCACCATGTGGGGATGGGGGTCTTCAACCCCGGGGGCCTTCATCCCCGGGGGGCTGTGGCTTGGGTGGGCGATGGGATGCGCCAGGGATGGGGGTCTCCATCCTTGGGGTCTGTGACTCTGAGGGGTGCTGGGATGCGCCAGCCGATGCCACGCTGCTCCCAGCACAGGGACCCCAGCCGGGGGCACCACTTGGGGATGGGGGTCTCCATCCCCGGGGCCTGCGGCTCAGGTGGGCGCTGGGATGCACCAGGCAATGCCATGCTGGGATGGGGGTCTCCATCCTTGGGGTCTGTGACTCTGAGGGGTGCTGGGATGCGCCAGCCGATGCCACGTTGCTCCCAGCACAGGGACCCCAGCCCAGGGCAATGCGTGGGGACGGGGGTCTCCATCCCTGGGGGTCTCCATCCCCGGGGGCTCCAGCTTGGGTGGGCGATGGGATGCACCAGCTGTTGCCATGCTGGGATGGGGGTCTCCATCCCCGGGGGCTCCAGCTTTGGTGGGCACTGGGATGCGTCAGGCGATGCCACGCTGCTGCCAGCGCAGGGACCCCAGCCCGGGGCACCACTTGGGGATGGGGGTCTCCATCCCCGGGGGCTGTGAGTCTGAAGGGTGATGGGATGTACCAGGCAATGCCACGCTGCTCCCAATGCAGGGACCCCAGCCCAGGGCAATGTGTGGGGACGGGGGTCTCCATCCCCGGGGCCTGTGGCTCAGGTGGGCGCTGGGATGCACCAGGCAATGCCATGCTGGGATGGGGGTCTCCATCCTTGGGGTCTGTGACTCTGAGGGGTGCTGGGATGCGCCAGCCGATGCCACGCTGCTCCCAGTGCAGCGACCCCAGCCCAGGGCAATGTGTGGGGATGGGGGTCTCCATCCCCGGGGGCTCCAGCTTGGGTAGGCACTGGGATGCGTCAGGCGATGCCACGCTGCTGCCAGCGCAGGGACCCCAGCCGGGGGCACCGCGTGGGGCTGGGGCTGCGTTTTCCCAGGCAGCGGCGGGAGCCGGGGTGGGCGACGGGCCCGGGCGCGCTGCGTGGGAACCAGACGGCCCCTGGGCACGGCTGCGACGCTCGCTTCCTCCCGGGCCCCCGGGGACCGCGCGAAGGAGGGGGCTGAGGTCAGCCGCGCTCGCCGCCGGCCGCTCCGGAGACGCCAGCATGATGTAGGCGCTCAAATATTGTTTTTCACTGGGGAGGGGAGAATAAAAAATAAAAGAGGGAGAAGAGAGAGGCCCGGGGCTGAGTGGCCGTCCCGGCTCTGTCGATGATGAGGAGCTGGGCTGGGACGCGGCCGTGGCCCGGCAGCGGCTGTCGGGGGGCCGATAACGGGGCTGACGCGGCCGCGGTGCTCCCCGTCCCCGAGTGACGCCAGCGCCGTCCCCCCGTGCCAACGTGGCCCCCGCAGAGACCCCCCGGCATGGCCGAGCTGGGGTCCCGCTGGCCTCGGGGGGGCTGGGGGGGGCTCTGCCACAGACCCGCAGCAGCGTGGGGACCCCCCGCCATGCCGGTGCCGCAGGCTCCGGGCGTTGCTGCTCGTGGGGTCCCTGGGCTGGGCAGGACTGGGGCACGGGCACAGCCCCCCGCTCTGGCCCCGCGATGCCAGAGGGGGGGCTTCGGGGGGGCGAAGCGGAGATGCTGGCCCCGGTGTCCCGGCGGTGCGTGGGAAGGGGCTGGCGGCCGGGCCCCAGGATGGGGCGGTGTGGGGACCCCCGCCCGCCCCGGTGGCCCCCAACCCGGCCGTCCGGGGCAGGTGCCCGTGCCCACTCGGCCGGTGGCTCCTCACCAGGAGCTGCCCGGCATCGCTCAGCTCTGGGGGGGCCCCAGCCTCGGGGGGTCTGGTGGCACCAGCACGGCCCCGAGCAGGGATGGAGAGGGGAGGGAGCCCTGTACCCCCCCTGCGCAGAGCCCCCCCACCGTGCCACCCCCCCACTCCTTCCCAGCGGGGCCGTGCGGGTGCGTGCGGGCGGCCGGGGGCTGAGGCCGGTGCCCGTCGTGCCATGCGCCGCACCCGGGGCGAAGCCGGGCACTTGGAGTGGTCCCAGTCCCAGGGAGGAGGCGGTGGGGGTCTGCGGGGGCTCCCTCCCGCTGCATCGCGTCCCCCTGCCCCTGATGGACGGGGCTCCCCCCTGCTACGCTGGGATGGGGCTTCGGGGGGGTCTTGGCCTCTCACTCCAACAGGACCTTGTCCCCAGCATCTCCCGGGGACACAGGATGCAGTGCCCCGACCCGCGCCGTGCCCCGTCCCCCCGCAGCCTCTCCATCCAGCCGGTGGTCGCCGATGGGGGGGCCAGCGCGGGTGAGGGCTGCGCCGGGTGGCCTCGGGGACACAGGTCCCCCTGCCAGCGCCCGGGCTGGTGCAGGGGGTCCCCAGCTCGCCCCTGCCCGCTGCCCACCCCGAGTGGGGCGCAGAGACCACAGAGGCAGCATTGGGGAATGAGATTTATTTGGTGCGGGGGGCGTCCCGGGGCGGGGGGGGCCAGCCCCTCACTCGAAGAAGAACATGCCGGGCGTCCGGTAGAGGCAGGGGGGCAGCCCCAGGGGGTACCCGTTGCCCCCCTGGAGTGGGATCGCACCCCCTGGTCCCCATGGCTCCTTCTGCTCGCCCGCCCGCGGCCCCGCAGCCCCAAAGGGCGGCTGTCGGGGGGCGGCTGGGGGGGCCGCGGCCAAGAGCTGCTCCAGCGCCGAACCACGCGGCCGCTCCTTCACGCAGAAGCTCAGCGCCTGCACCCGGCACTGGTAGCTGGCACCCAGCGCCTCGGGCCCCGGCCGGCCGAAGGAGCCGAAGACGGGCAGGGGGGGCTGCGCGTAGCCCTCCCCCTCCAGAAAGCAGCTCGGGGGGGGCTTGCCCGTGCCCAGGAGGGCACTGGGGAACGCGGGGGGCACTTGGCCGAAGGGCCCCAGCCCGGGGGCGGCCGGCTCCTCGCCCTCCAGCTGCCCCGGGGGGGTCCCTGGGGGGGCCGGGGAGTCCAGCGGGGGGTCCCTGGGCTGGGTGGGCAGCAGGGTGGGCAGCAGGGCAGGGTGTGGCGGCGGGCGCTCGCTGGGCAGCGGGTACTGACCTGGCCGGGGCAGCTGCAGCGCGGCCGGCAGCCCCCCGAAGACAGTCTCCTTGGGTGGGCGGCTCTCTGGGGGGGCGAAGAACGGCCCCTCGGGCTGCGGCGTGCCCGGGGGGTACGGGCAGGGCTGCCTGGCCTTGGGCGGCTGCCGCCGGGCGCGGGGCTCAGCACCCCCCAGCACCCCAGCACCCTCGGGCAGCGCGGCGGGGCTCGGCAGGCGCCCCACGGTGTAGCCCCCCTCCGCCTTCCCCTCCTGGGGCGGTGGGACGGCGGGCAGCCCCCGCGCCCGCTGCCCGGGGGGCTTCCCGCGCCCCTCATCCTCCGCCCGGTGCCCTCTCTTCCTGGTGAAACGCCGGCGCCGCCGCAAGAAGCTGCCGTTCTCGAACATGTCGTAGCAGTCGGGGTCCAGGGTCCAGTAGCTGCCCTTGCCGGGCTTCTTGTCGTCGCGGGGGACCTTGACGAAGCACTCGTTGAGGGAGAGGTTGTGGCGGATGCTGTTCTGCCAGCCCTGCTTGTTGTCGCGGTAGAAGGCGAAGCGGGCCGTGATGTAGCGGTAGATGCCGCTGAGCGTGATGCGCTTCTCGGGCGCGCTCTGGATGGCCATGGCGATGAGCGCGATGTAGCTGTAGGGCGGCTTGGTGGGCTCGGGGCTGGGGAAGGGGCCGCCGGCTGGCGAGGGGGATGGTGGGCTGCGCAGAGCCGCGTCGCCGACGGGGACGTCCGGCTGCATGGTCCCGGCCGAACGCAGCCCTCCGGCCGCCCGCTCTGCCGCACGGCCCCGGCACGGCCCGATAAAACCCGCTGGCCGGCGAGGGGGCGGTGGGCCCCTCCTCTCCGGGGCCGCCCAGGGCGGAGCGGGGCTCGGCCGTCCAGCGCTGGTCCCTGCGGACGGACGGACGGACGGACGCATGGCCAAGGCTGGCACGGCCGTGGGCTCCCCGGGGCAGCGCTGGCCTCGGCTGAGCCCTGGCCATGGCCCCCCGGACCCTCAGCCCCTCTTCCCACGGGGGGTTCCCACGACCGCGGTCTCATCCTGCCCTGCCCACGGTGCCCCGGCCGGGGCTGAGTGGGGGGATGCTACGGAGCTGGGGCTGCTGCTGGGCTCCCCACTGGCCCCCTGCCCACCCCCGTGCCCCCGCCCCAGCCGGGGTTTGTGCTGGATCCTGTGCACCGTGCCAGACCCCTGCTCTGTGCCAGGACCCTGCACCCAGCCCGGGTGCTGCCTGCGGGGTGCAGCAGGGCCCCCACCTCCCAGGAGCCCCCTCACCCCCCTCACCCGGGGAAACTGAGGCACAGGCAGCGAGTGCCTTTGGGACAGGCTCCCGCGCCGCCGGGTCGGCAGAGCAGCCAACAGGCACCTCACTGCTGCCTGCACCCCTTGCCAAGGGGCTGGGGACCGGGGCAGGATGGGACCCGGGACAGCGCAGGGGCAGGGTGTCGGCTGACGCTGTCCCCCACGGCGGGGGCTGAGCTGGCTTTGCCCACAGCGTGGGGCTCTGCCCTGGCTCTGCTCCCCCGGCTCCCCGTGCCCCCCTCGGAGCGGCGCCAGCCCCCCACGCCGGAGCCCACGGTACCGAAACCCAACCTTTATTCCTCAGGTTCGCCCACGGCGCGTACCGGCGGCGCGAGGCCGGAGCTGGCCCTGCCCCCGCCCGCCGAACAAGCAGGGGGCAAATCCCCCCCCGGGCGGGCTCCCGGGGAATAAATACAGCGATCTGCGCCCACCCGCGCCCGGCCCCGCAGCGCTGAGCGCCCCGCGCACGCCGGCTCCGGGGACGCGGGACAGCGGAGCACCCCGCTCGCGGGCGTCGAGGGCGCAGCGTCCCGCTCGCTGCGCTCTCCTCCCGCCCGCCCGCGGGCTCAGGGCTGGCAGAGCTGCCGGAGGACGCGGAGGACGTGGCTGGAGGTGCCGGGCGCGCAGGGCTGCGGGGACTCGCGGAGCAGCGTCGGGCCCACGCGCTGGGCGTGATGGAAGAGCTCCCGCGCGAACACCGGCTCCACCTGCGGAGGACGGAGACGGCGGAGGACGGGCGTGCGGCCGCGTGCCCCCCGCGCCCGGCTCGGTGCCAGCGCCGCTGCGTACTCACGTGGGCCATGATGAGCTTCTGGAAGGGGTGCCCGGCGCACGTGGGGTACTCCTCCCCGAAGCAGAGGTGGATCTGGTACTGCGGCGTCGGCTGCCCCCGGCTCAGGTACCCCCGCAGCTCTGCGACACACCGCCCACGTCAGGGGGTCCCCACAGGACCCCCGTTCCCGACGGGATGGGGGTCTCCGGGGGCAGCAGCCGGCGATGCGGGGGGCACTTACGCTGCAGGAACTGCTGCGTGTCCAGCACCTTGTAGGTCTTCTCCCTCTCCAGCTTGTTGGGCCAGTCCCTGTGCGGGGCCAGCGGCCCGTTCCAGTACACCCTGCCCTGGCACTGCCGCTTCATGAAGACCCCCTCGGGCGCGACCCACAGCAGCACGCCGCGCTCCAGGTGGGGCAGGAGCCGCTCCAGCACGTCGGTCACGCCGGCCACCCGGCCCCCGCCGCCGAGCGCCCGCGGCGGGGGGAACTCGATCTGCTCCATGCAGGAGGGGCCGTAGAGGCGCTCGCTGTCGCCCGGCGCGGCGCGGGACGCGATGCGGCAGCCCTCGGCCGTGCGGGTGGTGACCTCCTTCACCAGCACGTCGCAGTAGTAGAGGCGGACGTGGAGCCAGCAGTCTGGGGCGAGGGGTTGGGGGTCAGCTCGCCGGCAGCCCGCGTCGGGGGGGGACACCCAGGCCACTACCCGGCCAACGTGGCTCCTACCTGAGTGGTTGACGTCCTCCACGGGGAGGTAGGACGGGGGTCCGGGGAGGAGGTGGCCGTGGGTCGGGCTCCAGCCGTAGAAGACTCCCCTGACGTGGTAACCTGGGCCAGGGCAGAGGCGAGGTGGCAAAGGGACATGGGGACCCGCGCCCGAGGACCCCCACGTGCTGTCCTGACCCCAGCCAGGTGGGCACAGGGCGCTTCCCACCGCCGCTGCTCGTTACCGGGCCTCATTAAAGCCCACAAGCGCATGATCAGATGGCTTCGCTCGGGGGCAGGGAGGGACCCCCCAACCCCGGTCTCCATCCCCACGGGCATCGCCTGCACGAGGAGGGGGACGCGGGGCTGCGGCGAGCGGGGTCTCTCCTGCCAGGCAGCACGTGCTCCCTGCCCCCAGCTGCCCCCCCGCTGCCAGGGACCCTCCTCACCTCGCTCGGCCGGGTGGGCAGAGAGCGGGGGCAGCGGAGCCACGTGGCACGTCTCCATCGCACCCTTCTGGCTCTGCTCCTCCGGACCCCCCGCGGCGCTGCCCTGGGGAGGAGAGCGGCTGCGCTGAGGGCTGAGCCGGCGGCTGGGGGTCCCAAGCCGGCTCCTGGCTCTGCCACGGGGCCCACGCGCCAGCAGACCCCCTGCCCGAGCCTGGCAGCCGCGCGGCACGCGGGACCCACAGCGACGGGCGCAGGCAGACAGCGGATGAGGGGGTCTGGGGGCTCCCACCCACCCTCCCCAGCCCGCAGGCAGCTGCTGGGTGGGCAGTGCGGGGCCGGGGGCTGGCTCACCTGCCGATCCTCGCCGGCTGGGGACCGCGTGTCACCGTCCTTCTCTGCGGAGAGCAAGGGAAACCCGCTGAGCCCCCCGGCCGACGGCAGCAGCAGCCCCCCGGGAAGGTGGCTGGCTGCCCGGGACACGCAGAGAGGAAGAGGAGTGGGGAGGAAGGGTGATGTCTGCAGGACACGGGGCTCGTACGGCCCCGGCACAGGCGTCGGCAGGGACGTACCCGCGTCCCGGGCGCCGTCGGACACGATCTGGTACACCTTGTAGGGCTCGGAGATGTCCAGCTGGCTCCGCTCCGGCACCTCCTGGAAGTCGGTGCTCTTGTTGAGGGCGCAGCGCAGTCGGGTCTTCCAGGTGGAGGGGTCGGCCTTGTCCGTCCCCTCGTGGTACTTCCCCTTGTAGACAGCCCAGGCCTGCCGGGCAGAGGGTCCCCTGGGCTGCGGGGGCTGCCCGCGCCCCGGCCCCCCACCCACAGGGCGCTGAGGCCACTGAGGCTGGGCGGGGGGCAGTGGGGAGCTGGGGTTGTGCGCCCTGGGGGGCTGCGGGGAGCTGGGTGGTGGGAGGTCCGGGCAGGGGGCACGGAGCTGGGTGATGGGGAGCGCTGGGATGTGCATGGACCCAGGAGGGGGGTCCCAGGTGGGCGCGTGGAGCTGGGTGATGGGGAGCTCCTGGGTGCGTGGAGCCGGGAGGGGGGTCCCGGATGAGCTCACGGAGCTGGGTGATGGGGAGCTCTGGGGTGTGTGTGGAGCTGGGTGGGGGGTCCCAGGTGAGCGCATGGAGATGGGTGATGGGGAGCTCTGGGGTGTGCACGGAGCTGGGTGGGGGGTCCCAGGTGGGGAGCTCCGGGGGTGCTCACAGAGCCGGGCAGGGGGTTGCAGGAGATTTCCCGGCGTCGGGCACGGGGAGCGCCGGGGTTCGCAGGGAGCTGGGTGGGGGTCCCGGGGGTGCTCCCGGGGTTCGCAGGGAGCGGGGCGGGGGTCCCGGGGGTGCTCCCGGGGTTCGCAGGGAGCGGGGCGGGGGTCCCGGGGGTGCTCCCGGGGTTCGCAGGGAGCGGGGCGGGGGTCCCGGGGGTACCTTGAAGAGCGCGGCGTCCTGCTGCTGCCGGTAGTCCTGCTTGGCCGCGTGCTTCCAGGGGATGCGGAAGAGCGTGCGGTGCGGGTCCTCCCAGCGCAGCCCCGGGTAGCGGCCGCTGTCGATCTGCGTGATCAGCCACTCCTTCAGCCGCATCGGGCCCCCCGGCTCCGCCATCGCGGCCCCGCGCCCGGCCCCGGCCCCGCAGCCCCGGCCCCGCAGCCCCGAAGGAACGTGCGGGGCGGCGAAAGCGAAAGCGCGGGGCTTCGGCTTTCACTTTCCCTTTCCCGCCCGGAGCCGGCAGCCCGGCCAGGGGGAGGGACACGGACACGGGGCACCCACGGGAGGGGGGACAGGGCTACCCACGGGGGAGGGCATGGGGGCACCCACGGAGGAGGCACACGGGGCACCCACGGGAGAGGGGACACCCACGGGGGAGGGGACATGGGGCAGCCCACGGGGGAGGGCATTGGGGCACCCGCGGGGGAGGGACACGGGGCAGCCCACGGGAGAGGGGACAGGGCTACCCATGGGGGAGGGACACGGGGCAGCCCACGGGAGAGGGGACAGGGCTACCCAGGGGGGAGGGACACGGGGCACCCGCGGGGGAGGGCTTTGGGGCACCCACGGGGGAGGGACACGGGGCAGCCCACGGGAGAGGGGACAGAGCAGCCCAGAGAGGAGGGCATGGGGGCATCCACGGGGCAGAGCCACCCATGGGAGAGGGGACAAGGGGCAGCCCACAGGAGAGGGCATGGGGGCACCCACTGGGGAGGGGACAGGGCACCAGCAATCACAGGGGACTCCCCTGCACCCCCCCGGGTGCCTCCCTTCACTCTTTCAGGACCCCCGCACGCTCCCCGCAGGGGACAAGGGACCCCGCTCCCCCAGCCCCGCTTCGGGGACCAGGGCACGTCCCTGCCTCGGGGGGCCGTGGGCCCACGGCCGTGGGGAGCTGTGGGGACAGGCGCGGGGTTTCCAGGCTGGCTTGAGCAGTGACGTGTCCCCATCTCTCGAATTTCTCCTCCGCTTTAACGCTCGCATCGGCCTCGCGGGGCTCCTGGTGCTGAGTCGAACGGGAACCGGGTGGGAAGGGCCGAGATGAGCTGTGCCAGGGGCTGCCGGGGGCCGGCGAGGGAGCCTGACTCATCCCGTGCCCACGCCAGCTCCCCGCTGGCCCCGGGTTCCTGGCAGAAGCCGTCCCCGCGGAGGAGACGCGGCACCCGTGGTCTTGGCTCTTCTGGGCACCGGCCTTCCCACGCCTCGGGAAACGGCTTCCCGCGTTCGCGCTGCGGGGAGGTGGGTGCACGCGTGGGTGAGCTGGGCATCGGCGCCGGGAGAGGGCTGGGCTCAGCGCGGGGTCCCAGACAGCCCCTTCGCTCCCGGCTGGCTCCTGAGCATCCACCCTTCCTCACCGCCGCGGCTCCCAGGAGCGTCTGTCCCTCTGTCCTTCCAGCCAGCAGCCCAGCCGTCTGTCCAGGAGGAAGGGGGCTCTCACCCCGCGGGCAGCAGGGATGGAGCTGGCTGGTACCAAGCGCTGCCCGGCTGCCCTGGCGACCCCCACCCTCCCCAGCAGCTGGGTGGGCTTTGCCCTCCGGGCTCGTTGGGGTGACGCCGGTGTCAGCTCCTCCGTCACCGCGGCAGAGCCACGTGTCACTGGGGGGGGGAATCCAGCTCCTCTGCCCGGCCTGCAGCCCACCGGCTCTCTCCTCCCGCAGCCCGCCGGGTTTCCTTTCCAGCTCTGAGTCAGAGAAAGCCACCCCTCGTGGGGACGAGAGACGAGGCTCCCGAGAGCCGGCGCGCTGCTCCGGGCTGCGGAGCCCCAAAATGAATAAGCGGTGGCACCGTGCCCGGCCCTGAGCCTTCCTGCAGGGCGCGGGGATGGGGCCACGTCCGCGTGGCACGGAGGGCACGTGGAGCCACGCGGGGCCGTACGAGCCAGCCACCCTGGCAGGGGTTTGCTCTCCGTACGGAGCCTGTCCGTGGGCCCTTCGTCGCAGAGGGGTCTAACCCGGGGTCTGCCCGCAGCGTGGCTCTCCCTGCCCAGGAGGAGGAGGAGGCAGCGGTGCCAGCACTGCAGCTCTGTGTGCCAGGAGCTGGGGAAGCCCCCATTTGGGGAGGGGGAAAGGGGTGGTAGGTAGGACCCCTCCTGACCCAGCCAGCGTTGGCCCCTCACCCTGGCAGCCCCTGGCCATCCCGCTGGATGCTGCCGCAGCCGGGCTGGCACCCGGCCGCTCTCTCGGGGCAGCGCAGAAAGCCACGCTGCTCCCCGCACCGCGCCAGCGAGGAGGGGGATTTCCAGCCGGCTGCGCCTCTGCCGGGGCAGCACCCCGGCCCCCTCCTCACCCCTGGTCTGGGCAAGCTGGGACCACGTTCTGCGAAAAGGGCCTGGGGCTGCCGGACGGAGGATCCACATCTCCCCGTCCTGCCCTGGGGAGCGGGCAAGGGGCCATCGCACGGCCGCGCTCGGCGGCTTGCACAGGTTACATCCGAGGCCGGGAGGTAATCGCCGCCGCTGCTCGTTAGCCAGCCCCAGCCCGGCGGGATAAGCCCGTATCAGCCGGGGATTTCATCTCCTGTGACAGGCGTGCGGTGATGAGCAGGACCCGTGGGATTTAATTACGCCGGCATCAGCGGAGATGCTCGGGAGCTCTTTTCCCCGCCGCGCTGCTCCGTGCGCAGAGAAGGCGAAGCTGCTTAACCCTTCAACTGTTCGTGGTGCAATGGGCTTCACCAGGAGTCAAACATTAACTGGCAGCTAACCCTGCCCTCGCCCGGGTTTTTCCAGCTGTGCAAAACCAGATATGCCCAAAGCCCCACGTTCTGCTGCGCGGCAGAGCTGGGCTAGAGGTGACACTGCCCTGCGCACGGCCTCGCCGCGGGCTTACACTGCTGTACACCAGCAGGCTGTGGTGCCATCCAGCGAGCCCTGGGCAGGCTGGAGAGCTGGGCAGAGAGGAACCTGATGAGGTTCAACCAGGGCAAGGGCAGGGTCCTGCGCCTGGGGAGGAACAACCCCAGGCACCAGTGCAGGCTGGGGCGGCCCTGCTGGAGAGCAGCTCTGCGGAGAGGGACTGGGAGTGCTGGGGGACAACAGGGTGACCCTGAGCCAGCAGCGTGCCCTGGGTGCCCAGAAGGCCAGTGGGATCCTGGGGTGCATGAGGAGGAGTGTGGGCAGCAGGGCGAGGGAGGTTCTCCTCCCCCTCTGCTCTGCCCTGGGGAGGCCCCATCTGCACTGCTGGGTCCAGTGCTGGGCTCCCCAGTTCCAGAAAGATGAGGAGCTACTGGAGAGAGTCCAGCGGAGGGCTACGAGGATGAGGAGGGGACGGGAGCATCTCTCCCACGAGGAGAGGCTGAGGGAGCTGGGCTTGTTCAGCCTGGAGAAGAGAAGGCTGAGAGGGGACCTTAGAAATGCCTCTAAATATCTGCAGGGTGGGGGTCAGGAGGACGGGGCCAGACTCTTTCCAGTGGTGCCCAGTGACAGGACAAGGGGCAACGGGCACAAACTGAAGCAGAGGAAGCTCCAGCTGAACCCGAGGAAGAACTTCTTCCCTCTGAGGGTGACGGAGCCCTGGCCCAGGCTGCCCAGGGAGGCTGTGGAGTCTCCTTCTCTGGAGATATTCCAGACCCGCCTGGCCGCGGTGCTGTGCCCCCTGCTCTGGGTGACCCTGCTTGGGCAGGGGGCTGGGCTGGGTGACCCCAGAGGTCCCTGCTAAACCCTGCCACGCTGGGATCCTGTGATTCACAACGTCAACAAGGAAGGGTGTGAACGTCTCTGCCCAGTGTGTCCCAGCTCATGCCCTAGGTGTGTGGTCCTGGGGCATGAGGTCACCACCCTGCTGGGTGCTGGGGGGGGAAAGGGTGCTGGAGAGCCCCGGCCTGGGGGCGAGGAAGCCGGGGGAGCAGCCTGGCAGGAGCTGGGAGGAGAGAGGGACCCCAGGGCGGAGGGTGCAGGAGCAACGGAGGGTGATGCACCCCTGGTTACTCCGTTGATCCCCCAGCTGGCCGGGTCCCCCCAGGGCAGCACCCAGCCCGGCAGGCAGGTGCTGCTGGCAGGGAGGAACCACGGCCCCAAAGCTCTGAGGAGGAGAAACGGGAGCGGGCGTGCGGGTACTGCCAAGGGGCTGTTTACACAGGAACCTCTGGGCTCCCAGGAGCGGCCGCTGCTGCAGCACCCTCCTAAATTACCCTCGAGCAAACAAAACGGGAGGCTTGGGGTGCCAAAAGGTGGGGCTTGGCGTGGCACAGCAGCCCAGGGCGGCGGGTGCCATGCCATCCCAGCCACCAGCCCCTCCTGCCCCTGCCGCCCCGTGCAGCCTTGCAGCACCCATGGCACGGGGGCATTTTCCCCACCTGGGACTCTGCCCCAGGGAAAGGTGTAAACAGGACAGGGCTGGGGAGGAGCTGGGGCTTGCGATGCGTGGGTGGGGTTGGTCCCCCAATGTTCCCAGTGCTCCCAGCAGCCGGAGCCAGCAGGCTCCTGGACATGGTGCTCCCAGACCCGGTGAGCGGAGATGCTGCAGGGAAACCGGCTCCACAGGGGCTGCCCGGCCCCCCCGGAGCAGAGCCTGTCCCCACGGGGAGCCCTGCCGCGGCACCCGTGTTTCTGGCTTCTCTCATGACCCTCCCGCAGGCAGCAGCGTGGTTCCCCATCCCAGGCTGCAGAGAGCAGCCACCAGCAGCCTCCAGACCTGCCCCGCGCCGGGACCTTCCTCCTCAGCGTCCCCTCCTGATGCGGCCGTCACGGGGGACTCGGGCCGTGCAGAACAGGCGTTTATTGCTGGGGGCACTTGGGAAGTCTTCAAGCAAAATGGCTTAAGGCTCTGCTTTAGAGAGGTCTGGCCAGGTTCAACGCTTAGCTCCCACCTGGTAAAGATTGTGCCCTGGGATGGGTGGGAATGGGGTGCAATCGGCTCCCAAAGCTGCAGCGCTCGCTCGGGGCTTGTGCTCGGCTGGGCTGGAGCCGGACGCACGGCTGGGAGCGGGTGCAGCGGCGTTACCTGCTACCGCACCCGTCTGCCGCTGCTCCGCAGCCACCTCGGCTCCGGGAGCTGCTGGTGGGAAAACCGCCCCGAGGGCAGCGCTGGCTCTCCCGCACCCCATGCACCCCGAGGCCCGTGCAGCGGGTGCCCGAGCGCTAAAGTTGCTGCCGGCATGCCCTGGGGGCTGGCCCCGCCGCAGGAGAGACCCCCCCTCTGTCCCTCTGCCCCGAGCAAGAGCCCGCAGGGCCACCAGCGCCCGCTCACCAGGCATCCCCGCTACGCTGGGCACGCAGAGGCCGAGCCCACCGCGCGCTGGGCAGCCCGGCAGCACGCACGAACCCCTCCCCGACAGCTGAGAGCCGGGATGGGGGACGCCACGCTTGCACCCCAGAAGAGAAGAAGGAGCCGGGCTTGGCGCGGCTGCCCTGCAGGGTGCTGCCCCGGCCCGCCGTGCTGCGGCTCCTTCACCCCTCCCGGGCTGCTGGGTGATTCTTGCAGCTCTCCCTTGGCTGGGGTCACTTCAGACAAGCCGGGATGCAGGAGAACGTCCTCTTCACCCGCAGCAGGAAGGGAGTCGTGCTCCTGATGTCTCTGGCTCGTGGGACCAGTCCTTGCAGAGCTCCCTCCGTCCTGGACGGTCCTCCTCTCCCCGCCGGCAGCAGGGCTTTTATTTCTTCCTCGTCATTGAAGGGGGATGGCCCATACCTCTGCTTCAGGTGCCTGCGGACCTGGGGAAGGAGCGAGAGGTGAACCAAGCTGCCAGTTTCCAAGGGCAGCTCCAAACCTGCCAGCCAGGGGAGCGGGGAAGCAGCCTGGTGCCCGCGGGAGCTCTGAGACCCACGAGCAGAGCGCGGCTGGCAGAGGCTGGTCCCACCTTGCGGGCTGCGCCGCCGCCGAACTCAGCCAGCTGCTGCCTGAAGCCGGGGTTGGGGTTGGCGACGGGCCGGACGGTCCGGACAGCCTCCAGCACCTCCTGGCAGCTCAGCTCCGTGACGGCCATGACGTAGGCGACGACCACGGTGGTACTGCGGGAGATGCCGGCGAGGCTGGCGAGGGGAAGGGCGGGAGGGCTGCTGTCGGCGGCGCGCCCTGACCCCGCTTGCCCCTTCCTCCACCCATGGGCTTCAGCTATTTTGGGTCTTCTCCGAGAACTTTCTCTCTGGGAGGGCTGAGCCCTTCCAAGGTCTTCTCCATCAGTGCCTATAAATACCCGCTCCTCCCCGGGGAGTCGAGAGCAGCGGCTGCTGCCTGGCCGCCTGCCCCAAACCCCGCTCTGCCCCCTCGCTCAGCCGCAGCGAAAGCCGCCCCGTCTCCAGGGCTGCCTGGATCCCGCTGGGCTCGAGGCACAAGCCGCAGCCGAGGGAAAAAGGTTCCCACTTCAGTATTTGTTAGTGAAGATTTTGATCAGTTATCAGGGAATGAATGTGGATCCGTGGGCGTGGAGCCCTCTGGCACAGGCTGGCTGTGGTTCGGGGGTCTGCAGCCAAAGCTGGGGTCTGGGTCTGCTCTGCTCTGCTGTGCTGGGGGCACGCGGCATCGGGCATGGGGACCAAGAGTTACCAGTGGACGAGGCAGTTCCCTCCGTGCAGGCGGCACTGGTGGATAAAACTGATGCATTCCTTGAAGTGCCTCTTGCTGGCAGGAAAAATAAACCAGACAGATTAGGGACTTTAGAGGTGGAACAGGATTTTCCGGCTGCAGGCAGCGCAGCTCCGAGCGTTTGAGGACGAAGCACCAACGCAAACTGCCCGTTGCACCGCCAGCAGCTGCTGAGACCTGAGCAGCTCAGCGCAGCTGTTTGCCAAGGGGAGGTGCAGGACTGGGCCCTGCGGTGCAGGGGACGGGAGCGGGTGCTGCTGTGCAGCCGTGCTGGGGACGCGCGGGGCTGCCCGGGGACTGGCGTGATCTGTGCCGGGGCAGCGGGAGCTTGGCTGCTCGCTCCTCCGGCCACGCCAGCACCCTCGGCCAGCTCCACACCCTGCACCCGCTCTCCCCCCCAGGCACATCCCGGGGGGACGCTCCCTGCTCCTCCATCCGCGCTGCATTGGGGCTGCCCCCCGCCTCGCCCCAGGGCCAGGACCCGCTCCCCAGCCGCTGCTGAGCTGGGGGGCTGTTGGGGTGCATGGGTGGTCCCCAGCTCCGGGGCACCGTGCCTCCAGCCTACGGGTCACTGGCTCTCTGC
Source organism: Opisthocomus hoazin (assembly GCF_030867145.1). NCBI lineage: Eukaryota > Metazoa > Chordata > Aves > Opisthocomiformes > Opisthocomidae > Opisthocomus > Opisthocomus hoazin. The sequence continues at coordinate 18,850,444 of NC_134431.1, forward strand.
GGGAGGCTCGGGGTGCCGCGAGCCCTCACCCCCAGCCGCCCTGCAGCCCCTGGCCGCCCACATGCCCCGAGCCGGCCCCGGCGTACTCACATGTTGGCCTCGGGGGTGTCGGGCAGCGGGATGCGGAGGTAGGTAATGTCCTGGAAGACACAAAGGGCACAGGAGAAACTCGGGCACTGCGGTCGGGGCGTCGCGGGTGCTCGCAGCCGGGCTGGCTGGAGGGGGGGACAGGCGGCTCGTGGAAGGGGGTGAGAAACAAGATGAGGCCGGAGAGCTGGAAATTGTTTCCCGTTAGCGTTCAAGGCTGGGTTCTAGTCACAAGAAGGCCAGCTTCCTACGCCGGGGGGGCCGCCCAGCTGCCCTGGGACTGCTGTTCGAGCCGTGGGGTGCTTGGAGGGGGGAGGAAGATGCTGCAGCATGGAAGGAGCTGCAGAAATCTGCACGCTGGCATCAGGAACGGGATCCTACCTTCAGCAAGGGCTGGGGGGATTCATGGATCGAAACGATGTGGGTGATCTTGTTCCGGCTCAGCTGCTCCAGGTCTTTGGCATCTAAAGGATAAAATGAGGTATTAGCACGTATTTGGTTTTCACACTGCTCTTCCCACCAGCGCATCCGCCGCGCTCCCGCGGGCAGCCAGCACCCAGAGCCGTGCTCCAGAGGATCGGCAGCATCACAGCCCCCGCGCGCAGCGGCACGGGCGTGGGCAAACACCCAAACGCACCCTGGAAATGTGGAACGCAAACCCCATGATGCCAAACCGCAGGGCTCCTCCCTCCAAAGGCACTTGACCTCGCTGCTTGTGCTGAGAATTCACTTCTGCGTGGAAAAACTCCCTCCTCTGCGAGCGGGCAGCTTCCCGCCCGCCTGTGCTTGTCCCCAGCTCGGGGAGGGGACGCGCGCTCCGCCTGCAGCTCCCCTGCGCAAACACGTGTGTGGCCATGGGACTTGCTGCAGCCCGGGGATCTGCTTGATCTTGTGAGCTACGGAAGCGGAGCTGCAGCGGTTTGCATCCCCCCAGAGTTTGTTGCAGTCCACCTGAGCTCCTCCCGAGCACCGGAGGGATCTGCAGAAAACACCGGAGCGGCGACGCGCAGCGCTCTGCGAGCCTCCCCTCCGCAGCCGCACGCAGAAATCGGGTGCCCTCCGCTGCGCGGGGCAAGGACCTGCTTCTCGCCAACGCCTCAGCATCCCCGGCTGCGCCCCGCTCACGGCCCTGCGCAGCCGCTCTGCTGGGAGGGGAGCGCGCTCGTCTCGCTGGCTGGGAAGCTCCGTGGCCATCTCCCCTTGGCGCTGCGACCAGCGCGGGCTGCGCGAGCCGCCCGAGAGGAGGACTCGCATTTTCCCATCTCGTCGCTTCGGGTTTCTAAACTTCCACGCAGTGTAAAACCTTGGCTGGGGAATCCAGAGCGCGACGCGCTAACGGCACGATGTGAATTTTAATAAGAGTGAGTCTCCAGAGAGACGCTCGGGTGAGCCGAGCCGTGGGTGTGGGGAGGGAGGTGGGGACCCTCGTGGGGTCTCGCACAGCACCCAGCACCTTCCCACCCGCCTCGGGCAGGCAGAGCGATGGCGTTTAGTGACACCGGCACCGAGGCTTCCAGCGGCTGGGAAGGCTTTCAGCTGGAGAAAATGTCCCCACGAGCTGTCAGAGCTCAGTGGAGCCGGCCTGAAATCTCTGTCGTCACCCGGGGTTGCCTGGCAGAGCGGTGCGCGGGTGGCATCAGGCCGAGATGCCCAGGTCGGCGGTTACTGGCAGGAACCCCCGTGGTGAGCCTGGGTGCCCTGAGTGCCCTGCGCCCAGCCAGCTGCAGCCCACCCCGGGGTGCTCCCGCGGGCACGCGGCTGCCCTGGCCGGGGCTGCTGCCCTGGGTCCGGTGACATTTTCTTCGCAATTCCCACCGGCAGTTTGAAGCCTTCTCAGCAGGAACCAAGCTGCCACACGAGCCGTCGGGGAGGCAGGAGCAGGAATAAACGCTGTTTTCTCATGGCAGGTGGCAGTGCTTTCTCATGAATTGTCCCTTAAAACACTGAATTGGTGGGAGAAGGGGTGACTCTGGGAGAAACTCCCTCCTGAGGGTGGGCACCACCCTCCTGCGTCTGCTGCAGCTGTGAAACCGGGGTGCAGCACCCCGAGCAGTCCCGACCCTGCTCCCTCGTGCAGGTGCGGCAGCACCAGCTCTTCTGCTCCCCGCACGGGTCCCGTGCCAGCTCGGGTGGCTGAGCTCCCACAGGACTCTGCAGCAAGGCCTGGCTTGCCCTGGTGCCCCCCGCACCCCCCATGTCCCCTCCCAGCCTGCCCCGCTCACTGCCTCACGCAGGGGAACCCAGACGGCTGCGAGGGCTTCCCAGCCCCAGCGTCACCCCGGGAAAATCACTGCCTGCACCCACGGAAGCCTCGGCACAGGGGGATGCAGGCCGAGTCAGCCCCGCTCTTTGCCGTCTCTGTCCCAGCTGGGAGGCTCAGCACCCGCACCAGCTTGGGCCTGAGCCCCCCACGCTGCCCCCTCCCCAGGGGCAGCCACGGACAGGCAGGGGAAGGGGCTCTGCCAGCCGAGGGGCGGCCTCAGCTGGGACCAAGCAAACCGGGATGACGAGGAGCAGGACGGGCTGGAGAACAGCTCTCATCCAGCAGAAGATGAGGCATCACGTGCTGGGAGAGCCCCCAGGCCCTCCTGCTGCGGCTGGATGAGCCCTGGAGAAGCCGAGTGCCCGTTGCTGACCCCCTGCCACAGCCCACCGCGGGCAGCACGGGCAGCAGGCATCGCAAGGGCGCGGGGCAGGGAGCTCCCTCGCGGCACCGAACTGCGGGCAGGGGCGAGCCCAGGTCCCCGGCCGGAGGACGTCTGCGGCGGCGGGGCTCCGCTTACCGATGAAGTTCCCGAGGTAGAGGCCGGGGAGGATCTGTGGGACACAAGGAGAAGCGACAGCGTGAGCAGTGACCTCATGCCATGGTACCCACCGCGCCAGGACCCCCCATGGGAATCACAGAATCACAGGATCCCAGCATGGCAGGGGTTTGGCAGGGACCTCTGGGGTCCCCCAGCCCAACCCCCTGCCCAAGCAGGGTCACCCAGAGCAGGCTGCACAGCACCGCGGCCAGGCGGGGCTGGAATATCTCCAGAGAAGGAGACTCCACAGCCTCCCTGGGCAGCCTGGGCCAGGGCTCCGGCACCCTCAGAGGGAAGAAGTTCTTCCTCGGGTTCAGCTGGAGCTTCCTCTGCTTCAGTTTGTGCCCGTTGCCCCTTGTCCTGTCGCTGGGCACCACTGGAAAGAGTCTGGCCCCGTCCTCCTGACACCCACCCTGCAGATATTTATGGGCATTTCTAAGGTCCCCTCTCAGCCTTCTCTTCTCCAGGCTGAACAAGCCCAGCTCCCTCAGCCTCTCCTCGTAGGAGAGATGCTCCCGTCCCCTCCTCATCCTCGCAGCCCTCCGCTGGACTCTCTCCAGTAGCTGCAGGAACCTCGGTCGGAAAGGCCAAAGTTCTGACCGTCCCCAGCACCGGGGCAGGAGCGGTGCCGGTGCCGCTGAGCCCGAGCGGTCCTGGGGCTGCCACTGTTCCAGCACCCAACACGCGGGGCTGGGTGCAGCCCTGGCACCGGCACCCCAACCCGCTCAGCCGCCCGGCGCTGCACCCCCAGGTGAGCTGCGAGTCAGACCCAGCTCTTTTATTGCTCCTTTACTTATTATCAACAAATCCTTTGTCGGGGCCTTTCATCTGAGCTCAGCAAGCTGCAGACACGCAGCTCCGCACCGCCTTGGACCATACCCGTGGCCTGCGGACGCCCTGCTGCCCGAGGGACGGGGCAGCGCCAGGCACCGAGAAGCTCGGGGGGACGCCGTGGTCCCCCCCCCCAGCCCCACACTCCGCTCCCCTCACGCTGCGCCGCAGGGAGCCCGTTTCTAACGGCCCAGGAACAGATCGCTCTGCACACCGCGCCTGCACCTCATTTTCCTTGTGAAATTCCACTTCTCATGATGAGAAGATAATTATTTGACGATGCCTCTATTAATGGCGCTGCGGACGCAGAAGCAGGACACCTCACACCCCTCCGTACCCGGAGCTATTTGCTTCTTTCCCTTTCTCCCAGCCCGGGCAGCGCGGCTCCCCGGGCTGCTCGTCCGTGTGCAGCCGGTTCCCCTCCGGCTTCTCCCCCCTGCCACGTCTGGCACCCAGGACCTGGGCAGGCAGAGGGGATTCCACCAGCACAGCTGGGCTCGCGCTCATCTCACTGCCCACATTTGGAAACGTTTCTCTCCATCAAACAGCTTAAAGAGGATTTTTTTTTTTATGATTCCTTAGATTTTAGAGCAATTTTCTATCGACAGGGCGCCTGTAACCTGCAGCTGCGGCACGGGAACGAGCTGGTAGGAAAGCGTCGGTTAGCAAGGGCAGCTCCCAAGGGCAGGACGCCGAGCCACGACCGACCGCACCTTCCCGTCCCCAGCACCCTCCTGAGCCACCCCTCGGGGGAGAACGCGGGTCCGCGGCGCTGGGCACCTCTCCAGATAGCAAGCGGCTCCGGATCTGGGAAAGGGTGCTCAAAGCTCAGGAGCTGGAGGTCCTGGCAGGAAGACGGCGTCTCTGCCCACCCGCGACGAGGGGAAGCGCAAGCGACCGTGAACCAGCACCCGTCGCTGCGCCCGGGGGTGCCGAGCCCCAGGCACAGCCCGGCCCCGCCGAGCAGGGGCTGTGGGACCGGGGGGCTCGGGGCCGCACGGGGCTCCCAGCGTGTGCTCCGGAGCCGGTGCCGTGGTTGTGAAGCCCCTGGGAAAGCTTCCCCCCCCCATCCCTCCCTCCCGCAGAGGGGCTCGCTGCCAGCCCTGCGCTCCACAGCGTCACAGAATCCCAGCATGGTCGGGGTTGGCGGGGACCTCTGTGGGTCACCCAGTCCAACCCCCCTGCCGAAGCAGGGTCCCAGCCCTCTTCTCCTCCGCCCTCGCTCCGCTGCCCGGTGAACAAGCTCCACGGCAGCCGAGCCCTGTGCCGGAGCCGGTGAAACGCCGCTCGGCACGGCAGAGCCAGCTGCTCCCGCCCCCCGCTCCCCGGTACCTGGCTCATGCCGTTTCCCATGGCCGGCAGCGGGCACGGCCGGGCGGACGGGGCGCGGGTGGCCTTGGCCTCGCTGCTGCCGCTCTCCCCGGACGCTCGCCGGTTGGGTTTCCGTCATGGAGACCTTGGCTGCCCCAGGGTCGCTGCCCGTGGCGGGTGGGCTCGTTGGCGGCGAGGCCGAGCCGGTGGCGGCTGTTCCGGCGTCCTCGGTGGCTCCCGCTCTCGCCGGGAGCAGACAAAGGAGGAGAAGCTCCCGCCCTGTGCCGTGGCGTGGGAGCGCGGGGCTGCGCCGGCTGCTGCCTGTCGCCGCTGCCCGCCGCCGCCGCACAAGGCTGCAGTGTTGGGGGGAGAAGAACAAAACCTTTGTCCCGCTCCGTCAAGGAAGGTTCTGTGCGGCCGCGGGGCGAAGCGCCCGGCGCCATGCCCGCCTCTGCCTGCGCCACGGCTGCCCCTGCCCGGGCCATGCCTTCTCCTGCCCACGCCATGGCGGCTCCTGCCCCTGCCCGTGCCATGTCCACCCCACGGTCACCCCTGCCCATGCCATGCCCGCCCCTGCCCACTGTATGCCCACCCCTGCCCACACCATGGCTGCCCCTGCCCATGCCATGCTCACCCCCACCCACCCCACGGTCACCCCTGCCCAGCCCTGCCCACCCTATGTCCCCCTTGTCCATGCCATGCCCACCTCTGCCTGCACTATGGCCACCCCTGCCTGTGCCATGCCCACCCCTGCCCACCCCATGCCTTCCCCTGCCTGTGCCATGGCTGCTCCTGCCCCTACCCACCCCATGCTCACCCCTGCCCACCCCATGATCACCCCTGCCCCTGCCATGCTTGCCCCTACCAACCCCATGCCCACCCCTGCCCACCCCATGCCTTCCCCTGCCCGTGCCATGGCTGCTCCTGCCCCTGCCCACCCCATGCTCACCTCTGCCCACCCCATGGTTACCCCTGCCCACCCCATGGTCACCCCTGCCCATGCCATGGCTGCTCCCCACCCTGCCCACCCCTGCCCACCCCTGCCTGTGCCGTGCCCACCACGGGAACGGCGGGACCCGGCCTGGCAGCGGGACGCCCCGCACCCCGCGGGGGGATGCGTGGGGTGGGGGGCCGGGGTGGACAGGGGACCTGGGGCATGGGGGGCATGGGAGGGGAACACGGGGTGCAGCAGGTGGGAGTCAGCAGGGCAGGAGCGAGGGTCTGGGGGCGCTGAGAGGAGCAGGACACGGTGGGACCAGGCCCGGGGGGGGTGGGACACACGGGGTGGGTGCACCCGGGGGGGCGCCCAGGAGGGGGCACCCGTGGGGAGGGAGCACACGGGGAGGCCAGGCCTGGGGGGGGCACATGGGCGGGGCACACGGGGAGGGGCACACGGGGGGGCCAGGCCCGGGGGGGGCACCTGGGAGCGGGGCACACGGGGGGGGGCCAGGCCCGGGGGGGGCACATGGGCGGGGGGCACACGGAGGGGGGGCACACGGAGGGGGGCACACGGGGGGGGGCACACGGGGGGGGGCCAGGCCCGGGGGTGGGCACATGGGGGGGGGGCACACGGGGGGGGGGGGGGGGCCAGGCCCGGCGTTCCGGCCCCGCGAGCGCCTCCTGGTGCGCAGCGGCGCGGTTGCCATGGGGACGGGCGCGGCCTGGCGGGCGCAGGCGCAGGCCCGGCCCAGGCCCAAGCGCAGGCCCAGGCCCAGGCTCAGGCTCAGGCCCCGGGCCCAGGCCCAGGCCGGCCGCCCGCCCGCAGGGTAACGGCCCGGAGCGGAGCTCCCGGCGGGCCCAAGCTGCTGCCTCCCCGGCTCTCCCACATCCCCGAGGCAGCACAGAGGCCCCAGCAGGGCCCCCCATGCCCCGTGTCCTGGCTGCCCGGCCCCAGACCGCCTGAGGCCGGTGCCTTGCACCGGGGCCTCCGAAGCGGCTGCGTTTTGGGGAGCCTCCTCGGTGTCCGCGGGCAGGTTTGGTTGCAACAGGTCACGCTCCCGCTGCCTGGGGCCTGCGCCGTCCTCCCCGGGGTGTTGTTCCGCCGTGGCATGGCAGCGGAGCGGGATGCGTCCCCTTCACGCTCGCCAGCCTTGGTGCGGACGGAGGCTGAGCGTGGTTTGTAACGCCGGGCCGTGCCGCCATGCCATGTGGAAACAAACTTCACAACTCCGAGAGTTACCAAGCAGGTACGTTTACTGCGGCACCGGGTGCGAGGGGGATCGCTCCTCCTAACTTGCACACCGAGTCACGAAGCATGCACCTATTTATTACAAAGTTTATCTAAGTAGGTTGGACTATTGTAATTATTTCTAGGAATTCATTATCATACTCCGCCCCCCTGTAGCACTTGCGCAGAGTCGTCTGCGGGGGTCTTCTGGATGAAGGCTCGTAGTCTTTCTCGCTGTGTGCTTTCACCTTTGGCTCAAACATTCCTGAGCTGTCTGTGTTGGCTGAGTCCCAAACCATAGAAGCAGTTTCAGCTGGAGAATTGCTTCTTACAGACAACAAAGTTCTGGTTATCAGTCCTTGTTGCTCTCCGTCTGTCTCGCAGGCAGTCCTTGTGAGCTCCATTTGAGCCACAGCAGTCCTTGTTAGCAAGATTGCAAAGAGCAGAACTAAACTGAATAACAGTGTTTAACTCTTACCTTAGCATAGCTGCATAGCTGTATAACAAAATTAAACTAAAGCTGTAGCAAAATCGAACTAATCGTTAATTTCCGTGCCCGTCTGGGAGCGGTGGGGCTGGGCTGCTGCGGCCCGGGGCTAGGCCTGCCGGCGGCCGTGGCATGGGGCTGCCCGCCTGCAGCGGAGGGTGCTGGCTGCGGGGAGGCTGCAGCAGAAAGGGCGGAATGTGGATTGTGCGACCTGCTCTGCTCTAGCTCCCTGTGTTCATGCAGAGATACAGAGAATTGAAATCGAGCCTGCTCCTCCTCAAGGAAAAAGCAGCTCTCAATGGTATCCGTGTTTATTTTTCTTTTCTCCTCGGAGCATGTGGTGCAGTTGATCCTCAGAAACTTCTCCAGGGCAATTAAAGTGAGACTGTGGGAGCGTTTGTTGCACTGAACCTTATATTTCTCTTACTACCCAGATGAGTCAGAAGAACTGCTTAGTGAAGAATCTGAAGAGGTTTCGGAAGCAGTTAGAAAGAGAAGAAGGAAAGCTTCAGGCAACAAAAAGTGCCTTTATTCCGAAGACCTTCAGAGTGCCATTTGTTTGTGGAAGAATTTTGCAAGAATCCTGGCATCGCTTGGATTGTGAAACCAGTAAGTGCGTGCTCTCCCAAGGAAAGTGAGACAGCGATGAATGGATGCCTTCGTCCTGTGGAGGGAGAGGAAAATATGCAGGAAACCCACAGGAAGAACTGGGCAGAGCAAGGTGGCAGGGAGCAGCCGTGCTCCTGCCCAGGTTCCTGGTCAACACCTACTACCAAAACACTTGTTGTGTAACGGTTTGTTTCAGCAGTCGGAAGACCGCTGGGTTTATTTGTAGAGCCAAAGTTAATGCAGTGGGGAAGGTGTAAAGTGCAGAGTTCTTGTGTGGAGGAACAGACTGTGCTCCCAGGGGCTCTCGCTGTGGGGTTACGGCCAAGTTCATGCTCTGAAGTCTTTTGGTTGGGCTGCAGGTGTGCAAGGAGGGGGGTGGGGGGGTGTGTGCGTGCAGGGCAGCTGTGGAACCGGGCTGCTGGTTAAGCAGTGTTCCAGGGCAGCCCCTAAAGATGGAGCTCTGAAAGCATCTGCTTGGCTTTAAGGCAGTCCCACTATGTTAGATGTCAGCCCATGTAGGTCCAGCCAACCTGCTGAGCGGACGTCCGTCCTGAGAACGTGAAGAGATGACGGGAGACTCCATAAGCAGCCTGGAGCGCAAGCTGGGCTGGATTTGGTTGGCGTTAGCTTCTCTCTGCTGTGTGGTTGGAGACCCAAAGGGCAGCCTCGTGCTCGGAATCACGTTTGTGCCCCCAGACCTCTGACTACCTGGAGCTGTGCTGAATGCAGCAACTTCCACTTCAGCCAGCGTCCTGGGACCGAGGAAGAGCTGTGTTTCCTTTAGAAATACGCAGTGCAACGTGACGCTGAGGAACGCCTTGCTTCTGCCGGATGGTTCGAGCCGTTTAACACCACGAGTACCGTGCTGTGGCGCAAAACTAAAAATACAGCCGGCTGTGAGACCTGCGAGCGAGCAGTCGCTTGGCGCAGCAGCTCTGGCGAGGAGGCTGGGACAGGAGGATTCGCCTTACCCCGCGAGTCAGGCCCGTTGCTAAGGGTACGCTTGTGAGAAGTGACTGGGAGGTAATTATGCAAACAAACATAAGAATTACAGCCAGGAGGATAGCAGCTAGTGATTATCTAACTCTGCAAATGGGAATGTGTTAATTGGCAACAAAAAACCTTATATTAAGCAGATTTTTTGCCCACAGCCTCAATTAACATGGTAAATCACCAGAACGCATTAAACAAGGATGTACGAAAAGCCTGTGATTACGGAGATTATAGCAACAACTTCAATGAAACAGTTTGTGGCTGACCTCAGAACTCACAGACAAGTAAAAATAAACCCCATGTTACTCCTTCTGCCGGTCTGCGCTCTCGAGCAGCCCCGTGCTGCGACGTCCCGGGTTGCCTGCTCCCACGCGCAGATGCAGTTGCAGGTCAGGACGTGCACAGAGCCGCGTCCTGGGGCGCAGGAGCCTGGACCTCCTTGGGATGCTGCCCGGGGAGCCTTGCTGCTGGAGCGGCTTACCTGGGCCCTCGGCACCCACTTCCACGACATCGCACAGCCTAGGCTGGCTGCAGGATTGTTCTGCTCTTGCCTGCCGTAGTTCTCTGACATCTTTCCTGACTTTCCTGTTTAATTAAGTTCTTCTGCAACATACACAAATTTAAAATGTGACTTAGAATTCCCGACAACATATGTTGCGTTACTTGCATTTCTGCAAGCGTGTGACAGAGTTTGTTTATTGGGTGCTGCGGAACTTCCCCACGGGCTGGCTGCCCGCTCTGCCCTTTCCTCCAGGAATCCTCCGGGTGCTTACAGATCGGAGCTTTTTGCACTGGAGGGCTGTTGTTGGATCCCCCTGCCCCCATAACCTGAGATAAATGTGCTTGACTACAAACAGATCAAACAAATCAGGTTATGCAGGGCTTCTGCACTGAAATTCTGGGCGACTGCAGGAAATGCTGATGTTCAGCCAGTAACTGAGCTTCCATCTGTGTGTTGGCAGGTGACAGGATGAAGGAATTTTCCTGTTCCAAAAACTGAAGGGTATCCTGGATTGGAAGAGGTGCCAACGACTCTGTCTCCTCCTCGGGGAACACCCAAAGGGCATTTTGTTCTTTTGCTCTCATTTCATCCTCTCCTTCTGCGGGTGACTTGTTCTGTTCTCCAGTGCCTGTCTCATGCACTGCTCCTTCACCATGCCCCAGGGCAACAATAAAGTTTCTTATCGTGACTTTTCCCAAATGGTTGGATACTGTCTCTGGGATGGAACTTCTGACACTTTGTGTGCATATTTGTATACAGACTTCCGACCTGAGGTACGCCTAACGCGAGGCAGCAGTACCAGCAGCTGGGTGATAGCCATGTTACACCTCTCTCTGTGCTTCACAGGTTGACAGTCTGACTTGAGAGTTCATGTTCTAGTGACACCTGTAAGTGCAAACCATCATTATTATGTCAGAAATGGATTTCCTCGCCTTAAGGCCCAGTTGCTCCTTTCCTCTTCTCCCAGTACATCCCACTGAAGGCCTGGTTATCCAGAGGTGGCTTTGCTCACGTTTCGAATACACGATTTACTCTGAATAGCAGAGGTGATCGCTGTATCCTACCTGTCTGTGTGTGCCGCAAAGAAGGGTAAGAAAAGGAAGGCACAATTCTACTGCTTGGTATTAGATGCATCAGATGAGCCTTGTCACTTCGGACTCCTGCAAACACCTACAGGATTCGGCTCTCCTGTGCTGCCACTGTCACCCTGTGTCTCTCCTGTCTTTTTTCATTGGGAAACTGGTGTCACCGGATCACTGGAAACGTCAGTTTGACAAATCAGCCAGGACCGAAGCTGAAATGTCAGTCCTGATTTTATTGTTCGTGGTTGAATGTTGGCAGCCTCTCTTCTCCCTGCGCTTCACAGAACGTACGGACAGGCTGATTCATGGAGGGAGCGGTCTGATTTCCCGTGTGTCACGCTTGCTGTACTGAGCTGGATAGCTTTCATTTGATTGGCATGTCTTCCCGAAAGGTATCCCACCTCAGTCTGATGGCTTGGCAGACAGCAAAATCCACCACTTCTCTCTGTGGAAGTTCAGCAGCGTTCATGCTTGCTCTGAATGATCAAAAGCCTTTCCAGAGGGGGGGTACAGCAAGGTGCGCTGAGGTTGGAGACGTGCTGACATAAAGAGCTTCGTGCCAGCCATGAGGCACAGAACTCGCTCAGGCCAGTCACTCTTTCATTTTCCAGATACTGCTGTTGATTACTTCCAATTTTTAACTTTTTCCTGCAATTTTTAGTAAGATGTGATCTTGCAGTATCGGATTTAAGCTCAGCTGGCTGAAGCCTGTGATTAGAGACAGGGAAGAGAATTAATTGGCACTGGGGCAGACCAGGACTGTTTAGAGTGAGAATTCCGTGTTTGCTTGTTCAGTGTCTGTTGTCTTTGATCCTTATCTCTGCCTCATTCCAGATGTTCATCTCACAAATGCAGCAGTGCGAAAGACCGCACCTGATGACGATCCCGGGAAGGCGAGGCGTGTGTGCTGCCGGCCGACTGCTCCCCGCTGCCTGCCGTGGGGGCTGCTCTGGCAGGCACGGGCAGGCTGACCTCCTCCTGCCAGCTGCCACGCCGCGGGCAATCTGCCGCAGCCGCTTCAGGCGCTGCCTTGTCTCCCCGTACCCATAAACGTGATTTCGTTGGTAGCAGCTTTACAAGCATTCTGCGTTAACAGTGCTTTGCAGCAGTCTGCACAATCTATAAGGCTGATCTTTTTGACTTTAAGTGACTTTTTTTTAATGACTATCTGGCTAGCGCTCTTCCGGGCTGTAGATACAGCTTAGCCCTTTGCTTCGAAGGCCGCCGTGGTACAGCAAGGTTGACAGCACACAGCTGTCGCTGTTAGGCTTCCTCTCTCAAGAGGTGGCAGCTGAGAGACAGGGAGGGAGGGAAAAAAATTTAAATGGGATGTCAGATTCCTCGTGAATCCGAGATGAGGGTCAGTGTTTGAGAGTAATGGAGGGTGGTGTTGAACTTCCCATTTTATGGGCTGCTCCCTTCTATAAATCTCTCTTCTGTAGGGAAAGGAGGGTCTTTGCAGTACCCTGACAGAAGAGAAGATGTTGATTGCTGTTAGGGAACCTCTGATGGGGACCTGGGGACCTTTGTTCCCTATAACTGTACCGTAGTCAAGCCTGAAGAGTTTAGCTGCGTTGTGGGGTTGGTGGCCCCTGCCTTCCGGTCTCTGGCTGTTCACTAAGAATTCTTGCTGGGCTGTGGAGACTGTAGGGTGATGATTGAAAAAAATCACGTGGACCAAATGTGTGGTCATCTGTTGGGAATGGCTTTGTATAATTGAGTTTGGATGTCTCAGGGCTGCAAGTGGGTGGTTCAGCAGCTCAGGCAGCGCTCGACTGCCAAGCGTGGGGCAGGGTCAGTGGGAGTTTGCTTTGTGGATGTGGACAACGCTCTCATCGAGAGCCTCCGGAGTGTTCAGAAGGCCATTAGCAGGGACAAACCCTGCTTTGAGCTCTGTGGCTATGGCACCCTGATCCAGCAGGATCTGAAACCATAAGGGTCTTAATAAAGATACGAGGGGTTATCGCATCAGGCCAGCTGCTTCCCCTGGGACAGGGGTGTCTCACGGTGCTGCTGCATCTCGTAGGTGGGTGCTTGCAGGCTGGCGGAGAGCGAGCCAGTCTGGACCCACAAGTGAAGCACAGAGAACGTTCAACTGTTTTACGGGAAGGGAGCTGGCATCTGGAAGAAACAGCTGGTTTTGCTCAGAGTATGAGGGTTTATTAGCTGGGTGCAGCACCACATAACTTTGTCTGTAGGATCTCTAGCAGTGTGCTGCAGAACCTTGCCAATTTGGCTACTTCTGGAGTATGTTCCCCTCCTAGTATCAGCGTATCACAAGTACCACAGCAGTTGCCAGAGACGGAGGGTTACCGTCATCCGTTCTGCTTAGGCGTCTTACAGCAGTGCCCCGTCCCACTGATAAACCTCCAGCCGGTGCCGTTCGGCTGCCAGCGCTGAACAGGACCCGTCTGAATGAGGTCCCTCCTGCTCACTGCGGAGAAAAGGACTCCACAGGAGTTGAGGGCATTTAAAATGAAACAACAACAAAAACCAACCCTTTAAAATATAATTTGACTCCAGATTTTTTTTTTTTAAAATACAGCTTTTCTCACTGCCTAAGTGAAGAATACGTATCACTAATGTTCAGCTGAAATTCTCAGAACTTTAACTGCTACGTACGCAACCCAAGTATTGCAACAGCAGGAACCCGAGAGCGCGACTGACTTGTCATTACAGGAGCTGAGAAAAACAGAAACAGCAAATAGTGCTTCAGAAATGACAAGCAAATAGGATTATCATTCTTTCAGCCTTAATCATGTAAAGTGAAACCAGCACCATAGGTACAGAAATTTCCCTTAGATGGGATTTGTGTTGATGGTGCTCTCCTATGAAATGTCTTCTCCAGTTTATATACATTTTTTTAACTCTCCCCTCTATCAAGACATGGTAGCTGGTATACTTGTTACAGCCCTGTGTCCTGTCAGCATCAGTCCGATATTTCACGTGGTGCCACTGGAGACAGCTTTATTTCAAACGAGCAAAGAACTGCAGCTCAGCTGTGGTCCTGCACTGCTCTGATTCGCACAATCTGCTCAGTCCGTAGCCTCGAACCGACTTACTGCCGAGGCAGGCTGCACGTGAAGCGCTGGAGTAACTTCAGTTGGTCAGGAAACGAATGAACTGGAATGAAAGTCCTCGATGTCGTCAGCACGCTCAGATATCACTGCTGGGCTCTCGAAGGAGAGGCATTCGAACGCTGTGTTGTGCTAAGAAGCTGCTCCCAGGAGGCATCCGCATTCCGCCACTCAGAAAGGGTTAATGCTCATTCTGTGAATTCTCAGCGTTTACTGCTTCGGCCAGACTTTGGTTTTCACTTGCATGTCTTTCTGGAAGCCAGAGGGGTTTTTTTTCTTTAGTACCATCAAGAACAGGAATAGAAACTTTGCAATAAGCTCAGAATGTTCCTTGGCTCAGCGCTTGGGAAAGAGATTTGGGGTTGGATTTCCTATTGCTTCACACTTACTCCTGCCCACTAGCAGGGTAATGATCTTGTGGACAGGCGTTTCTCTCGCATGAACCATTGGGAAAACCGCCTGCTTCTCCCCGACTTACCGTTGTCGTGTATCCTCAGCTGGCCTCTGGCGGTAAATGCATCACCTTCCCCCACTGCCAGTAGCCAGGAAGACTGTGAACTCCAGTGTCATCTACTCAAAGACACACTGCATATTGTGGCCAGGGAGAGCAGGTGGGCAGAGATGCTTATTACTTCCTAAGGGTTTTTATTAAAATGTTTGGGATAGATGGTCTGGTTCTATTTCTTGGCAGCTGGTCATAATACTCTAGCCTCTACAGCGATTAAATGATGAATTTCCAGAAACAGAGCAAGGTAAGTAAGCATGCTGCCGCTTCAGAGCGGGAAAACAAAGCAGCACGGGGCTGCAGAGGGAACGGAGTCCGTGTCAGAGCTGGGACTGGCACAGGAGCTCTCCTGCAGAGGCCCTTCTGCATGGTGCCTCCCACACTCAGGCTTCGGGAGCGCTCCGTTCCCAGCAGCTTTTCTGGCAGCATTTGGGGATTGACTTTACCACCGTGCTAACCTCAGATATTAATAGCAGAAAGATGTCCACTGCTTTCAGCTGTCCAGCTTTGTCTCTGATGGTCTGGGAGTTTATTCCTGTGCGCAGGCAGATAATTGTCATCGCTCAGGTACTTCAGTACGTGTATTTCGCGCTGTAGGCTGACGGGGAAGGAGAAGCGTGTTGGTGGCTTTGCCCTGATACGCAACGACGGGCCTGCCAGCAGCGGGGCAGACGTGGGTGCTCCGGCGAAGGAGAACCTCTTGGCAAACACACGTTTGGGTGCGCACTCACCCAGCGCTGGCAGGGTGCCCTGCTCGCGTCCCTCAGCTATCTGCACGTCAGCAAGAGGAGAGCACACACCTTTCACCCGCGAATAAAAACAAGAAGGGGCACGTGAGACCTTAGGGGATTAAGAGACCAAACGGAGCAAATGCTTTCCAAAGGTGGAGGTACGCGACCAGGCGGCGCGAGCACTGTTGGAAACAAGCATGTAAACATAGTGGGAACAGCTCTGTGCACAGTCCTGCTTCTCATGGCGTGGAGTCACAGCAGAGTTCTCCATGTCCTGGCTTTGCTGCAGAAACCGCTCTGCAGTCACTGGGGTGACCGTTTACTGGGCGCTTTCCTGAAGCCAGGTGTGTGTTCTGCCATTGGGAAGCAGGACTCGGATTCTGAAGTCAGGCTTCCAAGAGGCTGACATACTTGACCCAGTGCGCCTACAATCGTCTCTGGCTGTAGTTTCTGCCTACAAAACATGAGTACAGCTTCCCCTGAAAGCGGGACGCTGCCTCACCTCTACAGGAAGGAAGGGTAAGGTGAGGTGTAACTCCTGCGTTAACGTTTTCATTGCCGGCCGCTACAGTGACAGGAAGAAACGACTGAAGCAGCTTTTCAGGAATCTTCCTGCACAGCAGAAAGCGTACTGCTGGTCCCGAGCTCGGGACGGGAGAGATCAGAATCACAGAATCACAGACTGGTCGGGGTTGGAGGGGACCTCTGTGGTCACCCAGTCCAACCCCCTGCCCAAGCAGGGTCACCCAGAGCAGGCTGCACAGCACCACGTCCAGGTGGGTCTGGAATATCTCCAGAGAAGGAGACTCCACAGCCTCCCTGGGCAGCCTGGGCCAGGGCTCCGTCACCCTCAGAGGGAAGAAGTTCTTCCTCGGGTTCAGCTGGAGCTTCCTCTGCTCCAGTTTGTGCCCGTTGCCCCTTGTCCACGGATCGCCACGGGTGCAGCTCATTCACTCTCTCTTCTCCCTAACGCGCAGTGGCTGTTCCCACTTTTCTCTGGACAGTGCTGGCTCTGCGCAAGACGCTGGCCGCCTTGCTTCTGAAGGTTTCCCAGCTTGGAAGCTGCAATGAGCTCGAAGTATTTCATCACGCTGACACGGGACACGAGGGATGCTGGCTTCTCGGCTGTCCATCTGCGCTTGCAGGGCTTCGTTCTGACCGTGGAAGAAAATCAAGGGGCTAAACACGTCCTGCACAGCAAAACAAAGCTTTTAGGGGCGGCAGGCACCTGATCCTCCTCCTGCTACTACTATGGAAACATGTCAGAGGAGAAAAACCTGTTGCCATGATACCGTAAAAATAACCTCGCCACCACGTGTTACGGAGCCGCGCCGCACAGGTTATGTAAGAGTGTGGCTCTAGCGCAGGGACTTGGTGCCGTGTCCTGCCGCTCGCTTCCGGGAGGGAGGCAGCTTCCGGGAAAAGCTACAGGCAGGACAGCTCGGGTAGAAGTCGAAGTTGTTTATCCTCTGTGTATCTGAGCCCTAAGCCTCACGTGGACAGCCTCGCTTCTGGCAGTTTAGGGTACGTGGCGAATTTTAAAACTTAGCTCAAGCAATGGTAGTTGACTTTTTAGATTTAAAGAAATCACAGCTCAGTTTTAAGATGGCTGAAACAGGGTATTTTTGGAACTGTCTCTGATTTGAAGCGCATGTGGAAGCGGCCAAGGCAGTGCCGGGCTGCCTGGAGGCGGCACCCCGGCCTGCTGGGCTGGATGGCCGTCAGGGAGCCGGGAAGGGGCGGTGCTGTGGCCGAGGTCCTGCGTGGCTGCGCGGGAGGGAAGAGCGCCGGGGATCAGGCCCAGCGCTGTCACGCCTGCGAGGTTTGACAGACGAGTGAGCTACCTCCAGAGCCGGAGGAGGAAGGACAGCCGCTGCGTTGAAAGCTTCTAAATTCTGTCCAGAGACATCTTTAAGAAGTTAAAAAAATAAAGGCCTTGGCAGGACCCACTTTCCTGTATACAGAATCAAATCCAACTCCCTGTAGTCCGCTACTAGTTATGATTAATTTTTTTTAAATCGTCTTATGGTCTTAACCAAGTTGTGCTGGGGTAGCAGGCTCAGACCGAGGGCAGTGCAGCAGACAGCAAGTGTAAACACCTTTGAAGAAACCATTGCCGGTTCGATCTGTTGTCCTGTTACTACACAACAGGCTCAGTGGCAGCTCAGCCCTCTTCAGGCTGCTTTTTTTAAACACCTGTACATTTTACATCCCTGCATCTGGCTTTGAAAGCCTCCTTTCTGTGGTCTCTGCCTTCCAGCTTAGCAGCAGAACATGCTTTCCCAGCGAGACTAAAAGGACGCTGCCTCCCCCTGTCCCTCCCTACGCATCTTTAGAGATGCCTGACGTGCCTCAGATGCAGTTTCGCTTTGTTTTAACACCACAGGCGCGCACAGCTCCTCTGCTGTGGATTCCCAGTTCCTCCCACTCCTGTTCCCGACACAATGAGCCAGCTCTGAAGCCAAACTCCGGAAGCGCTCACGCAAAAACCCAACAAGGAACACACACACACAGGGAGTCAGGAATGCCCCGCTGCTCTGATTTTAACAATCCCGCTCCCGCCCCAGCGACAGGCACCACAGTGTCCCAGCCCATGTCTCCCCGCAGCTCCAGCGCCCGGGCTGCGGCAAGGAGCAGGGGAGAGTTTGTGAGCTGAGGAAACGGCAGCGTCGTAGCTGAGGAGCCGAGCGCTTCCCTGCGCCGGCCAGGGAGCTCACCCGAGGCGGGCTGCGGGCTCGTCGATGTCCTGCTACGGCTATTGCAGTGCGAGTTCCATGGGTGACAGCCCGAGGACGTGCGGTGACGATGGCATGGCCGCCTCAGCCCTCCAGGATGCGATTGATCAGCTTCATTTCCTCAGCGGTCATGGGGTTCAGGTTAAATCCCTTCAGCTCCGCTTTACCTGACGGAACACACAGAAAAATCAGGATTTTGCTAGGAAATGAGGGAAGCAGCCCACGCTCAACGCCAGCGGGGCTGCGGGGAGGGCGGGGGCAGCCCTGGAGCGTGATGTGGGGTCACCCCGGCGCGATGTGCACCCCGTTTGGCGTGCTGGTGGGCGACGGCTCCGCACCAGGAGCCGGACGGTGCTGCTGGTGCAGGGAAGGAACTGCAAAGCTGGTGGGAAAGCTGCTGCCAGACCACGCAGAGCTCAGGGGTTTCTGGACCCTCTCAGAAAAGGAGAAGGTTCTGGAATAGGAGTTTACCTTGAGCTTCGAAGAGGCGGTTGACCTTCACGCGCAGCTCCTTCCGGAGGTTGTTTATCTCCTCATCCAGACTCTCCTGGTCTGAGACAGGCGCGACAGGAGTGAGGAGGGCAGAAGCCCTTCCCCGGCTGCCTCGGGGTCCCGTCCCACCCTGCCCTGCGCTGCCCGCGGGGCTGAGCCCCGGGTTGCTTCACGCCCAAACGCGCTGCCGAGCGACGGCGACAGCCAGAACCCGCCTATGACTGCCGGCGGGGGGTTCTGGCCCCTTCGAAGCCCCGCGCTGGACAGAACCCCGTTAACTTCTCCGAAACCGTGCTCCGGCCCAGCCCGCCTTACCCTTCCGCAGCATCTCCCTGGTCTGCGCCTTCGGCAGCTCGATGAACATGTTCCCGAAGCAGACCATGGCCTTGCCTGGGGGGAGGAGGACGAGGACAAGGACGAGGACGAGGACAAGGACAAGGACGAGGACAAGGACAAGGATGAGGACAAGGGCAGGGACAGGGACAAGGCCAAGGCTCTGCCAGCCCAGGTTCGCTCCCCGGGCCGCGGGCCCATGGCCGCCCGGGCCTCACCGTCGGGCTCCGGGTCCTTCTGCAGCGCCCGCAGCGCCTCGCGGTTCCGGTTCCGCTTCACGTCCAGGTCCACGATCTGCGGCGGGAGAGAGGCCGCTGCGGCCGGGGCTCGGCGGTACCGGCGGGGGGGGAGGCCGGCGGGGGCTGCCGGGGGCCGGGGCCGGGCCGTACCTGCTGCCGCGCCGCCAGCACGTCCTCGGCCAGCTCCTCCACCTCGGCCAGGTAGCGCAGCACGAAGGCCGGGTCCCGCGCCATGGCGCTGCCGGCTCCGCTCCGCTCCCGGGTCCTCGCGTCGGGTCCGGGTCCGGCTCCGCTCCGGGTCCGCCGCGGGTCGGGTCCGGCCCCGCTCGGCGCCGGGCGGCAGCAGCGGCCTCGCAGAAGGGTTCCGCGGCGGGAGGGGCCGGGGAGACCGCGCCCCCTGGCGGCCGTCCGCGGCCCCACGCGTTTTGGGGAGCCACGGGGCCGCGGGGACGGAGCCCGGGGGGTGGGGGGGGGGCGGACCGGCGGTGAGCGGGGACGCCGCGACCGGCTCCGCGCCCACGGGACGGCCCCAGCCCCACAGGACTCGCCGAGCGGCCCCCGGGCCCCGGCAAGTCCACCCCCGCGGCGTGGGGTCCCGGCCCCCAGGGACCCTGCCCACGGGGAGCGGGAGGCGTCGCACCTCGGGGCGGTGTTTGTGCCCCGCTCGCCAGCCCACCCGGCCCGTGTATGAGGGGCAACGGAGAAGTGGGGAGACGGAGAAGCGGGGCGATTAGGGGACCTAATAAATGCTTATAAATATCTGCAGGGTGGGGGTTAGGAGGACGGGGCCAGACTCTTTGCAGTGGTGCCCAGCGACAGGACAAGGGGCAACGGGCACAAACTGGAGCAGAGGAAGCTCCAGCTGAATAGGAGGAAGAACTTCTTCCCTCTGAGGGTGACGGAGCCCTGGCCCAGGCTGCCCAGGGAGGCTGTGGAGTCTCCTTCTCTGGAGATATTCCAGCCCCGCCTGGCCGCGGTGCTGTGCAGCCTGCTCTGGGTGACCCTGCTTGGGCAGGGGGTTGGGCTGGGGGACCCCAGAGGTCCCTGCCAACCCCGACCATTCTGGGATTCTGTGTGATTCTGTGAGAAGCAGGGTGCTGGAGAAGCCAGGTGTCAGAGAAGCGGGATGTCGGTGATACCGGGAGCACTGATGTGGGTGGCGGGGGCTGGCAGAGCCTGGCCGCGCCCAGCGAGCGGCCCCGGGAGCCCATCCGGCGCTGGTGGGTGACAGGGATGTGGGCATTCATGTCCCGTGTCCCTGCTCTGGGGACCGTCCCCGCTGAAACGGCCCCGTATGGGCTCCGAGCCACCGGCCCTGCGGCCCCTCCAGCCCAGGCACCACGGCAGCACTGGTCCCGCTCCTGAGGCTTACTGGTGATGGTGGGCTGCGCGCTGGCCTGGGCTCCCGTGGCTTACTGGGAAGGACGGTAAGGCCACCCAGCCGTGGGTGCTCCCTGGCCGCAGCCTCCGGCGGGTGCTGCCGGGGCCCTGCCCGCAGCAGAGCCGGCCATGCTGCTGTTGCCCGCCAGCGATGCCGCTCGATGTTGCGTGATGACGGTGACCCCGTTGGTTCCCCGCTGGTGGCGGGGGGACCTCTGGTTTGCTTGGATCAGGGCTCTTATGGGAGGGAGCCCCGGGGGTGTCCCCAAGGCTCCCAGCGTGGGCTGCGGGAGGAGAAGCCCCCATGGTGGGGGGTCCCTGCCCATTGGCTCTTGCCCTTCGCCGTTCAGCCTTGGAGGAGCTCCCCGAGGGGCACGCGGTGACCCCCAGCACCGTGGGGCTGCTGGAGGCAGGGGTGGCCGCCTGGGGACCACAAGGGACGGGGCTGAGGGAGCGAGGTGGCAGCTGGCCGGTGGTCACCACGCTTCCGTGGGCAAATAATCCCTGAAGGGAGATTGCCCGGACTGGCAGATTTCCGGCCCGAATCCCGTGAGGTCGTTTGTCACCGATGGGCAGGGACGGCTCCTCCACCCGCGGCAGCTGGCGCGAAGCCAGCGGAGCGGTGGCAGCCAGCGCTGTGCACAGCGTCCTGGCCAGGCTGGCAGGGGGGTCACACGCCGGCTGGATTTTTTCCTGACATCACCCAAAAGAGGCAGCAGGATCGGGGCTGCCAACGCTCAAAATGCTGCTTTTTCGGTGGGGGGTCGTCTCGATGGGGTCCGCCGGCTCGGGGTCGGCTCCTGCGGAGTCCCGGCAGGACGCGAGCGCGGGGTCGGCTGCAGAGTGGGGAGAGCAGGGCGTGGGATGGGAGGTGGGACGCAGGGTGCGGGGCGGGGGTCCGCTGTTCCCCGCAGCCTCACCCCGCAGCATCCACCGCGGGGAGATTGGCTTCTGCTTGCTGCCGGGCACGGAGCCAGGGTTTGGTCCTCATTGCTTTGGTGGGATCAGGAGAGGAGTGCTGGGACCCCACGGTGCTGTGTTTGCCTCCCGGGGGTCACATTTTCCAGAGAGGTGACAGAAAGCTCTGTGGGCAGTGAGAGCCCCGTCTGTTTGTCCTGCCGCACGCACACGGACGCGGCCGCTCCAGACTGGGGTTCGGCTGCGGAGCTGGGAGCTGGAGGTGGTGCTTGGCAGCACTGGCCGGGCTGGGTGGGGACCTTCGGCAGGGAAACCTGCTCCCACCGCCTCCCCCAGCAGCCTCACGTGGCCCAGCGAGGTGGGGGCGGGAGGGGGAGAGCTTTCCAGGCCTGTGCAGGAGGGGTGGGGACGGGGACAGGGATGGGGATGGGATGGAGATGGGGATGGGATGAGGACAGACATGGGGACAGGGACAGGGATGGGGACAGAGATGGGGATGGGATGACAGGGATGGGGATGGGATGGAGATGGGGATGGGATGAGGACAGGCATGGGGACAGGGACAGGGATGGGGACAGGGGTGGAGATGGGGATGGGATGAGGATTGGATGGGACGAGGATGGGGATGAGGACAAGGATGGGGAATGGGACAGGGATGGGGATGGGATGGGATGAGGATAGGGAGGGGATGGGACAGGGATGGGGATGGTGGTGGGGACAGGGATGGGATGGAGATGGGGATGGGATGGGGATGGAGATGGGGATGGGATGAGGACAGGGATGGGAATGGGGACAGGATGAGCACGGGGATGGTGCCAGGCTGCCTGTGTCCCGGCAGCAGCAGAGGGAAGCGCGGTGACTGTCCGGAGTTGCCGGTGACACACAGTGCACCGGAGGCAGGGCTTCACCAGCGACATTGGGCTGCGTGGAGGGGCAGGAGCCGCTCTCCCAGGGAAGGGGGGGCTCAGCTCGGCACAGGCGTGGGGGAAGCTGCAGCTGAGCCTGCTGCAGCCGGAGGGATTGTGAAGCCACGGGCAGGGCAGCGGGCGGCAGCTGGTGCTGTGGCCTCTCCCCAGCCGAGCCCTGAGCCAGCCACAAATCGTCAGGGATTTCTCCTCCTGGAGCCGGCACCGGGGCCGGGCTGTGTGCTTGGACGCTGGGGTCGGCCCGGGGACCGGAGGCCGCGTTCGGACCAGTTACAGGTTAATGTGCCCCGCTGGGAACTGGGGGGTCAGGGGGACCGGCCGCCCGCCCGCTGAGCTGCTTGGCTTTGCTGTGCGTTTTGTTGCGGAAAGAGCAGGATTTGGTTTCAGCATGTTCCTTTTTCTTCCTCGCAGCACTTTTATGTATGCAGCTAGAAACCCTCCCCGCCTGCCTGCTGGCAGCTGCGCAGGAAGGCTTCGGGGATGTTTATGGGGTTTTTTTCTCTCTCATTTTCTCCAGTGGCTGCTGGGCCTGTTGTTGAGATAAATCAGCCTGCAGACCGCGGTCCCTGCTGTGGATGTTTAACTGCTGTTTCGGTCCCCTCTCCCTGGTGCCGTGGCCAGCTCTGCTCCATTGCCCAGCCAGGACAGAGAGTCCCCAGGGACCGAGCCCAAGCAGGGCTGGCCAGGCGTCAGAGGGGGGGCCTCTGGCCAGCGGACCCTGCCCTCAGGGGCAGCTGAATCACAGAATCACAGAACACCTTGTCCAGGTGGGTCCTGAATATCTCCAGAGAAGGAGACTCCACAACCTACCTGGGCGCTGCCCAGGGAGGTTGTGGAGTCTCCTTCTCTGCCCTCAGGGGCAGCTGAAAGGCTCCTCTCCTCGGGCTCTGGGCTGCTGGGAGTGTCCCCTCCCCCTGGCAGGCATCTGCAGAGGGGATCTGTCAGGAGCATCTCAAGGTTAGGTAATTAAGTCTCATTACCCATGCTAATACATGCAGCGCTGGGAGAGCCTCGCCCAGGGCCCGACCCTGCTCCCTCGCGCTGACAAACGCCTTCCTCCCCCGCTCGCTCCCCTCAGTTTTGCATCCTGGGAGCCCGGACTCACCCCGGGTTTGCGAGGCGAGGTGGAGTTGGGAAGTTGGCCGTGTTTCTGGGGATAAGGCGTGCTCCCCGTCGCTGCGTGCTGCGGTGTGACCGCTGCGGGCCTGGATCCAGCCACACGTGTGGCTCCTCGGCGGGCAGACACAGAATCACAGAGTGGTCGGGGCTGGAAGGGCCCTCTGTGGGTCACCCAGCCCAACCCCCTGCCCAAGCAGGGTCACCCAGAGCAGGCTGCACAGCACCGCGGCCAGGCGGGGCTGGAATATCTCCAGAGAAGGAGACTCCACAGCCCCTCTGGGCAGCCTGGGCCAGGGCTCCGGCACCCTCAGAGGGAAGAAGTTCTTCCTCGGGTTCAGTTGGAGCTTCCTCTGCTCCAGTTTGTGCCCGTTGCCCCTTGTCCTGTCGCTGGGCACCACTGGAAAGAGTCTGGCCAAGACACGCGGGGCTGAGCCTTGGGGTCTGAGCTGCGGCGAGCGAGCTGGAGTCCGACCCTGCCTACATGCGACCACCCATTCTGGAGACACGCCGTGAAGGAGCCCTTGCCCTCCCAGCAGCGCTGGGGATGCCAACACAGTGCTGCTCCTCGTGCGAGGACGTGTCCCGCGGCGGCACGGGCCCCTCGCCCTCCCAGCCAGCCCGGTGCAGCCCGCCTCGCCCAGTCACGCTGCACCCGAACGCTGATGGGCACCGACTGGCGGCGAGATGGTGGGGCAGCGCCCGGGAGCGGGGCAGCGTCTGGGCACACGTCCACCAAACCCCAGTGCCCTGGGTCCACCCGGAGACCTTGAGCTGTCGCCCGGTTGCGTGGCTCCTCGGGGACTGCCCCAGGGCTGGGACCCTCCCTCAAAGCGGGGCTCAGGCCCAGCCCGGCGGGTCGCTGCCGGGACTCCCCCGGCCCAGCCTGGGTTGCTGCCCCGTCCCCGGGCACCCGCAGCATCCACGTCCCCCCAGGGCCCCCCGGACCTCCGCGCGGGGTCTCGCCCGGGCTGGGGGCTGACCCTCGGGGCCGGGGGAGCCCAGGGCCCCCCAGCAGCTGCCCCGGGAGCTCCGGTCCTTGGCGAGCTGAGTGGGGGGTGCCGGACAGCACGGCCGCTGCCCCGGGGGGGGGTCCGCCGGCACCGGGGCGGGTGCGGGGAGTCACCCGCTGGCACCGGGCGGGGGCTCGGGGGGGGCCGGGCGGCCCTTGCCGGCGGGGAGCCCGGGGGGCCGGGGCCGACCGGGTGGCGGGGGGGGGGGGGGGCCGGTTGCCTTCCCCGGCAGCGGCTCGGGGAGGAGCCCACCGGCACCGCGCACTCCCCCGGGACCCCACGGCGGCGGCTGGGGAGGGGGGGGAAGGGGCCGCCCTTTCCGGAGGGGCGGGGGCGGGACGGGGGGTCCCGGGGCCGGCGGGGGGGGGTCTCGGCGGGGCCGGGCCGGGCGGCGGGCGCGGGGCGAGGCCGGCGGGGGCGGGCGCTGCCGGGGCGGGCTCGGCGGCTCCGTCCTCCCTCCGGAAGTCTCTCCCGCTCCCTCCTTTCTCCTCCTCTCCCCCGACAACATGGCCGCGAAGTCGGACGGCGGCGGCGGCGGCGGCGGGGGCCCGGCGGTGCGGTTGGAGAGCCCGGAGGGGATCGGCGGGAGGCGGGGGGGCGGCTCGGCCCCCCCGGCCCGGCGGTACCGGCTGCGGGACGGCTGCTGGGTGCTCTGCGCCCTGCTGGTCTGCTTCGCGGACGGGGCCTCGGACCTGTGGCTGGCGGCCCACTACTACGTGCGGGGGCAGCGGTGGTGGTTTGGGCTGACGCTGCTCTTCGTGCTGCTGCCCTCGCTGGTGGTGCAGCTGCTCAGCTTCAGGTGGTTCGTGTACGACTTCGGCGCCGCCAGCACCAAGGACAGCGCCGTCAGCACCAAGGACAGCGCCGGCGGCACCAGGGACAGCGCCGGCAGCACCAGGGACAGCGCCCGCGGCCCCCGCGGCTGCTGCCGCCTCTGCGTCTGGCTGCTGCAGGGCCTGATCCACCTGCTGCAGCTGGGCCAGGTCTGGAGGTACGGGGGGGATTGGGGGGTACAGGGTGGGTAAGGGGTCTGGAATGGGGCTGCTGCAGGGCCTGATCCACCTGCTGCAGCTGGGCCAGGTCTGGAGGTACGGGGGGGTACAGGGGGGTACGGGGGTCTGGGATGGTGCTGCTGCAGGGCCTGATCCACCTGCTGCAGCTGGGCCAGGTCTGGAGGTATGGGGGGGTACAGGGGGGGTACGGAGGTCTGGGATGGGGCTAGTGCAGGACCTGATCCACCTGCTGCAGCTGGGCCAGGTCTGGAGGTATGGAGGATACAGGGGGGATTGGGGGTCCGGGATGGGGCTGCTGCAGGGCCTGATCCACCTGCTGCAGCTGGGGCAGGTCTGGAGGTACGGGGGGGTACAGGGGGGTATGGGGTCTGGGATGGGGCTGCTGCAGGGCCTGATCCACCTGCTGCAGCTGGGGCAGGTCTGGAGGTACAGGGGGGTACAGGGGGATTGGGGGGTACAGGGTGGGTAAGGGGTCTGGAATGGGCCTGCTGCAGGGCCTGATCCACCTGCTGCAGCTGGGGCAGGTCTGGAGGTACGGGGGGGTACAGGGGGATTGGGGGGTACAGGGTGGGTAAGGGGTCTGGAATGGGCCTGCTGCAGGGCCTGATCCACCTGCTGCAGCTGGGCCAGGTCTGGAGGTACGGGGGGGTACGGGGGGATTGGGGGGTACAGGGTGGGTAAGGGGTCTGGAATGGGGCTGCTACAGGGCCTGATCCACCTGCTGCAGCTGGGCCAGGTCTGGAGGTACGGGGGGGTACAGGGGGGATTGGGGGTCCGGGATGGGGCTGCTGCAGGGCCTGATCCACCTGCTGCAGCTGGGCCAGGTCTGGAGGTACGGGGGGGTACAGGGGGGGTACGGAGGTCTGGGATGGGGCTGGTGCAGGACCTGATCCACCTGCTGCAGCTGGGGCAGGTCTGGAGGTACGGGGGGTACAGGGGGTTACAGGGGGGTACAAAGCATATGAGGGGGGAGGGGGGGGCCGGCTTGGGGTTCCTTGGGTTTCTGGGGGTCCAGGTTGGGGCTGCTGTGGGCCTCATCCACTCTCTGGAGACACGGGGGTACAGGGGTACAGTGGGGCCAGAGGACCGGGCTGGGGCTATTTTGGGGCCTCACCCCCTGCTGCAGCTGGGGCAGGTCTGGAGGTACGGGGGTCACAATGCTGGGCTGGGGCTGGAGGCAGTGGCAGGGTGCAGCAGGGACATGGGTGGGGGTAGCAGGGTGCAGCACGGAGGACATGGGTGGGGACTGCAGGGCATGGGGGGAAGTGGGTGGGGGTGGTGAGGTGCAGCAGGGGCCCCGGCAGCGGGGGGGCACGGGGATCAATCCCTCTGCAGCCACAGCAGGATGGGTGGCGGGGGAGACCCCCCCCCCCAGCAGAGCCCAGCTGTGGGTGTGAGGGGTGCGGGCAGGAGCTGGTGTGAGGGTCCCGCAGCCCAGAGGGGTGGCACAGGCCTGCTGTCCCTGTGGCTGGGTGGCACTGGGCCTGCTGGGGAGCAGCAGGGTGCCGGGGGTCCTGGGCACCGACCACCTCGGGTTCACATCGTCCCGGGGTGTCCCCCTGTGCTCCCACTTGGAGCTCGCTGCAGTCTGGGGGGTCACAGGTGGGGAGGTGCCATCTGTCCCCAGCCTGGCCGGGCTCCCCTTCCTGGGACTGGGGAAGGCAGGCTGTGCTGGGCGGGCTCAGGGCCCCCCGCCTGCGCCTCTGCAGACTCCCTGAAACCGAGCCGAGGGTCTGTCGGCACCTTCCTCCCCTGTGCCGTGGGGCCGGCACCGCTGCCCCCAGCTCTGCTGAGCTCCGTCCCCGGGGAGCGGGGAATGGCCAGGGCACCGGCGCCAGGCTGCTTGTCGGGGTGGGGGGCTGGTTCTGGGGGGGGGAGTGGAGACAATGGCGAATTCCCGGACCCTGCAGCGAGCGAGCAGCGCTCCCGGCTCGGGTGCCGATGCTGTTCCCGTCGCAGAGGCTGCTCCGCTCCCTGTTGCTCTCTGCCTGCGCTCCTTCCTCCGCTGCTCTCCCAGTGATGCTCCCAGGATGCTGAGCTTTGCTCCGCGGTGCAGCGTGCGCGGTGCTGGAGGGGCTCCTGCCCCTTCCCACCCCCTCTGCAGCCACCCCCTGCCCCTCCCCGATCCCACCCCGCGTCCCCGTGGCAGCTCTCGGGGTCCGCTGGCTGCGGGAGGGGTGCCAGCCCTGCCTTCGTGTGCCCGAGGAGCTGGGGAGGGAGAGGATGGAGCTCCCTGGCACCGCGGCCGCTGAGCCTGCCCGCTGCCAGCCCTGGGCAATCGCCCGACCCTGGCCTGAGCGGGGGCTGGGCAGCGGCTGGGGGCTTCGCTCCCGCTGGTGTCAGCCCCGGTGTCCTGCTCCGCTGCTCGGCGGAGGCTCAGAAGCCAATTAAAGCGGCTCCTCTCAGCTCTGACCCCGCGGGCCAAGCCGGGCGGGAGCCGCCGCTGAGGCTGATTCTGAGCTGGGGATTGGGGATCAGCTCGGGTGCCCGGTTAAACGCGGTTTGCTAAACCCGTTAGCGGGCTCGGAGCCGGCGCAGGCGGACGTGGCGGCTAACGAGGTGTGGGATACACGCTGCGTGGGAAGGGAAGGCTTTCCCCTGGCCAGGGCACCGTGCCCCTTGCCAAACATCTCCCCCTTCCCCGATTTACCCACCTTCTCCCCACCTTGGGGTCTCCTCAGCAGGTCTCACCCCTACCAAGCCCACCGCCGCGCAGCCCCGAGCCCCCGCTGCGACGAGGACCCCCGAGTCGCACACAGCCGCGTCGCGGCGGTGAGGGCAGCTCCGAGCCCTCGCTCCGGGATTACCCCACATGGAAGCTGCCCAAGTTCGTTGTCCTCGGCGCGTTCGTGACGCACACGCAAGTTCTCCACCACGGAGACAGCGGCGGTGGCGTGACCGCGTGCGCGCGTGGGCCCAGCCGCCGCGCTCCGGGGCTCCTTCTAGGCTGGTTTTGCAGCTTGGATATCGTTATCCACCCTCCTGGCAAAAAGTCCCCGGGTTTTTCACCGAGGAAACCCCGCGGGGATGGGGTGCTGTGCGTGCCCCCCGCCCGGCAGCGGGGCAGGGGTCCCTGCCGCCTCCGTGAGCGGACTGGTGTGTCCCGGCGGGTCCCGCTGCGCTGGGGACAGCCCTGCCCCCGCCCGCCGTGCCCCCGGCTCTGCTTTCGCCCAGGCTCACGCCTTGTTTGGCTGCCTGGGGGTCACCGGAGCCAGACCCGGGGTGCCCTCTCCTCCCCGAAAGCCCCCCATCAGCCGCTGTCCCCCCATCCTCTGCTGGCCTGGGGTCCCGGTGCCACTCCTCGGTGCTGACTCCAGCCTGGTGGCAGCCCCAGGACCACGGGCGCTCTCAGCAGTGCCCTGGGTGGGCTCACAAGGCGAGGGGCAGAGCTGGGACACGCAGGTTCCCCCCCCCAGCCCCTCTGCTCCCCCCCAGCCCCTCTGCTTCCCGGGGCTCTGCTCTCCCCGCTCAGGACCCCTCTCAGCCCTGGAGCTTTGGGGCGTCAGCTCGTCCCGCTGCAGGACCCAGCGCTGGGGTCTGCCTCTTGCTGGGGGTCCCCACCCGGCTCCTGTGGGCAGGACAAGGGGCTTTTTAGGGCTGGATCGAGCCTTTCCCCGAGCACAAGCGGCCTCGGCTGCTCCCGCCCGCCCCGGGGACCGGGGACACGGGGCACGCTGGGGCGTGGGGACAGCAGGGCGCGGGGGCTGTCATCGGCGCGGTGTCACACGTGCAGTTCTCCCCGATGACCTGACTTGGCGAGGGATTAAAATGGCTGCAAGAGGGAAGCAATTTTCTCCTTGTTTAAGTGAAAGATTAAGGGATGAGATCCCAAATTACCTTCTAGGGAAGCCGCACTCCGCGTCGCTCCCTCTCAGACCAGGGAGCCCCTCGTCCTTTTCCGTTGGAGGGCGGCGGTTATCGGCTTTGGTCAGAACCAGGATCGGGCTTTTCCCCCCTCGCTTTTTTTCCAACGCTTCAAAACCAGGGTCGGTAACCGGGAGCTGGGGGGCCAAAGGGTGACGCTGGCGGCCAACTGGCCACGGTGGGCTCCGGCCAACCCGGCGCCCGCCCGAGCCCACCACCTTCCTGCTGCGGGGTTCCGCGGGGTTCCGCTTTGGGACGCAAAGGAGGCAGCAACTCGCCCGGAGCGCTCTCGCGGTCGGTTTCTGCCACATCATCAGTTTTTTCACAGAATCACAGAATCACAGAATAGTGGGGGTTTGAAGGGACCTCTGTGGGTCATCTGGTCCAACCCCCCTGCCGAAGCAGGGTCACCCAGAGCAGGGGGCACAGGATCTTGTCCAGGCGGGTCTGGAATATCTCCAGAGAAGGAGACTCCACAGCCTCCCTGGGCAGCCTGGGCCAGGGCTCCGGCACCCCCAGAGGGAAGAAGTTCTTCCTCGGGTTCAGCTGGAGCTTCCTCTGCTTCAGTTTGTGCCCGTTGCCCCTTGTCCTGTCGCTGGGCACCACTGAACAGAGTCTGGCCCCGTCCTCCTGACCCCCACCCTGCAGATATTTATAAGCATTTCTAAGGTCCCCTCGCAGCCTTCTCTTCTCCAGGCTGAACAAGCCCAGCTCCCTCAGCCTCTCCTCGTAGCAGAGATGCTCCCGTCCCCTCCTCATCCTCGTAGCCCTCCGCTGGACTCTCTCCAGTAGCTCCTCATCTTTCTTGAACTGGGGAGCCCAGAACTGGAATTTTTGAAAATTAAATGATTTTTTTTTTTTTATCAAGTGATTGGTTCTGTATTTCCCACGCAGCTGCCGCGGCGCTGGGTTGGTAAACGCTCGCCGGGTGCTGTCGGCGCATGGGGACGTTTCTCTGGGCTGAAACGCCACGGGGTGATCAAATGCACGACAAATCAGAACCAACGTTCCGTGCGGGGAAGGAATCGCGTTTTAATGAGCTCTGTGGGGCTGACGGGAAGACGGGAGAGGATCGTGCCCCCGCCGAGAGCTGGGGAGCCCCCGGGTCACTCGTTGAGCGGCCGAGGGGCCGGGGCCGGCGCGGCTCCGGGCTCCGTGCGTGGGGGGGGCTGCTGCGGGCGGCGGGATCACGGCGCTGACGAGCCCAATTAGCGAGGCTGCTTACAGGGAGAGGATGAGGTCGCCGGGGTCCGGGTCTCGCTCGCGCGTGGGTGCCCTGGGACCAGCAGCGATGCCCTGCGGCATCCCGGGCTCTGCGCTGCTGCTCCCATAGCTTCCCCCACGCTGTCCCCTCCGTCCCCTCGCTGTCCCCTCTGTCCCCAGGCTGGCCCCTGGCTCGCACCCTGCAGTGAGGGGGGTCCCTCCCCGGGCCCTTCTGTGGGGAGAGGGGCTGGGGGGCAGCTCCCAGCAGGGTGAGGGGCTGGGGCGCAGCCCAAACCTGTGCCGGGAGCCCCAGCACGGGGCTGGGACCCCCAGCGTCGTTGTCCCCCGTGTTTGGCCGCGGGCGAGCGGCAGCCGTGTGCCCGGCGAGGGACGGGCTGCAGCAGGGGCTGAGATCAGCCGCTCCCCCCGAGGCGGACGCTGAGGCATCGCTTTGACACCCGCGCCAAGGTGCCGGCGGGGGCCGGGATCCGGGCTGGCGGTGGGGCCGTGGGGGTCCCCGCAGCCACCGGCACCCGCCAAAACCGGGGCGGAACTCCTGAAATTGCGTTATTTGCTGACGGCAGCGTCTTGCCCGGCTGCCAGCTCCGGGGGGGGCTTGTGGGGGCTGCTGGCAGGGCGGGAGGGGATGGGGCAGGTGGTGCCAGGGGGACCCCGGGAGCCCCGTGGGACCACCGTGCCCGTGCTGCCCTCCCGCACGCCGAAGGAGCTGGCAGGGCTGCCCGGGGTGGGCATGGACAGCAGCGCGGTGGCATGGGGGGCTCGATGGCCCCAGCTGATGGCCCCCACCGTGGTCTCGGGGTTGTGCAGCCCTGGGGTGGGAGCACTCGGTTGTCCCTGCCGTGGGAGCTGATGGAGGAGCTGGAAGTGCTGAGATCGGGGTTTCTCCCACGCTCCGGGCTGACGGAGCCGGCTGGCAGCGGTCTCTGGAGCTGCTGGCGAGGCCGTGGCTCTGCGGTTTGACCAGGCTGCGAGGGAGCTTTACGGCCCCGCGTCCTCCCACTGCATCTTTCTGCTCCCCTCCTCCCCCACGGGATCGGGCCCCGTGCCATGGGGAAGGGTCCCCGCTGGCGGTGACTCAGCCGGTGCCTGCGTCCGTGCCACGCACACCTCCGCTGACCCCGGCTGCGAGCAGATGGCCGGGGCCGGCGTGTGCCCGCGCCCGCAGCCCTGCCAAGAGCCGGTGCGAGCGCCCGGAGCCTCCCACGGGCACCACGGCACGACCGGCCGGTGCCCGTGACCTGGCCGGGGCAGGGGCAGCCGGGGTGGGCTCGGCCCCAGGGCACCCCAAACCCACGGGTGGCCGGAGAGCGGGGCTGCGGGTGGGACCCCTGGCAGGGCGGGAGCCAGACCCTGCGCAGGGGCAGCACCGGGGCGTGGAGGAGGGGGGCAATGGCTGGGTGGGCACCGTGATGGCCGGGTGGGCGGTGGGGTGATATCTGGGTGGGCAGCGGGATGATGGCTGGGTGGGCACTGTGAAGGCCGGGTGGGCAGCGGGGTGACAGCTGGGTGGGCAGTGGGGTGACAGCTGGGTGGGCACTGTGATGATGGCTGGGTGGGCACCGTGATGGCTGGGTGGGCAGTGGGGTGACGGCTGGGTGGGCAGTGGGGTGATGGCTGGGTGGGCAGCGGGGTGATGGCTGGGTGGGCACCGTGATGGCTGGGTGGGCAGTGGGGTGACGGCTGGGTGGGCATCAGGAAGATGGCTGGGTGGGCACCGCAATGGCTGGGCAGGCAGCAGGGTGACAGCTGGGTGGGCATCGGGTTGACAGCTGGGTGGGCAGCGGGGTGATGGCTGGGT
Organism: Opisthocomus hoazin; assembly: GCF_030867145.1. NCBI lineage: Eukaryota > Metazoa > Chordata > Aves > Opisthocomiformes > Opisthocomidae > Opisthocomus > Opisthocomus hoazin. The sequence goes on from NC_134431.1 coordinate 18,882,681, forward strand.
GGGCATCAGGGTGATGTCTGGGTGGGCACCATGATGGCTGGGTGGGCATCAGGGTGATGTCTGGGTGGGCACCGTGATGGCCAGGTGGGAACAGCAGGGTGACAGCTGGGTGGGCAGCGGGGTGATGGCTGGGTGGGCACTGTGATGGCCGAGTGGGCAGTGGGGTGACGGCTGGGTGGGCAGCAGGAAGATGTCTGGGTGGGCACCGCAATGGCTGGGCAGGCAGCAGGGTGACAGCTGGGTGGGCAGCAGGGTGACGGCCAGGTGGGCACCACGATGGCCAGGTGGGCAGCGGGCTGATGGCCAGGGGACCCCAGGGACGGATCAGCAGGGTGCTGAGCTGCCTTGGCACAAGCTGCCCCTCCCCAGCACCTCGGGGCCCCGGGGGGGGGGACAGGGCCATGCTCAGCACCTCCGCTGCCCTGCGGACCCCTCACCCCCGGCGTGGGGGGGCTTCCCATGGCCACAGATCGGGGGGAAGCGCTCACTGGCGGGGGTCGGCGGCGGTCGTGGGGTTTGCCCGGCGTGGTGGGGACAGCTGGGCTGGGGGTCCGGGCGGGGGGGGCTGGTCTCACCCTCCCACCCCCCCTCCTGCAGGTACCTGCGGACGCTGTACCTGGGGCTGCAGAGCCGGTGGCAGGCCGAGCACCGCCGCCGCCACTTCTACTGGCGGATGATGTTCGAGAGCGCGGACATCAGCATGCTGCGGCTGCTGGAGACCTTCCTGAAGAGCGCGCCGCAGCTGGTGCTGCAGCTCAGCATCATGGTGCAGCAGAGCAGCATCGAGCCGCTGCAGGGTGAGCGGGGCGTCGGGCAGGGCTGGGGGGGGGGCACGCTGGGCTGCCGCGGGCTCTCACCGCCGCGCCCCGCTTTGCGCCCCGCAGGGCTCTCGGCTTCGGCCTCGCTGGTCTCCCTGGCGTGGATGATCGCCTCCTACCAGAAGGTGCTGCGGGACTCGCGGGAGGACAAGATGCCCATGTCCTACAAGGGGGCCGTGGTGCAGATCCTGTGGCACCTCTTCACCATCGCCGCCCGTGCCATCGCCTTCGCCCTCTTCGCCTCCGTGTTCCAGCTGTACTTCGGCATCTTCATCGTCACCCACTGGTGCATCATGACCTTCTGGATCATCCAGGGCGAGACGGATTTCTGCATGTCCAAGTGGGAGGAGATCATCTACAACATGGTGGTGGGCATCATCTACATCTTCTGCTGGTTCAACGTCAAGGAGGGACGGAGCCGCTACCGCATGTGCATCTACTACGTCATCACGCTGTCGGAGAACGCCGCCCTCACCGTCCTCTGGTTCCTCTACTACGACCGCAAGACCACCTCCGACTTCGACGCCTTAATCCTCGTCTGCGTGGTCAGCTCCAGCTTCGCCCTCGGCATCTTCTTCATGTTCATCTACTACTGCCTCTTGCACCCCAACGGCCCCATGTTCGGCCCCCACGCTGGGGGCTGCATTTTCCGACAGCGGCCGGCCCCAGTGCCGGGGTCCCCCACGGACGCCGTCACCAGCCCCCCCCGCTCGCTGCCGCGGACTACAGGGGGGGAGCGGGACGGGGCGCCGGGGGAGCGGGACAGCTGCGTGCCCGTCTTCCAGGTGAGACCCCGCGCCCCGCCGGCGCCGGCCGCCCGCGCCCCGCGGACAGAGGGTCCCGTCATCCGCATTGACCTGCCCAGGAAGAAGTACCCGGCCTGGGACGCCCACTTCATCGACCGGCGCCTGCGGAAAACCATCCTGGCGCTGGAGTACGCGTCGCCCACCACCCCGCGCCTGCAGTACCGCACGCCTGGGGCCCCCCAGGAGGTGCTGGAGTACGAGACCACCGTGTAGGGCGGCGGGCGGGGGGCCGCGGCGAGGCTCTCCCGGTGCCATCCCGGCCGCCCTGCGTCTCCGCAGCCGTTTGCCTTTCGGTTGGGTTTGCCGGCGCTGCCGCCCCGCCACGCCGAGCGCCCCACAGATGGGGGCCGGGGAGGTCTCTTGGTGCTATCCCCCCTCCCCGCGCCGCCCTCCCGCAGCCGAGACCCCCGTCCCACCCCCGGCAGCCACCCCGGCTTCCCCTGGGGCTCGTCCTTGCCAAAACACCTCACCGGTGCCTGAGCCCGAGGCGGTGGGTGCCGCGGCCCCGCAGCGCTCACCCGGGTCGGTGGGGCAGGACGGGGACCGGGGGCACCCCCGGGCTGGGGGCTGGCGGCTGCGGGGGGCTGGGGGCACGGTGGGGCACGGTCTGACCTGGGTGGGCAGCGAGTGGGGACGTGGGTGCTGGGGCTACCCCATACCGGACCATGGGGCTGGAGGGCAGCTGCCCCGGGGTGTGCGTGGGGGTCTTGTCACCCCCAGGGACCCCGGCAGGGGACAGCCGGGGTCCGGGCAGCCCCCCCACGTCTCCTGCCTCCCCCCCACCCTGCGGTGCCAGCCATGGGGGAGCCCCTTCATCTCCGTCCTTGGTGCCCCCGGCTCAGGGTCACGCCGTGCCCCCACCCGAGGGGGTCCCCGCTGCCCTGTGGGGTGCAGACCCTGCCCCGGGGACCCCTCGCACGCAGGCGCTGACCCTGCTCCCCCCGGCACCGAGCTGGGACCCGGCTCCAGCGGGGGCAGCGGGGGATGGCTGCACCCCCCCGGCCCCCCCGGCCCCACCGGAACCGCTTCAGCTCACGGGGGCTGCGTTCACCCGAGGGGTGACGTTCGGGGTGACATTTGGGGTGACATTTTCTACCTCCGCTGGGGCCGGGGGAGGCAGGGCCTGGCTGGCACTGCTGGGGGGGGGCACGTGGGGCTGCTGGCGTTGCCGGGGCTCCCCAGAGCGGGATTCTCCCCCCCTCCATTCTCCCCTCCCGGGTTTGGCCTCGCTTCCCAGCCGGGAGCGTTTCCCTCCATCTGCCCGTCAGCATCCGTCCCCCCCAGCTCCCCAGTATAAAGCCAAGGTGGGATCCTGCCCCCCCCCTGCCCCCCCTGCCCCCCCCGCCTCCCCCCTGCCTGCCCAGGGGAGCGGGGCTGCCCCGGGCTCCGGGTTTGAATGTGTCCCTGGTCCTGCCGGCTCCGTCGGCGTCCCCCCGCCCCAAGGGCTGTGCTGAATGTACCCCGTGCCCCCCCCGGGGCCAGTCCTGCCCGAGGCGGGGTGCGTGTGCACGCGTGTGCATGTGTGTGCAAGCATGTGTGTTCGTGTGTGTGCAGGGGCTGCAGGGGCTGCAGGGCAGGGAGCTGTGCGTCCCCTCACCCCCCTGCACCCACAGCCCCCGTGCCTTCCCTGCACCCCCCATGACCCCCGCAATGGCCCCACCGGCTGCCCCCGTGCCGTGGTGCTGAGCCCTGCCCTGGGCAGGGGAGCGTGGGCAGCCCCGCAGCAGCCCCGCTGCTCCACCGGGCACCGCGGCACCCACGAGGCACCGAGCCATGGGGCACCACGGCAGCCCACGGGGCACCATGGCAGCCCACGAGGCACCCAGCCACGAGGCATGGAGCCATGGGGCACCACGGCAGCCCATGAGCCACCATGGCAGCCCACGAGGCACCAAGCCACGAGGCATGGAGCCATGGGGCACCACGGCAGCCCACGAGGCACCACGGCAGCCTGTGAGCCACCATGGCAGCCCACGAGGAACCAAGCCACGAGGCACGGAGCCACGGGGCACCACAGCAGCCCACGGGGCACCATGGCAGCCCACGAGGCACGGAGCCACGAGGCACGGAGCCACGAGGCACCAAGCCACGAGGCACCATGGCAGCCCACGAGGAACCGAGCCACGAGGCACGGAGCCATGGGGCACCATGGCAGCCCACGAGGCACCGAATCACGAGGCACCACGGCAGCCCATGAGCCACCATGGCAGCCCACGAGGCACCAAGCCCCGAGGCACGGAGCCATGGGGCACCGTGCCGGCCGTGGGGAGGGCTGGCGTGGGGCAGCTGCCCCTGGCATGGCTCCGGGTGCCGCCGTCGGGGCCGCGGCGCGGGGTCCCCGAGGGACGGCGTCGTGCTCGGCCCCGTGGCTCGGCCGGGGCGGGTGGGTGCACGGTGTCGGCGGCGTCGCGTTGCTTTTCTTTCCCATTTCTCTGTAGCTGGAAGCCCGGGGTGGCAGCGGGCCGGGGTGGGCCGTCGCTGGGGTCACTGGTGCTAACTGGTGCTAACTGGAAGCCTCGGAAATCCTTCTGGAGGAGGGTGCAGAGCGTGGCTGGGCTGGGCAGCGGGCTGGGCCCCCCCCCCCCGTGACCTGCACCCCCTCTTCACCCGCTGGTAACGGGCAGACCCCAGCGGTGGGTGCTGAGCTGGGGGGGGGTCTCTTTTGCTCAGGGAAGGTGGGGGGCAGCGGCTGGGGGTGCTGGGCAGGGGCCAGGGCTCAGCCCCCACCCCGCCCCTCGCTGGGTCCCGGGGCCGGGAAGCCACCAGGCACGGGCAGGCGTGGGGCCGGGGGGCCGGTGTGGGGCGGCTCCTCTGGCTCCCCCCAGCCCCTCTCCCCATCCCCCCAAAGGCAGAGGGGAGCTGGTCGGGGTGATCTGCACCCCCCCCCCCGTGCCCTTCACCCCCGGGGTTTGCGTGGGGACCCCAGGGCCACGCCGGCGGGGCAGAGGGACACTTTTCTATGCACTCAAGCCACGGTACCCTCGGCCCCGGGCTGCTCCGGGCAGGGGTCTCAGCAGCAGCCGGCAGCACGGGGTGCCCGGTGGGTGGGGGGCTCAGGGCAGCCATGGGCCCCTCTCCCAGCCCCAGGGCTCGGCCGCCCCCCAGCCGCCCCCCCAGCCTGTGCCACGGGGGAAGCCAAACCCAGCGCCCCGGTGCCAGCGGCAGCACCGGGACCGCGGCGAGGGGGCACGACCCGGGGCCGGGACGGGAACAGCCCCGGGGGTGCTCGACCTCCCACTGGGGACAGGGTCCTGGTCCCGGGGGTGTCACCCCCGGGGTGGCATCGGGGCTGCCCCGGCCTCGGGGAGCGGGGAGAGGTTTGGGCTGGGGCTGTTGGTTCCCAGCGGGGGCTGCCGGGGGTCTCGGCCACGTTGCCTGAGCCCCCCCGCGCCGGGACCCGGCGGCCGCTGTCACGGACTGTACATACTCTGTGTGCCACCTTCTCCTCCGGGACCCTCGGCGCGGGCGGGGGGCGAGCGGGAGGCCGGGGTCTGTACCGAGACTTTTTTTGTATACCACAAACTTTTTGTATATTTTTAATTTTGCTGCAACACAAGATATTAAATTCATTTCAATAAGCCCTGCCTGCAGGAACCTGAACTCTCCAGCACCGCCGGCTCACGCCCCGGACCCCGCGGCGGGGCAGGATGCTGCCCCTCCGTCCCGGGGTGCTGGGGGACGCGGGGGGACGGGGCAGGATGGCTGTCACGGTGTCACCCGTCCGGTGTCGGTGGCCCTGGCCGGTGCTGGCCCGGCAGCGCAGGGGTGCGTGGGCAGGATGCGGCGTGCTGGGAGGGAATCCGCCGGACACGGCTGCTGCTGCGCCAACCTCCTCCCCGCCAGAGGCCCCGACCCCCAGCCGACCCCCCAGACCCGCGGGGGCTCGGACCCCAGGGGTGGCCGTGGGGACGGGGTGCTGGGTGCAGCTCACGGGCTGGTGCCGGTGCCAATCCCGTCGCAGCGCAGGATGGGGCCGGGAGGGCCGGGAGCCCCCGGCGCTGCCCACGAGGACGGGGCTGCCGTGGGGTGACTGCCCCGGGCCCAGCGGGGAGCCCCACGGCAGCGGGGGGCAGGGGCTGCTCTGCAGCCGGGTCCCGCAGGCACCCCCAGCCCCTGCTCCTGTCCCCCCCCAGCCTGCTTCAGCCCCCACCTCTGCCCGCATCCCAGACCAGTCCCAGCCCAGCTGCCGCCCCCAGCCCCAGCCCAGCCCAGCACCAGGCTCAGTCCCAGCCCCAGTTCCAGCCCAAGCCCCTGCTCCAGTCCCATCCCAGTCTACTTCAGCCCCTGCTTCTGCCCAAGTACCAGCCCCAGTCCCACTCCCAGCCCCAGTGCTGTCCCAGTCCCAGTCCTGTCCCAGTCCCAGACCCAGTCCTGTCTCAGTCCCAGTCCCAACCCCAGTGCCACTCCCAGTCCCAGTGCTGTCCCAGTCCTAGTCCTGTCCCAGTCCCAGTCCCAGTCCCAGCCCCAGTCCTACTCCCAGCCCCAGTCCCACTCCCAGCCCCAGTCCCACTCCCAGTCCTGTCCCAATTCCAGTCCCAGTCCCAGCCCCAGTTCCAGTCCCAGCCCCAGCCCCAGTCCTGTCCCAGCCCCAGCCCCAGTCCTGTCCCAGCCCCAGTCCCAGTCCCAGTCGCAGTCCCAGCTCCAGTCGTGTCCCAGTCCCAGCCCCAGTTCCACTCCCAGCCCCAGTCCCACTCCCAGTCACAGTCCTGTCCCAGTCCCAGCCCCAGCCCCAGTCCTGTCCCAGCCCCAGCCCCAGTCCTGTCCCAGCCCCAGTCCCAGTCCCAGTCGCAGTCCCAGCCCCAGTCGTGTCCCAGTCCCAGCCCAGCCCAGCCCAGTCCCAGCACCCCAGGAGGGGCAGGAACTCGCGTCCCGGCCGTCCTGGTGGAGTTTCCGACACAGGAAAACGCGGCGGCGCCGAGCGGGGCGGTGGGGGTGGCGGTGCCGGGAGCCATGGACTGCGAGGCCAAGAAGGGGAAGAAGGTGCGTGGGCCTGGGGCTGGCGTCCCGGGGGGTGACGGGGGGGTGGGAGCGGGCGAGACGCACGGGGACCCCGGGCTGGGGGGCTGTGGGGTCCCCACCCGCTGCCCCCCAACCGCCCGAACGGTGCAGACTCAGGGGTCAGCGAGCAGAGGGGTGCCCGGGGACCCTGAGCGCGGGTGCCAGGGCTGGGTGCCCCGCGCTGACGCGTCGCCGTGCCCGCGCTCCCTGCCAGGGCTTCGTCTCGCCCATCAAGCGGCTGGTGTTCCCCAAGGCGGCTCGGAGGCCGGCGCTCCGCGGCAGCGCGTACCGGCGCCCGCTGCACTCGGTGCCCCTCTACCCCCCCGACTACCTGATCGACCCCCAGATCCTGCTGCACGACTACGTGGAGAAGGAGGTGAAGGTGAGCGGCGAGAGGGTCCCCACGGATGCCCAGGGTCCCTGCCTGCTCGGAGGGGGGGGGCATGAGGCCACCACACCACGCAGAGACCCCCACCCGCCATGGCCCAGGGGGGTCCCGGTCCCCTCCCGGCCCGGGGAGACACCCAGGGAGGGTGAGGATGGGCTGGGGGTGCTGGGAAGCCCCCCCATCACAGGGTCTCCCTGCACCCCAGGGAGACGCATCCTGCCCATGGGGACGTGGGTGCTCCGGGGGTGGCTCTGGGACGTGGGGTGGGGGGATGCGCAGCCCCAGCCCCCCGGCCCCAGCCCCCCCTAAGCTGCCCTGGGTGTTGCCCCCCCAGTTTTTAGGCCACCTGACATGGGTGACGGCCTCCCTGAACCCCTCCAGCCGCGACGAGGTGCTGCAGCTGCTGGACACGGCCAGGGTAAGAGGGGTCCCCGCACCCTTGGGGTGCCCGGAGGGTGGGCAGCGGGTGCCCACGGGCCTGGCGCTGGTCCTGCCCCGCAGCAGCTGCAGGAGCTGCCGCTGCAGACGACGCCGGAGCAGGACAGCATCCTCAGCCTCTCGGCCCGCTGCCTCCTGCTCACCTGGCGCGACAACGAGGAGCTGATCCTGCGCATCCCCACGCACGAGATCGCCGCCGCCTCGTACCTGCGCGACGACGCCCTGCACCTCCTCATCCTCAAAACCGGTGGGTGCGGGGGTCCGGCCGGGACCACCGGCCACCCCACCGCCCGCCCCGAGCGCCCACTGTCCCCAGGGAACGAGGGGCTGGAGCCCGGGGGGTGGCGGGGAGGTGCTGGATCCGGAGGGTCGAGCACAAACCCCCCCGCATTGCCCCCCGGCTCGGTGGGGGTCCGAATCTCTGGGGCTGGGGGGGGGGGGGCACAGCCCTGGGCTCCCCCCAGCCTGGTAAGCAGGTCCCAGCCACGCTCCCAGCCCCAGTTGCCTTTAATGGTGGGAGGAGAGGAGGCTGGAAGAGACCCCCATCCCCCCCCATCACCCCCCCCCGGAGCCCCAGAGGCTCCGGCGCTTTGATCAGCAAACCCGGGCTCAGCTGCCAGGCGCGGGCAGGGTCCCTGGGGAGGGGGCTGCGCCACAGCCTGCACACGGAGCCATCCCCCCACCCCCTGCCCTGCTGCCCCCGACCCTCCTGCCCAGCCCCACTGCAGCCCCCCTGCCCCCAGCCCTCCTTCCTCGGCCCCACTGCAGCCCCCCTGCCCCCAACCCTCCTGCCCAGCCCCACTGCAGCCCCCCTGCCCCCAGCCCTCCTTCCTTGGCCCCACTGCAGCCCCCCTGCCCCCAACCCTCCTGCCCAGCCCCACTGCAGTCCCCCTGCCCCCAATCCTCCTGCCCCAACCCTACTGCAGCCCCCCTGCTCCCGACCCTCCTTCCTCGGCCCCACTGCAGCCCCCCTGCCCCCAGCCCTCCTTCCTTGGCCCCACTGAAGCCCCCCTGCCCCCGACCCTCCTGCCCCAGCCCCACTGCAGCCCCCCTGCCCCCAGCCCTCCTTCCTCGGCCCCACTGCAGCCCCCCTGCCCCCAATCCTCCTGCCCCAGCCCCACTGCAGCCCCCCTGCCCACCACCCCCTGTCCTGCTGCCCCCGACCCTCCTGCCCAGCCCCACTGCAACCCCCCTGCCCCCAACCCACGGCAGCTCCCCCATCCTGTCCCCTCCATCCCTCTGCGTCCCACCAGGCCGAGGGGACGAGGCAGCCGGGGCAGGGGCTGGGGGCTGGGCAGGGTGGGCAGCGCAGCCCCCCGCCCTGACGCCCAGCCTCTCCTCGCTGTCCCAGGCCTGGGAGTGGACCCGGTCCCCGCCGGAGCGCACCCCGAGGTGACCCCGGCCGGCGCGCCGGAGGCCTTCCCTGCCGAGAAGCGGGCGGGGGGCTCGTGGCCGGAGGAGGGGCGGCTGGGGGTCCCGACGGAGCGGCGGCACACGATCTGCAGCCTGGACTGGCGGGCGTCGCGGGGCGGGCAGGAGGCGCGGCAGGGCGGCAGCCTCGAGCGGCGGCATGGCGGCAGCTGGGAGCGGCGGCAGCGCGGGCGGCCCTCGGGCAGCTGGGAGCGGCGGCAGCCCCGCGGCGGGAGCTGGGAGCGGCGGCGGGCCGGGACCGCCGGCGGCAGCTGGGAGCGCGGCGCCGGCTTCGGCAGCTGGGAGCGGCGGCACGCGGGCAGCAACCCCCTGGACCCCCAGCAGCCCCGCCCCGACGCCTACTCCAACCTCGTCATCCTCGCCGTGCCCAACAGGGTGAGCGGCCCCGGCACGCGCCCACCAGCCCCTAACCACCCACCCACCGGCCCCCAACCACCCACCCACCCGCCCACCGGCCCCCAACCACCCGCCCACCCGCCCCTAACCACCCGCCCACCCGCCCCTAACCACCCGCCCACCCGCCCACCGGCCCCCAGCCACCCACCCACCCGCCCACCGGCCCCTAACCACTCACCCACCCGCCCCTAACCACCCACCCACCTGCCCCCAACCACCCACCCCCAACCACCCACCCACCCGCCCACTGGCCCCAAACCACCCACCCGCCCGCCCACCGGCCCCCAACCACCCACGCACCCGCCCACCGGCCCCCAACCACTCACCCGCCCGCCCACCGGCCCCTAACCACCCACCCGCCCGCCCACCAGCCCCAACCACCCACCCACCCACCCACCGGCCCCCACCCACCCACCCACCCACGCTCCCCCCCGCTGCAGGACGCTGCCGAGGAGTCTTGCGCGCTCATCTGCCAGGTCTTCCAGATCATCTACGGCGACCAGAGCATCGAGTGCGTGGACCGCGCCGGGTACCACTACACCTCCACGCCCACGCGGCCGTGGCTCGCCAGCAGGAGTGAGTGGCGGGGGACGGGCACGGGGACGGCGGGCAGCGGGTGCCGCGGCGGGGGCTTGGCCCCGGGCCCTGACCTGGGCTCTCCCTCCGCAGGCGAGAGCTGCCGCACGGACGGGACGTACGGCTACGACGCCGACTTCAGCTGCTGCAGCTCCTTGTGAGTCCGGCATCACCCCAGGGTGCTCCTGCCCCGGGTGGGTCCCCCTGCCCTGGGTGGGTGCCTCTGCCTGGGTGGGTGCCCCTGCCCTGGTGGGTGCCCCTGCCCCGGGTGGGTCCCCCTGCCCCAGATGGGTGCCCAGCCCCGGGTGGGTCCCCCTGCCCTGGGTGGGTGCCCAGCCCCGGGTGGGTGCCCCTGTCCTGGGTGGGTGCCCCTGTCCTGGGTGGGTGCCCAGCCCCAGGTGGGTGCCCTGCCCCGGGTGGGTCACCCTGTCCTGGGTGGGTGCCCAGCCCCGGGTAGGTGCCCAGCCCCAGGTGGGTGCCCCTGCCCTGGGTGGGTGCCCAGGCCTGGGTGGGTGCCCCTGTCCTGGGTGGGTGCCCAGCCCCCGGTGGGTGCCCAGCCCCCGGTGGGTCCCCCTGTCCTGGGTGGGTGCCCAGCCCCAGGTGGGTGCCCCTGCCCCAGATGGGTGCCCAGCCCCGGGTGGGTGCCCCTGCCCCGGGTGGGTGCCTGTCCCAGCTGTGGGGACGCCCCAGCCCTGCCCGACGCCGGGTGCCGTGCAGCGGGGAGGGGGCAGGCGGGCACACGAGGGGTGCCGGGACGCGCTGACCCCCCGTCCCCCCGCAGCAACAGCTCCCACGAGACGTTCGAGGCGTATTACAGCGGTGCCTCCTCGCCCTCCTGCCACCGGTCCCACCACAGCCTGGCCACCGCCGGCAGCGGCAGCGACCAGAGCGGTGCTGGGCTGGAGCAGCTCCAGGACTACATGGTGACGGTGCGGGCGCGGGGACGGGCGAGGGGCCCTGCTCGCTGCCGGGGAGGGTGCTCTGAGCCCCCCATGCCGGGGAGCAGCCGGCGGGGTGCGGGGTGCAGGGTGAGGGGGGATCCGGGGCTGCGCGCTGCCGGTGTCCCCAACCCCGACCCGTCCCCGTGTCCCCGTGTCCCCGCAGCTGCGCAACAAGCTGTCGCCGCAGGAGATCCAGCAGTTCGCCGTGCTGCTGCGGGAGTACCGCCTGGGCACGCCGGTGCGGGAGTACTGCGGAGAGCTCCTGCGCCTCTACGGTGACCGCCGGAAATTCCTCCTCCTGGGTGAGTGCCCCCCGTGTCACCCCGTACGGTCCCTTGGGGACAGGGTGCTGCTCTGGGACCCCGCTGCTGGCGGGGAGCGGGATGGGAGCCGGTGGGGCTGGCTGGCTTCGCCCCCCGGTGCTGCCCACCCGGGCAGGGTCACCCCCAGGCTGACGGCACCCACGGCAGGGATGAGACCCTTCATCCCCGACGGAGACATCGGGTACTTCGAGACCTTCCTGGAGAGCATCGGCATCCGGGAGGGCGGGATCCTCACCGACAGCTTCGGCCGCATCAAGCGCAGCATGAGCACCACGTCGGCCTCGGCCGTGCGCAGCTACGACAGCGGGTCCCTGCGCTCCGAGGCCGAGTCCTTCGACCGCCGGATCACGGACATCACCCACGACATCGAGGCGCTGGCGCGGGACGAGGGGGAGGAGGAGGAGGAGGGGGAGGAAGAGGACAACTACCTGTGAGGGAGTGCTGAGACCCAGCAGCCCCCCTCCCCGCGCCGACGCGGTGCCCAGCTTCGCCAGGGGCCCAGGTCCGGCCCCGCGCCGGGGACAGGGCGCGCTGTCCCCCACTTTGTCACCCCGGGAGGGGACGGGGGCTCGGCACCACCGCGTGCTGTCATTTCTGCAGGCTGCCATTAAATTCCGCGGTGCTGGGCTGGGGGTCGGGCTTGACGACCGCGGGGGTCTTTTCCCACCTGCCTGATCCCGTGATTCTGCGATTCGGAACGCGGGGGCTGGGAGCGGAGCGGGCTCCTCCCCGGGGAAAGGCCGTGCCGGGGTGGGGGGCTGCTGTGGCGGGGGGCTGCTCCCGGGGTCGGGGAGCTCCTGGCCGCGCCGGGCTGGCCCCGAGGGACCAGAGCAGCGTGGGGGGCCAGCGGGGGTGCGCTGGGACGGGGGCTGGTGGGCGCAGCCACCACCCAACGCCCCGGCGAGGGCAGGGCTGGGGGGTCGCGGAGTCGGGGGGGGGGGGGGCAGGGAGCTGCCGGGGCACCTCCAGCAATTTGTTTGATTTTCTTAAAAAAGTGGAGGTATGCAAATGGCCGAAGCACCCTGCCGCTTCCTCCGCCGCCCCGAGCCGCGGCACCCACTGTGGGGGTCCCGGCGGAGCTGGGGGGCCCTTTGCTGCAGCTTCGGGGGGGGGTCTGGGGGAACCAGAGCAAGGGGGGGTGGGGAGGGGGCCCCGGAGACCCTCTGGCAGGGGAGCACCAGGTGCCCTGCACCCCCCCCACCCGGTCCCCGTCATGGGGCAGTGCTCGGGGGTTGCCCCCCGCCACCCCGCGCCACCCCCGTCCCCCGCCCACGTCGAGGAGACGGCCCGGGGGCTGCGCTGGCCCCCAAACCCCCCGGCTCCCCGGGGGCTGCGGGTGGGGGGGCGAAGGGCTCTGGCCCCCACCGGGAGGGCGTCAGGGCCGCCCCGACGGCAGCGGGGTCCCCGCGGGGCCGGGTCGGGCCGGTTCCGCCGCCGTCGGTGCCCGGGGGTCCCGCTTGGACCGGGGGGACCCGCTCGGTGCAGGGCGGGGGTCCCCGCTCCCAGCCCGGCTTGGGCCCCGCGGGGCCTGGACAGGGAGGACCCGGCCGCGCCCGCCCCGTCTGGGGGGGTCCCGCGGCCCCGGGGAGCGGGGCCTTACCGGGGAGGGGCGTGGCCTTACCGGGGAGGGGCGTGGCCTTACGGGGCGGGCGCGCAGCCGGGGCGAGAAGAGCGGCGGCAGCAGCCGCGGCTCCGGGACGGGACCGGGAGCGGGACGGCGGCGGAGGTGGGAGAGGAGCGGAGCCGGGCGCGGAGCCCCGGGGGCGGGGGGAGCCCCGGTGCCGGTCCCGGGCAGCCCGGTCGCTCCATGCCAGTCCCGGGCTCCATCTCGGTGCTGGCCCCTCCCGGTGCCGGTCCCCGGGGAGGCGATGCTGGGGCGTCCCGGGGGGGCCCGGGGCGGGGGGTTGGCCCCGGCCAGTGCCCAGCGCCGTCGGGCTGCGGCCGCGTCCCAGCCGGGGGCTGCGTGCGGTTGCCGGGGGGCTTCGTCAGCGGCCGGTCCGTCGCTGGGGCATCCGTGGCGAGGGGACGCGGCGTCTGGGGCTGCCATGGGTGCTCCGGCTCTGCCCAGGCCTTGGCGCTCTGGGAAGGACGAGGAGCGGCCGCGGGGTGACTGGGAGGTGACAGCGATGTCCCTCGAGGGGAGCGGGACGGTGCCCGGCTGCTCGCCCAGCGCGGCCGGCGGTGCTGAGCACGTCGCGGGGCCTCGCTCGGCCCGGAGCTTCCTCCTCCGCCGGCACCACCGGCACCTTCTCCTTCCTCTGCGCCGAGGTCTCTCCCGGGCAAGGGCAGTGTCTCTGCGGGGGGTTCCCCCGCGCCCGCTGCGGCTCGCGGCACGACGCCCTGCGGACGCTTCCGGGGAGCGGGGGAAAGCGGGGGATTTGCATCGGCCCCGGGCGGGCGGCGGCGGGGGGCAGCTCCACCCCGGCAGAGAGCAGCCGGGGAGCGCGGCGGAGAGCGGTGACCCACGGCAGCACGGGGCCCACGGCCGCCCCGAGGAACTGGGGGGGTCACAAGCACCAGTGGTGCCGGGCGGGGAGCCCCCAGCCGTGGGGGACCCCTCCGTGGCGGGGGTCCCGCTTTGCAGCAGGCGCCGAGCGGCTTTCCCCTGCCCCGACGCTCGGTGCCTGCACCCCCGTCCGGGAAAGGCCTTTTCGGGGAAGGGCTGCGAAGCGGCTCCGCGGCCGCCGCTGTCACCTGCCCAAAATTCACAACCTCCTGGGACTTCCAGCTGAACCCGAGGAAGAACTTCTTCCCTCTGAGGGTGCCGGAGCCCTGGCCCAGGCTGCCCAGAGGGGCTGTGGAGTCTCCTTCTCTGGAGATATTCCAGCCCCGCCTGGCCGCGGTGCTGTGCAGCCTGCTCTGGGTGACCCTGCTTGGGCAGGGGGCTGGGCTGGGGGACCCACAGAGGTCCCTGCCAACCCCTGCCATGCTGGGATCCTGGGATTCTGGGATTCTCCTTTCTCTGCCCGGGGAGATCCTGTTTCCTCTCCGGGGCACCACCGGGCAGCTTGCTGGGCACCCCACGGCTGCCACCCACCTCGGCTCCGCAGGGGAGCGGAGCCCTCCGTGCCCATGGCAGCTGGGTGGGCATCGCCGCGCCGTGCCGTGCGCTGGTGCTGCGCTGGGCGGGAGCTGCTGGGAGCGGGGCTTTCACCCCTGTCGCAACGGCTTCACTTCCCCTGCCTTGGCCGCAGGATGGGTTGCGTGAAGTCGAAGCAAGCTGGTGTCCAAGAGAAGATGGCAAAAACTGACCCTGGCCCCAGCCTCCAGCAGGGCCACTACGTGAGGGACCCCACGGCCACCGGCAGCAGGGTGAGTGGGGGCCACTGGGCGAGCTGGGGGTGCGGGACTGAGCCGTCGCGGGGCTGAGCCATCGCCGGGGTTCAGCCCCTGTCTCACCAAGAGCGGGGACGGCTGCGGGCCCTGGCAGTGCCCGTGCTGCGGGCAGGGGGCTTGGCCGCGGGGTGGGAGCCCACCCGTGGGAGCCCACCCGTGGGAGCCCACCCCACGCTGGGGCAGAGCACAGAGCGAACGTGATGGGAACCAAGGAGTTGTGGAAAAAGGGAGAGAAAACAAAAGGTGTTGGGAGGGGACAGAGACGCTGGCGCTGGGCGGGGTGGGGTGTCGGGTGGTGCCGGCGCGGCCCCTCGGGTGCCCTCCTGCCCCTGCTGCCGGGGACCGGGGCTGCGGTGGGGCCGAGACCCCCCTGGGCTACGAGTCTCTGCCACCCGAGATGTCACTCTCTGGTTTTGTCCCACTTCCCAGAACAAGAACGTCCCTGGTGTGGCCGTGCCCCCACCCGAGGATGGTAGGTGCAGGGGGGCTGCCGGGGGGCACACAGGGTGGGGGGGTGCAGGGGGAGCGTGGCCTGCTCCTCCCCAGCCTGGGTCCAGTGCTGCTGGTGGCAGCGGGACGGGTCCCTCAAAGACCAGACGTGGCCGTGGTGTGGTGACGGTGGTGGCAGAGGGCGGTGCTGGGCGCGGCAGGGCCGGTGGCCGGCGTCGTGGCGGGGGTGGCCGGGCCCCCCGTCCCGTCCCGGCACAGGGAGGGGTGCCCAGGACCTCCCTCGCTGCAGGCTCGGCGGACCGCGTGGTGCTGGCACTCTACGACTACGAGGCCATGCACACTGGGGACCTGAGCTTCCAGAAAGGAGATCGGCTCAGGGTGCTGGAGGAGTAAGTGCTGCGGGCATCCCCCCACCCCGGGGTCTCCCGAAAGCTGGCCTGGCCCTGCTGGGGTCTTCATCCGGCGTCGCCGGTGCCGCGGGGTGACCCGACGCTGTCTGTGCCACAGGTCGGGGGAGTGGTGGCAGGCGCGGTCGCTGGCGACGGGGCGGGAAGGCTTCATCCCCAGCAACTACGTCGCCCGAGCCGACTCGCTGGAGACGGAGGAGTGAGTCCATCCCTCGGTGGGGTGTCCCGTGCCCCCCGCCGCGGGCTGCCCCGTGTCCTGCCCCCAGCGCTGCCCCGCGCCAGCCCCGGCAGCGTGCGTTGGTTGGTTTGGTTCTGCTGCAGGTGGTTTTTCAAGGGCATCAGCCGGAAGGACGCGGAGCGGCAGCTCCTTGGCCCCGGGAACACCGTCGGGTCCTTCATGATCCGGGAGAGCGAGACGACGAAAGGTCCGGAGGGCTGCGCGCGGCTGGAGATGGGACCCCAGCCCGGGGGCTCGGCTTCGCTGCGGGGCAGGGACTGGGGGTCCCCACAAGACCCTCGGCGCTGCCACATGTCCGAGCCCCGCGGCAGGGACGGGGGATGTGCCCCTGCGAGGCTGCTTTCGGCGTTCGGGGCGCGGGCGTAGCGGCCTCGTGCCGAGGGGGCCGTGGCAGCGCGGTGGGGAGGGGGCTGCAGCAGTGGCTCTGCCGGGTGACAGCCCTGTGCGTGCCACCGGTGCGGGACGGGTGGGCGTGCGGGGGCCGACAGCTCACCCCTCCCGGACAGGCTGCTACTCGCTGTCGGTGCGGGACGGGGACGAGCTGCAGGGCGGCGCGGTGAAGCATTACAAGATCCGGACGCTGGATAGCGGCGGCTTCTACGTCTCCCCGCGCAGCAGCTTCGACACGCTGCAGGAGCTGGTGCAGCACTACAGAGGTGAGCCCCGGGGTGCCCGGCCCCGCTGCCCCAGACGGGGCTCTGTCCCCAGGCCAGCAGAATCCCAGACTCCCAGCATGGCGGGGTTGGCAGGGCCCTCTGGGGTCACCCAGCCCAACCCCCTGCCCAAGCAGGGTCACCCAGAGCAGGGGGCACAGCACTGCGGCCAGGCGGGGCTGGAATATCTCCAGAGAAGGAGACTCCACAGCCTCCCTGGGCAGCCTGGGCCAGGGCTCCGGCACCCTCAGAGGGAAGAAGTTCTTCCTCGGGTTCAGCTGGAGCTTCCTCTGCTTCAGTTTGTGCCCATTGCCCCTTGTCCTGTCGCTGGGCACCACTGGAAAGAGTCTGGCCCCATCCTCCTGACACCCACCCTGCAGATATTTATGGGCATTTCTAAGGTCCCCTCTCAGCCTTCTCTTCTCCAGGCTGAACAAGCCCAGCTCCCTCAGCCTCTCCTCGTAGGATAGATGCTCCCGTCCCCTCCTCATCCTCGTAGCCCTCCGCTGGACTCTCTCCAGTAGCTCCTCATCTTTCTTGAACTGGGGAGCCCAGCACTGGACCCAGCACTGCAGATGGGGCCTCCCCAGGGCAGAGCAGAGGGGGAGGAGAACCTCCCTCGCCCTGCTGCCCACACTCCTCCTCATGCACCCCAGGATCCCACTGCCCTTCTGGGCACCCAGGGCACGCTGCTGGCTCATGGTCACCCTGTCGTCCCCCAGCACTCCCAGTCCCTCTCCGCAGAGCTGCTCTCCAGCAGCTCAACCCCAGCCTGCACTGGTGCCTGGGGTTGTTCCTCCCCAGACACAGGACCCTGCCCTTGCCCGTGTTCAGGAGCAGCCGGGGCCATGCAGAGGCCGAGGGACTCCTGCCCGTCACCGCTGGGCTCCCACTGCGGCTCCGGCTGTGACATGCGGTGGCTCCCAGACCTTCCCCTGGTGCAGTGCCTGGCTTGCTGGCTGTCACAGCCGTGGGTGTCGGTGTCCCCGAGTGCCTGCAGTGCCTGGGATCCCCGCTCCCCGGGCAGGCCGGTGGGGGCTGGCGTGGGGTCCGCTTCGAAGCATGGAGCGGCCGGTGAGCCAGGCGGGCTGACGGCTGTCGGCGCTCCCCGGCAGGGCAGAGCGACGGGCTGTGCCAGAGGCTCACCCACCCCTGCCGCGTGCCCAAGCCGCAGAAGCCCTGGGAGAAAGACGCGTGGGAGATCCCTCGGGAATCGCTGAGGCTGGAGAGGAAGCTGGGAGCTGGGCAGTTCGGAGAAGTGTGGATGGGTGAGAGCGAGCGGGCGGCAGCTGGGAGGAGGATGAAGGTGGTGGTGGAGGAGGAAGGGTGAGGGAGAGGAGGTGGAGGGATGGGGGGGTGGGAGAGGCAGGGAGGGAGCGACCTGTGGGAGAGGAGCACGGGGAAGTGGAGGTGGCCCTGGCCCTATGGCAGGGACTGCTCGGGGCTGGGTGCGTGGGGCCAGCCCTGGGCTGCGCGTGGTCGTCAGCCCTCGTGCAGCAGCTCCATCTTTGGCTCCAAAATCCAGTGCTCCCAGTGCCCGGGCACTGGGCAGGCTGGGAATGGTCTGGTCTCTCGTGCAGCAGCTCCATCTTTGGCTCCAAAATCCAGTGCTCCCAGTGCCCGGGCACTGGGCAGGCTGGGAATGGTCTGGTCTCTCATGCGGCAGCTCCATCTTTGGCTCCAAAATCCAGTGCTCCCAGTGCCTGGGCACTGGGCAGGCTGGGAATGGTCTGGTTTCTTGTGCAGCAGCTCCATCTTTGGCTCCAAAATCCAGTGCTCCCAGTGCCTGGGCACTGGGCAGGCTGGGAATGGTCTGGTCTCTCGTGCGGCAGCTCCATCTTTGGCTCCAAAATCCAGTGCTCCCAGTGCCCGGGCACTGGGCAGGCTGGGAATGGTCTGGTCTCTCATGCAGCAGCTCCATCTTTGGCTCCAAAATCCAGTGCTCCCAGTGTCTGGGCACTGGGCAGGCTGGGAATGGTCTGGTCTCTCGTGCGGCAGCTCCATCTTTGGCTCCAAAATCCAGTGCTCCCAGTGCCCGGGCACTGGGCAGGCTGGGAATGGTCTGGTCTCTCATGCAGCAGCTCCATCTTTGGCTCCAAAATCCAGTGCTCCCAGTGTCTGGGCACTGGGCAGGCTGGGAATGGTCTGGTCTCTCGTGCGGCAGCTCCATCTTTGGCTCCAAAATCCAGTGCTCCCAGTGCCTGGGCACTGGGCAGGCTGGGAATGGTCTGTCGTGCCGCCCCGCAGCTACCTACAACAAGCACACCAAGGTGGCGGTGAAGACGATGAGGCCGGGCAGCACGTCCGCCGACGCCTTCCTGGAGGAGGCCAACCTGATGAAGACGCTGCAGCACGACAAGCTGGTGAAGCTGCACGCGGTCGTCACCAAGGAGGAGCCCATCTACATCATCACCGAGTTCATGGAGAAAGGTGGTGGCCGTGGGCCGGGCTGGGCACCCGGGTGCAGCAGGGATGGGGCAGGATCGGCCCCTCCTGCGTCCGTGGGTCGGCCGTGGGCTCTGCGCCGGCTGCCGCGGTGCTGGGAGCGGGGATGGCTCCTGCCATGGCGTGTCCGAGCGCTCTGGGGCAGGGTGCGGGGCAGGGGGCTGCGGTGACAGCCCTGGGAGAGGGAGGGATGGGGACAGGGGACAGATGAGGACGAGGGAGCCTGCAGCGGGGCTTGCTCCTCCGCCTGGCCCGTGGGAGCGGGGTGGGGGTCCGCTGTGTTCCCCGACTGCGTCCCCGCGTCGTGCCTGGCTCCCCAGGACCCTGTGCCACCCCGAGGGTGGGCGCGGGCTCCGGCTGAGCCGTCAGCCCCGGCCCCTTCCCTGTCCGCAGGGAGCTTGCTGGATTTCCTGAAGAGCGAGGAGGGGAACAAGCAGCCGCTCCCGAAGCTGATCGACTTCTCTGCCCAGGTGAGGAGGGAGCAGATGCTCCCCGCTGCCCCTGGGATGGGTGAGCGGGGGCCCGGGGAGCACAAGCGCTCACCCGGGGCTTGGGCAGCGCCTGGCTGGAGCAGGCGGACGTTGGGGTGGTGGGGATGCGGGAGGGGAGCCGGCGAGGCTGCCCTGGCACCCTGCGGGCTGGCGGCTGCCTGCTCGCCCCGCGGGTCCGGCCGCCGGCGCGGCATCGGGCAGGGGTGGAAGGAGAAGCGGTGGCTGCTTCCCCGCCAGCCCGTGCCCTGCAGCACGGAGCCGGGGCTTTGGCCGAGGAGCAGGGAGCTCTCTCTCTCTCTGCCACCCTCGGTGCCGTTGGGTTTTGTGGAGGTCGCGGGGGGCGAGGGTCGGGGCTTGTTTTCACCGCTCGCGTTTGCGCGTCCCCGGTGCCGGTCGGCGTGGCCCGTCGGAGCCCGGGGCTCCCCGGGGAGCGGCGGTGGCAACGCTATCGCTTTCTCCCCATCGCTGCTGATGTGACAGTTCCCCGCGAACCCCCCGCTCCGCGTGACGGAGCCTCGTCGCCAGAGCTGGCGAGAGCCCCGCCAACCCCTGCGCGGCCGCACGCCCGCCCCATGCCCACCCTGTGCCCACCCGGTGCTGGGTGCTGAGCCGCCGGAGCTGTGGGAGCGCTGGGCTTTGGGGGCTGCGCAGGAGCTCGGCGGCCGGAGCGCTGCGCTGCGTCGGCGGTGCCGGGGAGGCTGAGCGGGGCACAGTTCCTCGCGGGGAGCACTGGGTGCTGTGTCCTGCGGGAGGTCGGTGCTGCGGTAAAGCCACCCACCCACCAAAGAGTCCAGCGGAGGGCTACGAGGATGAGGAGGGGACTGGAGCATCTCCCCTACGAGGAGAGGCTGAGGGAGCTGGGCTTGTTCAGCCTGGAGAAGAGAAGGCTGAGAGGGGACCTTAGAAATGCCCATAAATATCTGCAGGGTGGGGGTCAGGAGGACGGGACCAGACTCTTTGCAGTGGTGCCCAGCGACAGGACAAGGGGCAACGGGCACAAACTGGAGCAGAGGAAGCTCCAGCTGAACCCGAGGAAGAACTTCTTCCCTCTGAGGGTGCCGGAGCCCTGGCCCAGGCTGCCCAGGGAGGCTGTGGAGTCTCCTTCTCTGGAGATATTCCAGCCCCCCTGGCCGCGGTGCTGTGCAGCCTGCTCTGGGTGACCCTGCTTGGGCAGGGGGTTGGGCTGGGGGACCCACAGAGGTCCCTTCCAACCCCTACTATTCTGTGATTCTGTGAAAGGGCTGTCACGGGCCGGGGGAGGCAGGAGGACTCGGTGGGGATGGGGATGTTTTCAGGAGGTGATTCTGAGCACAGCTGAGCGTGCTGTTATACATCCAGCTTTGTGCGTGCAACCGTTTGTGCGGCCACTGTCACATCCCCGCTGCTTCTGCGGTGTCCCCAGACACTGGCTGGACCCAGGGACCCTCCCAGCCGAGCTTGGTCCCTCTCTGAAATCATTCGCAGAGGTACCGGAGCAGGGGGAAAGGCAGGACGGGAGCCCAGACCCCGGGGTCAGATGGGGTCGCTGGCTGCTGGAGCCGGCTGCGCCAGGGTCTGCGGCTTGGCTGCGCGCTCCTGCTCGCCATCTGCTCCCGGCAAGGCGGCTCTCACGGCCACCCCGCTCGGAGGGGCTGCTCTCCGCAGCGCTGAGGAGCAGCTGGGCTTGGTGGTCCCGGAGGGCTTTCCCAACCGGACTGATTCCGTGCAAGGCTGAAGCGCTTTCCCGGGCCGGCAGCTGGCGAGGCTGCACCCAGCCTTGCGCCGGGGCTGAGTCACGGGGCGCAAAGCTGCATGTGGTCGTAGAAATAACCCTGCCGCTCTGCAGCGCTCGTTTGCTTCTGTGTTTTGTGGGGAGCGCTGTGAGCGACTGCGCCTTTCCCTGGCCCGGCTTGTGCGGGTGTGACGGGGATGGGGTGTCCCGTCCGGCTGTCCCGGCCCCTTCGCTCCCGCACGCTGGTGGCACCCAGGCGCGGGATAACTGGGGCCAAATGTGGGGTAACTGGGGCCAAATGTGGGGTAACTGGGGCCAAATGTGGGATAACTGGGCCCAAATGTGGGGTAACTGGGCCCAAATGTGGGGTAACTGGGGCCAAATGTGGGGTAACTGGGGCCAAAAGTGGGGTAACTGGGGCCAAAAGTGGGGTAACTGGGGCCAAATGTGGGGTAACTGGGCCCAAACGTGGGGGCTGGTTGTGCACACCCCAGCTCACCCCTGCACTGATCGAGGCTGCGAGCGGCCGCAGCCGCCGAGCGCAGAGACTTCGGAAGACGGAGGCGGGGGGATCTGCAGGGGTGGTCGGAGCCGTGCTGTCCCCCGGCAGGACGGGCTCTTCACAAATGGCCCCTGAAGACCCCGGGCATGTCCCCACCCTCCTCGGGAGACCCCGCCGCCCTGCTTTTCCGTCCTCACCGAGGAAGCTGTGCAGTGCTCACTGCAGCAGTCGCAGTCCGCTCGTTGTCCCCGTAGTAGGGAGGGAGAACAATTTACTCCCTGCTTCCCTCAGGGAGTGGCTGCGGTACCTGGAGACGGCTCTCGCGTCTCCTCTGAGCGCAGGGTGGGTGATGTACCCCCTCCTCACAGCTGCGTGGCTGCGGGTCGGGGTTGTGCCTCGCCCCGTGGACACCCGCAGCCGCTTGCTGGGGAGCGCGCCCGCTCCTCGGTGCCGTTCTCACACGTGGGCTGAAACGGGTCGCGCTGGGCCGGTCACCCCAGCGCTGGGCTCTTCTGCGGGGGATCCCCTGCACGAGAGCGGCTCCCACGCCGCGGCGTCAGTCCCGTCTCTGGCTGTGACCCGGCCTCCTGCCAGCCCCTTCACAAGTTCCCCCCTCTCCGCTCCCCGGTAACAGCCGCGTCGGGGAGGTTGTGTTATTTCAGACGGCCTCTTTGCATTTCTCTCTTTCCCCTTTTGACAGATTGCAGAAGGAATGGCTTTTATCGAGAAGAGGAACTACATCCACAGAGACCTGCGAGCTGCCAATGTTCTGGTGTCGGCCACACTGGTGTGCAAGATCGCGGACTTTGGGCTCGCCAGAGTCATCGAGGACAACGAGTACACGGCCCGGGAAGGTGCGGGAGGCCGGGGGGGGTGGTGGGATTCCCTCCGAGCCGCTTTCCAGCCGGTAACCTTGGCAGCGAGGACCCTGGGAGGGACCTGCTGTGCAAACGGGCAGATTTGCATCGCTTCACCTCTTCCTCTTCTGTTTGTTTGTTTGTTTCTTTCTTGTTCCCCATATTTCACCACCAGTTCCTCAGCGTTCGGGTCAGAGCTCACGTCCCCCATTGGATCTCTTTGCCCAGGTGCCAAGTTTCCCATTAAATGGACCGCACCAGAAGCCATCAACTACGGATCTTTCACTATAAAATCAGACGTCTGGTCCTTCGGGATCCTCCTGACGGAGATCATTACCTACGGGCGCATCCCGTACCCAGGTAAGGGGGTGAAATGCCTCCTCTGCTCCACCTCCAGGACCCCATCGCTGGGATCCGCGTCTCCGTGGAGTTAGATGGCTGAAAACAGAGCGAACGGTGAGAAATGGGACTCTCGCACTGGGAGCAGAGCTCAAAGACAGTAGCACGAGGTCCCAAGGTGGCAATTCCGCCTGTGAGCCGTGGAGAGGGGCCCAGAGCACGAGGCGGGCGGGAGCAGCCTGCGCTGCGTCCGCTGCGGGGCACGAGCTCGCCTCGGATGGGTCGTGAGGAAGATTTTCTCCCTGGGAGCCCTCGGTGGACACCGGCTGTTTTCATCGACCTGAAATCCGTGCCGACGTGACACGGGGCCCCACTTCTCAGCCTCCACGAAGCAGAGCTGGGACATCTCCTCTGGGGAGCCCACAAAATGCGTCCGGGGAGCGCCAACCTCGGGGTGCCCGCTGCTCTGGGGGAGGGGCAGCTGCTCTGCCTGCTGCCTGGGGGCTGATCCTGCGAGGAGGCCCCGAGCCCCTCCGGCTCCAGGGGAAAGCAGCAGCAGGCAGGGTCTCTAAAAGAGCTGCTCTCTCCGTTTCTGAAACAGAAGGTGATGTTTCTCGTGTGCGAGGGCAGCTGGCTCGCCCCAGGCTGGGCTGCAGGGCGCGGGGAGGGCGGGTGTCGCACCCCGCGGGCTGCTGGCTCACGACTCGGCGGCACAGCACGCACCCGTGGTTTTCCACCTCCTGAAGCACGTTTGGAAGCAGCACATCAGTTCAGGGCTGAGAGCTGGGCCAGGTATTTTCGGGAAGGCTCAAACCAGCTGTAAATCAGCAGCAGCAGGAACCGCCCTGCATTTTATATTAATTGTTTCTTCGGTAGCTTTTTTCCAGGGGAAACGATTTTGTACAAGAAAAGTAAAAATGGCCACAAACTGACCATGCAGGATGTGGGGTGGCGTAGAGGGTTGTTGGGGAGGGACCAGTTCTGCTGTCACACGAACTTATCTTTGTCAGTGACACTGGAAGAGACGGCTCGTTAAAGACTCAGCGGATGGAGAAGTGTAGCCTTTATTTTGTGGAAATTTATAAAAACTGAAATTGGTACAAAACTGCTTGCTACAACCAACACAGCAGCTCCGCTGTCCACGCGCTGCCCTGAGCGGGAGTAGGAGCTCCCCCGTCCCAGCCCCTCTAACCTGTCTTTTATCTCCCCGGTGACGTTGCCTGTAGGGCAGGTGGTTTCTTGGTTGTTTTCATGCATTTTATTTTTAAATAAACCAGTGATAAACCATGAAACGTTCACCTGTGCTGCCCTGTTTCTCCAGGGATGTCGAGCATGGAGGTGATCAAGGCCCTGGAGCGCGGGTACCGGATGCCCCGCCCAGAGAACTGCCCCGAGGAGCTGCACGACATCATGACGAGGTGCTGGAGCACCAAACCCGAGGATCGGCCCACCTTCGAGTACACGCAGAGCGTGCTGGAGGATTTCTTCACCTCAACGGAGAGCCAGTATCAGCAGCAGCTGTAACGCAGGACGCTTGGTGAAGACAGCAGCTGCGCCGCGCTACACGCGCCGCGGCAGCGAGCACACGCACCCTGCTCTCTCCTGTCCCACCCGTGGGCTGCCTGCGCACCCCCTCCCCCCTGGAACCGGGGCCCTCCCGGCGCGGCGGGGCAGGAGGAGGCTGCGCTCGGGGCAGCTCCCGGGGCAGCCGGACGGAGGGGGCCGCGCCACGGGGCCGTACCTTGTGCCTTCCACGCGTGCCAGCGTGCCCGCAGGGCAGCTGCTCTGGGAAGCGCTGGCTGGACGGTGGGTGCCTGCGCTGGCAGCACCTCGTAAGGAGGGACGGGGCCGGGCGCTTCAGCTACAAAGAAAAAAAACCCAGAGTATTATTATTTTTTTAATCCTTCCAAGATCTTAGAATCACAGAATCGTGAAGGTTGGAAAAGACCTCGAAGATCACCAAGTCCAGCCATCACCCCAACCCCCCCACGCCTGCTCAACCACGTCCCGCAGGGCCACATCCCCACGGTGTTTGAACCCCCCCAGGGATGGGGACTCCCCCCCTGCCCTGGGCAGCCTGGCCCAACGCCTGACCGCTCTTCCAGGACAGAAATTTTCCGTAATATCCAACCTGAGCCTCCCTGAGGCACCCTGAGGCTGTCACCTCCAGTCCTATTGCTGTCTTATCACGCTGTTTTGCAGAAGTTGGTGGTTTAGCTGCAGCGGCTGTGGCACGATGCCGCAATGCGCCGGGCCTGCTGGGCAGAGCCCCTGCCCCGGTCCCTGCGTGCTGGGGAAATCCCGGCGGATTCCCACCCAGGCACGCTGCCGTGCAGCACACCAGCTCGTCCTCGACGCAGGCTCCTGGGTGTTGGATGCTGGGCGTCGCAGAATCACAGAATGGTTTGGGTTGGAAGGGACCTTGAAGATCATCTGGTTCCAATCCCCCTGCCATGAGCAGGGACGTCTCCCACCAGCCCAGGCTGCTCAGAGCTCCATCCAGCCTGGCCGTGAGAACTGCCAGGGAAGCGCGTCTCGCTCTCCTTGCCCTCCCAGTTGCCTTCCGAAGC
Source organism: Opisthocomus hoazin (assembly GCF_030867145.1). Classification (NCBI taxonomy): domain Eukaryota; kingdom Metazoa; phylum Chordata; class Aves; order Opisthocomiformes; family Opisthocomidae; genus Opisthocomus; species Opisthocomus hoazin. The sequence goes on from NC_134431.1 coordinate 18,907,795, forward strand.
GCGTCCCCGCTCTGCAGGGTGGCGGTTGGGGCAGGCGCGTGATGCCAGGACGGATGGACGGATGGACGGACGGGCAGATGGTGTTTTACGAGGCGGCCCCTGGCCGGGTGACCCCGGGGTGCCTTCGGGGGGGCTTCTCCAGCCGAGGGTAGCCCCAAGGCGGCCGCTGCCAGCCCAGGAGCCCTGTCCCAGCACGGCGAAGCCCCCGGCTCCGCTGGCAGGCGGGATTCAGCGTCTGCCGGGGCTGAATTGCCAGCAGCAAGCCCGGCGCCCCTCGCGCACTCACTCGATGCCGTTATTTCTGGTATTTAACGATGGGTTGTTTAGGGAGAAGGAGGAAGTGGGTTTTTTTACGGTTGCGCTGTAGGCGCTGCAGCAGGGAGGCTCTGGGCCTGTGGTTCTGCTTCCCTCACACAGAGCGGCCAATGCTGCTCCGTCCCCTTCAGACGCTTCCTTCCGCAATCGCTGAGGCCTTTACAGACCTCCGGCCCTTCCTCCCGCTCCCCGGCCCGGGCGGGGCGAGGCCGGGGCCCGCAGCACCCCTGGGAGCGGGGGGGTCGGGCCGCAGGGAGCGGGCCGGGCCGTCCCGGGCCTCCCGGCCGCAGCGCCCGCACCCAACATGGCGCCCGCGGCGTCGCGCCCGCACCCAACATGGCGCCCGCCCCTCGGGCCAAGGCCTCTGCCCTCAGCAAAGATGGCGGCGCGGCGCGGACCGCCCCCCCCCCCCCTCGCTCCCCGGGCCTGCTCGGCGGGGCGGGAAATCCGGCGGGGCCCGGCCCGCCCGGCGGCGGGGCTGGGCCGGGCCGGGCTGAGCTGAGCCGGGCCCCGGCAGCCCGGAGCTCGGCCGCGGTCCCGGCCCGCCCAGGCCGCCGTCGCCATGGCGATAACCCCGCGGGCAGCCCCCGCGCGCCGCTTCCGCTGACGTCTGCCCCGACACGTGGATCCAAGATGGCGGCGGCGATGGTGAGTGCGGCCGCCCCAGCGGCCCGGCCCGGCCCCGCCGCCCGCCCGCCCCCTCCCCGGCCCCCGCCTCGGCCGGGCCCACCGCGGGACGGGCGGGCGGGCGGCCCGGGCTCGGCGCGGTGCGGGGGGCTCCGGCTCGGGCCTGCTCCGCGCCGGGAGGGCCGCGGCGCCCCGTCCCGTCCCCGCCGGGGGAGGCTCCGCGGCGGCGGCTGCCGGCGGTCAGCGGAGCGGGTCCCTGCCGCGCCGGCCCCGGCTCCGTGCCCTCGGGGGTCTGGGCGGGGCCGCGGGGCTCGGCCGGGGCGCGGGGTGCCCGGTTGCGAGGAGCCCCCGGCAGCCCCCTCGGGGCCCTGGGAGGGAGGCGCTGGCCCGCACCGGGCCCCGGGGCCGCGGGCAGGGGTCTGGCGGTGGGCACGGGCCGGGGGTGCCGGCAGCCCTCTGCTCCCCCGCGCCGCGGCCCCTCGGCTGTCCTGGCCCAGTTGTTCCCCGAGAGCTGGAGCCCTTTCTGGCGGGGATTCGCGAAGGTTGGCGAGCGCCATTTATTCTTTATTATTAGTCTTTATTATTATTCTTTATTATTATTCTTTATTATTATTTTTTATTATTATTATTTCCATTTATTTTGCGTTAAGCATCTCCGCACTCTGCCGGCGTTCTCCCAGGCGGGGAGCAGGGAGCGCCTGAGCCGGCTTTGAGAGCCGCAGCCGGGGGTTCCCTCGCAGCCCGCTCACGGAAGGCGGAGGAGGCGGCTGGCGGCTCTGCGGGGCCGGAGGAGCTCGTGGAATCGCCGTGAACGCAGCGCCTGTCTCCTGCCGCAGGGCTTGCGGTGACCCCTCCGAGCGCGGTGAGGCTGAGCCCGTCCAAACGGCCGTCAGGAGCATCTAACGAGGCCGCGCTCCAAAAGGGGAGCGGGGGCACCTCGGGGGGGAGCGGGACGGTGCCGTTGGCACTGTGCGTGTCCTCTTCGTGTGCCTGAGGGTGGAATAAACCATGGGAGAGAGCTTCAGTTTGCTCTGTTACATGGGGGGGTTTTTTCCCTCCCACAAAGCAGTGGGTTGTGTCTTTCCTCGCTTTCCGTCACCGCATGGAAACGTTTCGGTCCGTGGAACGGGATATCCGAGCTGGGCAAACGGCTCTGCGCAGGTTGTGTTTTCCCTGGTTTGCTTCAAAACTGTCTCTGAAAGTTCAAAGCTCCTGATCGTGGCTGTGTGATGCTGCTCTGGTCCTGCTCTGCGTTAGTGGGACGGTGTCCGTCGTCTCACCCCTACGATGTCCATCGTCGCCGCTTCCTCTTCCTCCCTTTGCGCCAATACCTGCGTTGCGTTCTTAGGTTTGTAGCGTGGGACTGCAGGACCCGCAGTGTGCAAACGCCCGCGGAACGTTGGGAATTGCTGCAGCGGGGAGGCTGCTCCGGGCTGCCAGGCTGTGGAGGGCGCCTGGCAGTGGCCTGGGCACGGCTGCCCTGGAGGCGAGCGGCCGCGGGCCCGCTGGGTGGCCTCAGCGTGGTGGCAGAGAGCCGCGGGGAGCGGCTGCTGCTCGGCGCCTGTTTGCCCTTCTCTCAGCCGAGCGCTGGAGCTCGGGCAGCGGCGCTTCAGGGGGCGTGGGCAGTGGCAGAGACGCGCGCTGGAGGGTCTCTGCGCTTGGTCGGGCTGGGGTCTCGCTGACCAGTCCCTCGGCTTTGGCAGCGTGTCTGGTAGCCCTTCTGTGAATGCGCAGAAAGCAGCAATATTGATTAAGTCTTTCTAAGATAAAGCAGAGAAGCTCTCCTGGAATTGCTTGCAGGTACCAAGTCTGGTGATAATTATCCAGGAGCACCTTCTTGGAGAGGCTTCGTGCGCGAACTTGTGTTCTGGTGCTGCGCACGGGACGAGGAACACTGTGAGCACGGCTGCAGGGAGGGGTTGGGTTAACTCATGCTCACCGCAGAGCGCTTCGTTGTGGAGTTAATTACAGCAGCGGGTTTTCAAAGTCTGCCAAGAGAGGTCCCCTGGCCTTCGGGGTGGAGGAGTTGCGTGGGGCTGCTCCTGGGGCTCTGGTGTGGCAGCGTGGGCAGTGCCCTGCCGGCACCGTGCCCGGTGGTCCCGCGGCACAGGCTCTGCCGCGGCTCCCGCCGGGATTTCCCCAGGCCGCTTTCCGCTGGCGCAAGAGAGGAATCTGAGCGCGACTTCTGTCGGGGTCCTGTGTGCAGCAGGGATGTGGTGACATTTGAGGGAGTTGTCGTTTGGGTTTTTTAACCTTTCTTTGGTGAGAGCAGGAGGTTTGCTTTCCTTCAGCAGGCGTTTCACGTGTGACCGCTTCAGCGTGACGAGCGCTGCTTCAGCAGGCGGTGTGGGTTTGGGGGGCAGGAGGGGCTGGCTGTGCTTCTGCAGGGTACAGCTTTCCTTTAGGTTGTATTCTCCAGGAAAGGGGCTGCTGCCAGGCTGTGCCTGCCCGTTGGCGTGCAGCGCCGAGGCGGGGGCAGTCCGCGTCCGTTGGTCCGAGGGCAGCTGGGGTTTTCTCGGTCTGGCGCTGAGCGTAGTTGCTGTGCTACTTGTTGCTTTCTTGTCCAGTTTCCTCAGATGCAGACTGACGTCTGTGAGGTGTTTTTAGGCCTGTGTTTTGAAACGTAAATAACTGGTAAAGGCCGGGAAGGCGGCGTCTCGTGCCTGCTGGAAGTCTGCGCCTCGCCGGGGAGCCGTGGCTGAATAAAGCAGAGCTCCGTGCTGCGCCTTCTGGCCTTGCACGGGAGACATGGAGCTCGCAGGCGATTGCCTCTGCAGGACGGTTCTGCAGATGCTTCGGCACGTGTCCGTGCCGTCGTTGCTAAGCTGCTGCCTTCACTGGGAGAAGACGAAGCACGTCTGTTGGTATGAAAGAAAAGATCCCGATAAGCAAGGCCGCTGGCTTCAGCCTGCGTGTGCTCTGCCGGGCTGAGCTGCCGGCTCAGGAACCCGCGCTGGGCATTTCCCTCAGATTTCACAGAATCACAGAATAGTAGGGGTTGGAAGGGACCTCTGTGGGTCATCTAGTCCAACCCCCCTGCCGAAGCAGGGTCACCCAGAGCAGGCTGCACAGGACTTTGTCCAGGCGGGGCTGGAATATCTCCAGAGAAGGAGACTCCACAGTCTCCCTGGGCAGCCTGGGCCAGGGCTCCGGCACCCTCAGAGGGAAGAAGTTCTTCCTCGGGTTCAGCTGGAGCTTCCTCTGCTTCAGTTTGTGCCCATTGCCCCTTGTCCTGTCACTGGGCACCACTGAAAAGAGTCTGGCCCCATCCTCCTGACCCCCACCCTGCAGATATTTGTAGGCATTTATAAGGTCCCCTCGCAGCCTTCTCTTCTCCAGGCTGAACAAGCCCAGCTCCCTCAGCCTCTCCTCGTAGGGAAGATGCTCCAGTCCCCTCACCAATTTCACTTCCCAAGCTCCCCTCCTGTTGCGTAGCAGCGTTCCCATCTCTTGCTACCAAATGTTTCGTCCTGGCGAGGCTTTCCACAGTCCCCCTCTTGTCTCTTCTGTTGCCTGGTGCTGCCTGAGTCACCGTCATCTGTGTGCAAAGAGCCCGGTTGCTGCCAAAGGTGTCGTCGCACGTTTCATCTTCTGCGTGCGTGCATGGCTCCCGAGCGCCTGCCAGCCTTGTCCTGATCCTGTCACCTGCAGGCTCCTCGGGGCGAGGATGGCACCGGTGTGTTTCGGGGTGTTCCTAAGGAGTACTGTGCTGTGTAGGCCTGGCACTTCAGTGGCTAACGAAGCCAGTTAATTGCTACAGGTCGCTGGCTGCTGCAGAGCGCGATGCAGGACGAGGGTGCTGTTTCCTTCCAGTGCTTCACCTGCCCGGGGGACCTTTTCCCACTCGGCTGGAGAGCGACAGAGCTCTTACGAGATCGGAGAAGGCAAAATGTAGTGAAGGGCAGAAAACCAGCCCCGCGTTGTTTCAGGGCAGATCAGTGCTGAAGTCCACGCAGTCTTACGCAGAGCGCTTCCCCGTCGCCTTCCGGAGGAGGCTGTTTGCCTGCTCTGACTGCGCGAAGCTGTGCTCAGAACAGGTCTGAAAACCTCCCTTGTAAACTATCAGACACATCTTTTTTGCTTAGTAATAAAACATTTTATGTAGGTGCCTAGCATTGGCATCTTAAATACATTTTACTGTAATAAAACCCCAGTATTTATGACTTTCTTTTTCATCCTGCTCAGTGCCAGTAATGCTGGATGCCGTACTGACCCTCGCTGGAGTCTGGGCCAAGCGTACCTTACCTGCCTCAGGGCGAGGCAACAGGAAGGTGATGAAGAGGAAGGCAGTGTGGGGGCAATAAATACAGATCATTTCCCCCCCAGGTCGTCCCCTCCCGGACCTGGTGAAGGATCCCCGTGACAGAGCTGCGTTCCATCCACGCCTGCCTGGGAATGCCGGGCTGTCGCGTGTTTCCTCCGGCGTCGCGTGCGTGCCGAGGACGCTGCGGCTGTCGCAGCGCAGCACCCTGCCCCTTCCCACCTGGGCAGCCGTGCTGTTGGCAGTGCCGGCGCCCTGGGGTCTGGGTCTGCACCCAGAGCTCCCGCCAGCCGCTCTCTGGGTGCTGGATCCCAGCTCCCCCCTGCCTTCCCCGCGGATCGCTGCCGGCCGTTTGGGACAGGCTGGGAGCCTGGAGCTCGGCGTGCTTTCTGCTGTGCTGCCCGTGGCGTTTGGCTTGTACCCGCCAGCCGGCCTCGTGGTTAATTCCCTGATGGCCTGGCCAGACGGTGTGAGCTGGTGGGAGGGCAGCGCCGAGCCCCGTGCCCTGCTGAGCCAGGGCAGGCACCAGGCCGGTGCTGGCTCATTTCAACCCAAGCCCACCTCGCCTGCTCACTCGGTTCCCTCTGCCTTTTCCCTTCCCTGCTTGTCTCCCCACCCCTGACGGCAGAGCTCTTGCGTGTGGGCAGAGGGGCAGTGGGTCACGGAGACCGGCGCTGCCGAGGGCGTGCAGGGGAAGGCGGCAGTTGGGTTTGTGATCGCCGCAGCATCAGCTCAAGAGCTGTCCCAAACCAGACCCCGGGTGCTGTGTGGTTTTCCGGTAGTGCCGTACACGCAGGGAGTGTTGGAGAATGGGCTGAAGCCGGTAAGACAGCGAGATTATACCAGAGTGGATACTCTGACCCAGCCAAGCTGCTGCTGCCTGACACTCCTTAAAGCCCGATTCTCCTTTCGCAGCCTCCCTGCTGGTGCGGGGCTGGGCTGCCCGAGGTGACGGCAGGGGCTGAGGAAGCAGCACAGTCCGGTGAAGGGTTTGCTGCCGCTGCTGCTGTGCGGGCTCTGGTTCGTGTTGGACCCCCACGGACCCCACTGAGCCTTCCAGCTTCACCCTGCTCCCTGAAAAAGGGGTGAAAACCTCTTTGCCGTGTTGCTGAGCGGTGTTGTGGCCCGGAGCGGCGGGGTGGGAGGGAGCGGTGTGTGGCCATGCCTGTGGGTGCAGCCGGCGGTTCCTTTGGTGTCCAGCCTCACCCTGTGCTGGCTGCTCCGCTGCAGGGAGCAGTGCCTGGGCACCAGTCCGCAGGCGGCGGCAGGGCGACTCCTGGCATGCAGAGCTGGCGGAAACCCAGGGCTACAGCCTTCTTCTCCAGTAATCCACCGAGTTTTCTAACATGGGGGTCTTCGATGGAGGGGAGTAACGGCCAGGTGAAGCGTGTTACAGATATGAAGCGCGTTGTTCTTGTGGTTGAGCGAAGCCGGTGTTTTCCTGATCACAGGTGAAGAGACGGAGACACGCAGGGTGGGAAGAGACCTGATGAGAGTCATAAAACAACATCAGGAATGGCTTTTCTGAATTTAATTTGTGTTTAATTGCCTGGCTGCACAGCCTTTCTGATGTCGGGGATGAACACTTCCGCTGTGGTTGCCCATCTCCAGTGTTGCTCCCAGGTTTCCGTGGTGTTAATGTTCCCTCTCCCCTTTGCAGGAAAGGCTGGGATACACGCTGGTCTTGCTGGTGTTGCTGCATGGTACAGCCTCGTTCTACGTACCTGGGGTGGCTCCTATCAACTTCCACCGCAATGATCCTGTAGAAATAAAGGTAAGAGGGACTGAGGTGGACCTGTTAGTCTGGCTTGGGTTTTCTTGGGTTTTGGTTTTTTCCTTCTTTACATCATAGCAGCTAAGTGGGACTAGAAAGTCAGATTTGGGGGTCCTGTTACTAAAAGTTTGAGGGCAGACATTTGCTGTTTTTCACAACATTTGTGCTGGGGATAAGCAGCCCTTGGGTGGTCACTGTCGTTGTCTTACCCTGCAGTTCCCACCATGGTTCTCTTTCTTGCTTCTGATGTCTTCTACCAAATCCCTTCAGCAGTGGCACCAAAGTCCTTGAGATGTTGCTCTGTTTGGGAAAAGAGCCCTCTTTCTCACTGTAGCTTGGAAGTGAATTTAATCAGAGATTTGTTTTCTCCAGCATTCTGCTGACCCTCAGAGTGCTGACAGAGGGTGGGCCTTTGGGAGCTGGGTGAATGCTGAAACAAAGAAGTGGTTTGAGTCAGGCATTTTCAGCTTTCTCCTCTCCCCAGTTAGCACGGTGTGCCTTCAAGTGAAATCCGTGATAAGCCCTTCCCAAGTGCAGGCGTTTGTCCTTCAGCACTGCGGATCTTAAACCCCAGGCTTGCTGAAGAGCTGTTCCCGTGCAGTGTTGCTGGTAGTGAATGATGGAATGGCTTCACCCCTGTGGGAGGAAGCCAGCCTTTGTTTCCACACGTCAGCAGCTTACAGCCCATTTCATTTATTTTTCTAAAGCCGTGGCCTCCGTCTCAGCAAAATCCGGCACCCCTGGGGATGCTGAGGTTGGCTGCTCCCACATGAAGCACACCACGGATTGCTCTCTGGCCACAGGCTGCCAGATGTACGCTATTTTTAAGTGAATGAGACTTGCCTGTGGCTACAGCGAGCTTCCCAGAAGACGGGGGCATTGGAATGCCTGTTCTCAAAGGGATTTCATGAGCCAAATGCTCCCTCAACTGATGAGGCAAGTCGGCGTGTTTGCCAGCGCTCTGCCGATGGCCGAGCTTGGCGGCGATACAAAGCACTCCTGGTTTTTGGAGCAGCTGCGGCCTCGGCTGTGCTGGTTTGTGTCTGCACCTCCCGTGTGATTTGTGGGAACCCCAGAAATGTTTGGGGTTTGTCACCGTCCGTTGTCTTCCCAATCTGATGGCTCTCTGGCTTTCCTTGCAGAGATAAAAACTGCTGAACTCTTCGTATCGCTAGGGGCCAGACCTCTAGGTCCAGCGTGACATGAAATGTGTTGGTTTGGGGTTTTTTTTGAGGAAAGAACTGCTATCTTATATGAAATGTGACTCTTGAATCTCTTTAGAGCTCCTTGTTGTTTCTTAGGAGCCCACCGAGTCATTAATTTGTGAAACCAATCCACTGTGCTTCTTTCTTCAAGTGTTTCTCTGTTTGTGAATGAATTGCTGCTAAATTGTAGTGTAGAGAAGGTACAGCTAGGAATTGTGCAAAAGGAAAGAAAGCTGGAGCTCTGCCAGGATCACGTCTCTGTTTTTTTTCCCACCCCCCCATTTAGCAGCTTCCAAAAGTGAGCTTTATGGGAGGCTCCTGAAGTAAGCTTCAGCTTCTGGCTGATGCTGGGAGGACAGGAAACCATCTGAGTTCCTTCCTGGGGATAATCCTTCCGTTCTCCCTCCAGGCTGTGAAGCTCACCAGCTCGCGAACCCAGCTGCCCTATGAGTACTACTCGTTGCCCTTCTGCCAGCCCACCAAGATAACGTACAAGGCTGAGAATCTCGGTAGGTGTCTGCTGAACGGCGTGTTCCCCGCAGCAAGTGGGCTGCTTTTGTGAGCTGTGGGAGGGGTTGTTTACACCAGTAAAAGCAATTGCAAATGTCATCTCCAATAAACTGTTCGTGGAGAGCCTGCTTCCTCTACTTTGTTACGTGGTGGCTGTTTGCAGACTAGGGTGTCCCTACATTGGAAAGAGGAAGCGCCTTTCCTGGAGGAGGGCGTGTAACCTGCTTCGTACCTAGAGCTGGATACTTCCAACAAAACAACTAAACTATCCTTGGATCTTATCCTGGAATCTGTGGTACCAGAGGAGACTTGCTGTCGTGGTTCCAGCTGTACAGCGCGCTGCCAGCCTGGCGGCAGGACCGGTGGCAAGAAGCCTGGCGGTCTTTCACCCTGCCTTTATTTTCCTGTTTTCCAGGTGAGGTTCTTCGGGGGGACCGAATTGTAAATACACCTTTCCAGGTTTCCATGAACGTGGAGAAGAAATGTGAAGTTCTTTGCAACTTCCCTAATAAGCCTGTCACTCTGACAGTGGAGCAGAGCAAGCTGATCGCCGAGCGGATCAGGGAAGATTACTATGTCCATCTGTGAGTCACCTCGCCGTGGGTTCGTGCCAGTGGGGGGATTCTGTGTTGTGGACAAATTTGATCTAAAATTTGTGTTTTCAGCATTGCTGATAACCTCCCTGTGGCAACACGGCTGGAGTTTTATTCCAATCGTGAGGAAGAGGAGAAGAAGAAGGAGAAGGATGTGCAGTTCGAGCATGGATACAGGCTTGGGTTTATGGACGGTAACAAGGTAGAGAACCCCGATGCCGTCTGAGGGGTGCCTGGAGGAGAGCTGGGGGTCTGGAGGAGGGTGTTAGAGGTCTGCCAGAGAGTGGCAGAACTGGGGATGCAACCGAAAGGTTTTGTAAAGAGTGGAAATGGGAGAGAGAGAGGGCTCTTACTGGGTGCTGGACTGCTGGCATGATAACCCTAGCTTTGGCTCGCTGTGTAACGTTGGGCAAACTCATGCTGTGGCTTCCCCTCAGCAGAACAAGGGCAATGGACCCCAAAGTCTGGCTAAGCTTTGACAGGCTTGGAGCATCTTGTATTTAAAAAAAAAAAAAAAAAAGAGTTAAGCAGCTTTTCCTCCCAAAAATACTTAAGTTTGCAAATGGAAACTTAGCGTGTGTGTTCCTGCAGATATTTTCCATGGTCGTGTGCCCTGAGGTCAGGTGTTTAACAGCCGCCTCTGTTCATCATGCGCACGCGCAGCTCTGATCCCTTGAGCCCGCGTCCTCCGGGGCGAGCGAGCCCGCGGTGCCGGCCTGGAGTCGCCGTACCCTGCGCAGGGAGGGGGTGGTGTGATGGTGTGAGGGCCTTTCGGAAGCGCCGGCGCGGAGCCGGGTGGTGTGCGTGTGCCTGCTGGAGAGAGCAGGCCGGCAACTCGGGCTTGCAGCCATCGAGGTGCTTCCAGCTGGAATGTGGTGATTCTGCTGCCACCGAGCGCACGGTTGAGCTGTGAGGTGCAGTGATGCTTTCCAGGGCAGGAACAGACCGAGACATTGCCCCTGGTGCCTGGAGTGGTTGGGGTGTGCCTTTTCAGCATCGCTCTTCTCTCTTCTTGTCCTTTTAGCCTTGGAGAGCGTTAGCCTGATCTCGCTCTGTAGCACAGTCCATCTGGGAACAGTTGGAGTCCTTAGTTTTCTGCACTGAAGCTGCCTTCTGCAGTTGTTGCTTCTCAACTTCACCTGTTCCTCCCTTGGGGTGCTAACATTTTATTTAATATCAATCTGTTTTAGTTCTACCTGCACAACCACCTCTCCTTCATCCTTTACTACCACAGAGAGGATGTGGAAGAGAACCAGGAGCCCACCTACAGGGTTGTGCGCTTTGAAGTGATTCCCCAAAGCATTAAACTAGAAGGTGAGAGACTCTTGGGCAGGGGAGCAGAGGAGAAGAATCTCTTGCAGGGCCCAGAGCTGAACGCCGCTGACGTGTCAGGGTACCAGTCGTTGGTTCTGCTATGGTCTGGGGGCACAGAAATGAGGGAGTCTGAATTGTAAGAACAATAAACCCCTTTGTGGTTAAGAAGTACCAAAAATAGAGAGATATCCTTGAAATGCATGGAAAACTCATTCATATAAAAAGTTTGGTGTTTTGGGGTCGGGTTTTTTGCACTGTGTCATCTCGCATGAAGCATGCGTGGCATCTGGCTCTTATTGAGGCCCAGACCTCCCCGACTGGGACGCTGGGCTAGTGCAGAGACCCACAGCATGTTTGGAGCTGTTCTAGGGGGACTGAACGTTAAAAATAACGGCTGGGGGGAAAACCACTCCGACCTCGGTGAGCCCAGCGTGAAACAGGTGTCTTGGAGGGACGTTGCCCATCGTGTGTATGATCCTGTGCACCTCCCCTCTGGCCGCAGCAGGCTCTGCTGGAGAGGTCTTGTTCTGCAGCATATCGTGGGGAACAGAGGATGTGTTCATGGTCTGGATCCTCAGCGTCACAGCCTCTTACTTTTATCCTGCCTGTTAAGGAAAGCCCTATGCATAGCTTGCCTTAAAGTTTGTTAGTGGTGCTGCACTTCTGGCTGGAAGAACAGTGCTGCAAACTGCAGAGCGGGTGAGGAAGGAGTGGGTGCTTCCCCTGCAGTGTTTGGGGTAGCTGTGGCCAGATGCCTTCAGGGTGCCTGGGGCCGGGATGGGCAGTGGGAGAGGTGCTGCCTGGAGGGGAGGGCTGACCTAGCCTGTGCTGTGTTTCCCCTTACAGACCTGAAGGCTGACGAGAAGAGTATGTGCACCCTGCCTGAAGCTACGGGCTCTGCCCCGCAGGAAATAGATCCTTCTAAAGAGAACCAGTTGCTCTTCACCTACTCTGTGCACTGGGAGGTGAGGGGGTGATGGGAAGCCGGCTGGCAGCTCGCTGCCGTTGGTGCTCCCAGTGTCCGTCTCGGAGGTGGTGTGGAAGACACTGGGAATGTGCTGGTATGAGAAGACCTTTCCTGTTCTCTCAGGAGAGTGACATTAAGTGGGCCTCACGCTGGGACACCTACCTGACCATGAGCGACGTGCAGATTCATTGGTTTTCTATCATCAACTCCGTTGTGGTCGTCTTTTTCCTTTCAGGTGAGTGAGACGTGTGGGGTGAAGAAGGCTTTGCCATGAACCTGCGGGGAACTTTCTTTAAGCCTCGGCTGCGGGTGGCTGGAGGAGGATGTGGCCGTGTCTGAGCCTGATCAGCAGGGGCAGGAAACGAACATTCGCACATAGAACCTCCCGGTTCAGGCCGTGCCCCGGGCTCAGTTACCCGCTTCTCTCTGACTGGGGTAGCTGAGGGAGTAGAATGTGGCTAACGTACACTCTGCATGTCCGTATTTAAGGGGAAAAAAACACAGGAAAGCCACACTGCCCGTTTCCTGCCGGCATACTGCCTTCCCGACTCCCTGGGGTTTTGTTTCTGCCTTTGCTGGGGGAGAGGCTGACTCACGGCCTCCTCTCCTGGCCAGAACCGTGTGTTGGTGGGAGCCTCTCGGCTGAACTCGGTTTGTGCTGGTTTTCAGGTATCCTCAGCATGATCATCATCCGGACTCTCCGGAAGGACATTGCCAACTACAACAAGGAAGACGACATTGTATGTGGTTGTTCCTGGGGCTGGGATCGGAGAGGGAGGGAAGCATGGATCTAGGGATCGGAGGGATCTAGTCCGAAGGGTTGGCTGTACTGTTTCTTCCTGTGCCCCTGTTTTGCTTCGAGCCCTGAAGATGGGAGGGGCAGTTCTGTCATGTGCTGTCCCAACACCTCTGGTGCTCTGTGTATGATGGCAGATGCCTGGTTCAGATGTCTTCAGACCTAAGCAGTGACGGCAGACAGTTCTGTAAGGGTCTGCCCTGCCACTGCCAGTTCAGGTCTTACCTGTTTTAAGCCAAAGAGGAAAGAAGTTTCTTAACTAGAGTGATATAATTCTGCAGAAGAACTGGACACAGGGAGATTAACCTCCTAGGCTGGCTGTGGTAGGACCTTCATTTCCACTGGTGTATCATATCTAAATACCCTTCATTTCCTGTTGTTGCTGCAGGAAGATACTATGGAGGAATCTGGTTGGAAACTTGTGCACGGAGATGTCTTCAGGCCTCCGCAGTATCCTATGATCCTCAGCTCTCTCCTGGGTTCTGGAATTCAGCTCTTCTGTATGATCCTGATTGTCATCTGTAAGTGGCACGTGTCACGTGGGGTGGCTGTAACGCGACGGGGGACGACGCTCAGGGGAGTTTGTAGCTCCCATTGGCCTCAGGCCATGCTCGCCGTAGCGTGAGTGAGGCCGCATAAGGCTGCTGCCTGTTGCGGGGCTGGTGGCAGCGACAGGCCTGTGCTCAGCACTTCCCAGTGTCCGGACAGCATTTCCCAGCTGAGGCATCTCCCTGTGCTTACCCAGCCTGCTGTCAAGATACGAGCCCTGGTGACGGGGGGCTGAGAGGCTTCTGCACGTGTGCCTTTGCCTTCTGAGCTGCACAGCTCAGGTCTCTGGGGAGATGGAGGCTAAAGCATGGTCTGTAGCTTGAGATCAAAGCTGTGGCCTCCTCGCTCTGGCCAGTGCCGGAGGCTGCGGGTGCGTTATGCTTCGAAGGAAGCGAGCTCTGCGCAGGAGGCAGAGATTCCAGGCGGCTGTGGTCTGCAGGTGGGGCGTCCCCCCGCTCTCCAGATGCGGGCTAGCACGCATGCATCAGAGCTGCTCCTCTTTGTCCCTTCTTCCCTCCGCAGTTGTTGCTATGCTGGGGATGCTGTCGCCTTCCAGCCGGGGTGCGCTGATGACTACCGCCTGCTTCCTCTTCATGTTCATGGGGTAGGTGTGCCCGGCGCGTCCCCCCGCAGCGCTGCCCCGCTCACCCCTCCTCTGCCCAGCCACGGAAGCTGATTTGCTTTGTCGTGGCTTGTTTCTGTCCAGGGTTTTTGGTGGATTCTTTGCTGGCCGCTTATACCGGACTCTGAAAGGACATCGGTGGAAGAAGGGAGCCTTTTGTGTGAGTCTTGTGGCGCTTTGGGCTGGTTATCCAGGGTTGCTGGTGGCAAGAGAACGTGGATGAGCTCCCTGCCTATCTGTGGGTCGCTGGACCCGGCCTGGCTGCACTGCAGAGATCTGCTGTGGAGTGAGCCCGCGCAGCTTTACATGAAGGGGCAAACACCAGAGCCCGCGCTGTAGTAAAGCAGGAGGATTGTCCGAGATCCTCCGCGCAGCCCGTCCGCTGTGTTAGAGCTGCGGCCGCAGGGCTGCTTCCTCCACGCCTGCCTTGCCCCAGCAGTGGCCTCGCTGAAGAGAAGCGTCCGACTGATGCGTCACCTGTGTTCTCTTCACCTGTGGTTGCTCTTGCAGACAGCTACCCTGTACCCGGGCGTCGTCTTTGGCATCTGCTTTGTCCTGAACTGTTTCATCTGGGGGAAGCACTCCTCTGGAGCGGTAGGTGCCACCTTCATCGGAGCCTGCTGGGTGGGGGGAGACCGGGCGGCGGGGGGCTCGCTCGGTTTCGCAGTGTCTGTCTGAGCGTGGGTGTCGGCGCAGCGGGGGACTGGAGAGCTGCGGTCTCCAGGGCAGGCGAGCTGTCAGCCTCACTTGGTGACCCTTGGTGTCATTCCAGGTGCCTTTCCCTACCATGGTGGCCTTGCTCTGCATGTGGTTTGGGATCTCCTTGCCCTTGGTCTACCTGGGTTACTACTTCGGATTTCGCAAGCAGCCATACGACAATCCTGTACGGACAAATCAGATTCCCAGGCAGATCCCGGAGCAGAGGTGGTACATGAATAAATTTGTTGGGTGAGTGATGAGAGTCTAGGAAATACGGTGAGTTAAGTGCCCTCCCTCAGTCTGCTTGGGTTGCTGAGCATCACCTTCTGCTGGTCTCTGGGCACTGTGGCAGCTGGAGGTTGGCCGGGGCTCTGAGCAGCCTGGGCTGGTGGAAGGGGTCCCTGCCCGTGGCAGGGGGTTGGAACGAGATGGTCTGTAAGGTCCCTTCCAACCCAAACCACTCGGTGACTGTAAGCCGGATGGCAGATGTGGTTCCTCGAGTGATGCGATGTCAGAGACAACCCTGACGATTCTGGTGTGGTTTGACTGGTGCTCGCCAGCGGAGCAGCGGTGCCATTGACTGCGTGAAACCCATTCTAGTGATCTGGAGCTGCAGAGCTTCTGTGAGGAGCGCTCGGTGTGGTTCCAGGGGACTTTTAATGGCCAGATAGATGTATTATATTGTGCTGCTTATGACTTTTCTTTCTCGCTCCGTAGGATTCTCATGGCTGGTATTCTGCCTTTTGGAGCTATGTTCATTGAATTGTTCTTCATTTTCAGCGTAAGCATTTAACCCCCTTTGCTCCCGAATAGGACTGCTCTCACGCCAAAGCCTTTGAAAGGGAGGGGGCTTCCCCTGGAGCAGTCTCCTGTCCCTGCACTCGCTGAAGGGTCCCACGGGTTCCCTGGGGGCCGTTCGGGGTTGTTTCCAGCGAGAGCTGGGCTGTGGGTCTCCTCAGACCGTCCTCTTGCTGGAGACGCCTGGAGATGTCTGTGGGATGCTCCTTGGCGATTCGAAGGACGGTGATAAAGCTGAAAGCTTGCTGTAACGTTAGGTCATAGAATCACAGAATCATTAAGGTTGGAAGAGACCTCTAAGATCATCAAGTCCAACCGTCACCCCAACACCACCATGGCTGCTAAACCATGTCCTGAAACCGTGTCAAGGAGGGGTCCCGTTTCTCACCGTTCCGTGGTCGAGGAGGAATTTGCTGTTGCATTGCTAGGGAGGTGGAGGGGAACGAGCAAGCTACCTCGTGGCTGTCTTTGGGTGGCTTTTTGCAACCTAATTCCTCTGAAGTAAGGTGAAATGCGTTTGAGCTGTGGCTGCAGCTACGTGAGGCTGAGGGGCTCCTCATTTTTCCTTGAGTTAGCCACTAGAAGTTAGTGTCACATTCGCTGATTGGTCACAGTAGCATGGAAGCAAATTTCTGCTGTGTCTCTGTTTCAGGCAATCTGGGAGAACCAGTTCTATTACCTTTTCGGCTTTCTCTTCCTGGTGTTTATAATCCTGGTGGTATCGTGCTCCCAGATCAGCATTGTCATGGTGTACTTCCAGCTTTGTGCAGAGGTGAGAGTCCCACATTTGTGGTTCCGGTAGCTCGGGGTACCTCCTCCTGGAGAAGCACAGGTCACGTTACTGCTGCTGCTGCTCAGCAGACATCTAGCGTGGCCCAGCTTCACAAGCTGCTCTCAACACCTCTGGACTTCAAGGAGAGCTGAAGCTGCTTGATTATCTGCTAGGCTGGGAACTGTGGTTTCATACCAGGAATTACGCGGGGAGCAGGGTATTTTGAGCTGACATCTCTTCCCAAAGAAACCGTTTCATTCCATCCACGTACAAAATGAAATGTAGGCCAGAGGTGAGCCGTGCTCTTCGGTAGCAGGTGCTGTGGTAAGGACCTGGCTTTGCTTCGCTGTCAGCTTTTCATCCTCTTTGTTTGGAAACACTTCTGTGATGAAATAGGTCCCCAGCCCCAAACAGTGGTGATCCCTTGAAGGAAAACGAGTGGCGGTCTCCCTGCCCCAGGCAGGTCACAGCTCCCATGGGGCAGTGACACAGGAAAGGGAAGCCTGGGGGGTCATGAGGCTTTTTACCCTGCCAGGATTACCGCTGGTGGTGGAGGACCTTCCTGGTGTCTGGAGGATCTGCCTTCTACGTGCTGATCTATGCCGTCTTCTACTTCGTGAACAAGGTACTGCTATTGCATCAAGGTGCCACCTTTCTAGAGGAGATTGTTGGATTTGGGAAAGGAGATGGCAGGACTGCCTGGTCCCGGTCTGTCCCCGTGCCGGCCCCTGGCAGCTCACGGGCCAGCGGTGCCGACGGCCCTGCCGGAGGGGCGAGGAGGCCGTACGCGCCCGAGGCCCCTGCCCGCGTTGCCTGTGCGGAGCGGTGCTCCCTGACCCTGCCTCGTCACCAGAATGAATCGCGTGGACGGTTCCCTCCCTTTCCCAAACGGGACCTTAGGTCAAATGTCTGCCCCTCGTCGAGGGCGCTGCCTGGTTTGGGGGGCTGACTCTTGGCACCTCTGCACTTGGGGTTTTTTTTTTCACTCTGAGGGTGCCGGAGCCCTGGCCCAGGCTGCCCAGGGAGGCTGTGGAGTCTCCTTCTCTGGAGATATTCCAGCCCCGCCTGGCCGCGGTGCTGTGCAGCCTGCTCTGGGTGACCCTGCTTGGGCAGGGGGTTGGGCTGGGTGACCCCAGAGGTCCCTGCCAACCTCTGCCATGCTGGGATTCTGTGGTTTACCTTGGTTTTTCCTCTTCTTCCGTTTTAGCTGGATATTGTTGAGTTCATTCCCTCCCTACTATACTTCGGCTACACCGCCCTTATGGTCTTGTCCTTCTGGCTCCTCACTGGCACCATTGGCTTCTATGCAGCCTACATGTTCGTCCGGAAGATCTACGCCGCGGTGAAAATAGACTGACTGTGCAGAGAGCCAGCAGAAAGCAGACGCCTCTGAACGCGTGTCCTCCTGCCAGTGAAGGGGACATCTTCTCCCAGCTCTTTTAAGGAAACAAAATCCAGCGGGAGAGTGACGAGAAATAAATAACTCCTCGTTTTGGAATGTAACTTTGGCACAGTGTACATGGATTCTGGGCTACTGGGGGGAAAAGGGGTCTGTAGATACCTTACATTTTAACTTTATTATCCTGTTCCATATTTGAGGGAGTTTTTTAGCAGAGAAATGTCCCTCTGTATAAGTAAACCCCCTTTTTTGCTAATTCATCCTTTTTTTTTTTTTTTTTTATGTTGATGATGAATGGATTTGAGACAGCAGTGGAAACACTTGTGAAAACATTTTCTTCCAGCCCCGAGGGTGCTCTAGGATTCAGGGAGACTCTTCAGACAAATATCAGACTGGGTTTCTTTCCTGCCTTCGTGTCTGCACAGAAGAGGGAGCTCGACTGTGGCAAAGCACCAGGAGCCTGAAGGCTCAGGCAGCGCCAGCCTGGCCCGCTCGGACCGCGGGAGGCCCGGCTTCGGCTTGTTTACAGTCTGCTGGAGGTGCCGTCCGGAGCCTGGGAAGTGCAATTTCACCCTGAGAGAGCTTGGGAACTGCAGCCCTCGGCATCGCTTCTCCCTCCCTCCGGCCTCAGACAGCGCGGGCCGCTTCGGCTGCCTGCGCTGGAAGGGCTGAGGGAGGGTGGGATTCCCTCTCCTTCGGAAGGCGCAGCCCGCCGCAGCAGGACGTAACCTTCTGGTGGGAGCGACGCGATCGTGCTGGTGCCAGCACACGGGACTGGGAGGACGCGCGAGGTAACGACAAGGGTTTGCTCTGCCGATCGCTGCGCTCCAGCCGCGTGAGGAGCCGGGGCAGGCGTCCTTCCCGGGACCCCCGCCGGGATTGCGCAGAGCCCTGCCGAGCCCAGGCCACGGGGCTGCCGCTTCCGTGCCAAGCGATCTGCTGCAGTGTCGGGGCCGAGCCGGCGCGGGGTGCGTGCGGGCCGTGCGGAGGGGCTGCCGTGGCCCCCGGCGCGCTCCCACGGCCAGCGCGGGCTGCGCCTCTGCTGCCCCGCGCTCCGCCTGCTCTCGCCGCTCTCTTCTCCTCCTCTTAGATTCTCTACCTCCAGGGAACAGAAGCGTACGCCCCTAAGCTGGATTTTGTTCTTCTCCACGGCCCGGTCCGAGCCCTCCGGAATAGCCGGCGCGGGCTCTTCTGCAGCGGGCGCCTCTTTTGCCGTGGCCTGATGCCTGAGTCAGCCCAGGGGAAGCTCTTTTTAGAAGAGGTGAAAGCTTTTTATTTTGGTCACTGCAGTGATGTTTACCAGTAAAACAGTTCCGCAGTACAGTGACGGCTCCCGCCATCCCCAGTGTAGCTGGATTCAGTCAGGGCCACGGGGGAGAGGGGTTTTTTTTCCGTGAGATCGCACTGAAAATTTTGCTTTTGCTTCTTGCTGTGGTAAGCAGCAAGGTCCCCAGATGACCATCTGCCAGGTGAGGCCGTTCCAACCCAGACCTGTCCAAAGTCCTCCCTGTTATCAGCACTGACGTGTGCGCCGTGAGGGGTTTGGGGCTTTTTTTAACCCCAGTTGCCGTAAGAGTTTCCACGAGGGCCACGCAAGGACCCGTGGCTCTTAGCGAGGGCCTTGGCCCCCGTGGGCAGCCGGCTTCCCGGGCGGCCTGACTCCTCGGCACCGAGTCTTTCCGGCCTTGCCTAACAGCTTCCCCGTCCGCCTGTCATGCCAAAGCCTGATCAGCCAGGACTCAGGATGGAGAAAGGGAGCAGGGGGTGTGCGAGCCAACTGTGCTGTGGAGTCCTGCGTCAGTTCTGTTTTCAGATCCCTCTTGAGATTTTGGTTGATTTTTCTCTCTTTTTCCTGCCCCTGCCCCAGTGGAGAGGCTCAGCCAGCATTGATTTCTATCCCTTCCCTGAAGTGTTTTCTCTGTATTCTTTGTAATTTTTAATTAATGTATGTATTCTTTGTGTCCTACTGTAAATAAATCTGCCATTGTCCTGCTCTACTGGGTTCTCCTAAGCCACCTCTTGGGATTTTCTTTTCACTTGGCCTCTTCGACCCCCACCTGAGTTTTGACCTGTGGCTTCAGTCAGAAGCCGAGCTTGGAGTACACCGCGGTGGGCGTTGTGCTCTGCTCCTCCTGGCCAGCGTGGCCGGGCCGTGCGGTTGTCCCAGTGCGGCGGGTCCTGGGCGCTGCCGTGTGCTGGCGTTCAGACGCCACCGGTCAGGGCGTTGGGTCCGTTCCTCGCTGTGCCGCTCTCCGGTGAGAGCCCTGGGGCAGCTCCTCTCTCGCGTGCTCGCTGCATCGCGTGGCGTGCGCGGCGCCGGTGGCTGGGGCAGCAGGACTGGCCCGTGGCCGGCGGGCTGGGCGCGTTGGGCAGGCACCGCGCTTCAGAGAACAGAGGGGAGCGCGGCGTTGGCGAGGGAGCTGCCGGTGCGGTGCTCTGGGGGTCCACTGGTGCTGGGGCAGCGGGACCTTCGCCCTCAGCGCCCAGCTCGGTGCCTTTCCCGGTGCCTGTGTGCTGCTGGGGGTGTCTGGTGGGAGAGCAGCCGAAGGTGGCTGAGGGAGGGACGGGGAATTCGCTTCCCTCGTGCTGTCGTGCCCAGCGGAGCACGGGCTGCGCGCGGGTCATGGGTGACGCGCTGGCAGCGTGAGGGGCCACGGAACGTCTGCGACCCTGAGCAGCTGCCGAGACCGGAGCAGGCAAAGCCTTCAGTCCGAACTCGGAACGCAGCGGAATGGTCCCTTCTCCCCTGAAAAAGGCGAAGGAAGGCTCCAGCTCCCCTGGCAGGACCATCTGCCCTGGGCTTGTTTTTCATTTCGAGGCAGAGTGGAGGAGCCACGCTGGTGCGGCCGTGTCCTGCTGCAGCCCTCTGCGCCGGGGGAAGGCACCGCGAGGCAGCGGCGCGGCTCACCAGGGCCTGCGTTGAGGAGGAGAGCTGCCTGCTACCCAGGAAAGCACCAGAACACTGAAAACGGCTGCCAGCTTCTAAACCGTGCTCCAAGATGTTCCCGAGGGGGCAGGAGGCTCCTCGCCCGTTTGTCACCGCTGTCCAACCGTGGTCGGTGTCGGCAGGCGCTCGTGCCTTGAGCTCTGAGGTTCGGTTCTGGTGCTGCTGCCTTTGCGCAAGGTGCGGGCCCGGGAGCTGAAGGTGCGGCGTGGTGTGGGCGGGGGAGCGGGATGTACGCGTCTGAAATTGGTCACTGGAGTGAAATCAAGTGACCAGAGCCTTCTGCCTGGCGGACGCTGTTCCCCGTGAGAGCAGAGCCCGGCGCCGGCTGTCGCCGCGTCCCCAGCAAGGTGCTGTCTCGCTTTTTGGGGTCTGATTCTTTGCTTGGAAGAAACTTAGAAGTCTGCATGGATTCGTGGAGGGAACTGGGTCTCTGACTTGCATTTATGATTCTGTCTTTACTTTAAAACGAACCGACCCAAAGCCCTATTCCTCTCCAAGAAGACACCTGGGGCAGACAATTCAAATGCTTTTAATGAACAACTTCATTATAAAAAATGCTTCCAATCTGAACCTCATTTCGCAAGACAATGGAGGAGCTGACTTCAGTGATGAACTGTATGTTTCCTAATGGCACTTCGTATTTTTACAGTTTAAAAACCTTGTTTACAGCCCCCAAAATGCTCCATTAAAAGGGGTTATTCACTGTGTGTGAAAGTGCTGGAAAGTTTGTTTTTAGAAAAGCAGTCGAACTTTGACAATGGGAAGCTTCTGGCTTTGGCAGCCGCAGGACGGGAGGTCAGCGCTGGGCCTGCCGAGGGCACAAGCAGAGACCACGTGAGCTGCAGCCTGGGAGAGGCATCGCGTCTCCCGTCGCTCCCGGGGAAATCCCAAGCCCTTCCCTTCCCGTGGGATGTTTGTGGGCTCCGGGTCGCACTCTGCCCTCTGGCCAGGACACTTCTCGTGGCTGCACAGCAGCTTTTCCTCCAGCAGCAGCTCCAGCACTTGGTGGCTCCTGGCTTGAGCCTTCACGGCTTCCACGGGTTCCCTCTGCCGTCGCTCCTGCAACCGCCCCGCTGTCAGAGCCCCTCCAAGGCAGACGGCTCTAGTTTTTTTGTCCAATGTCCTCATTCAAGGAAAATACTGGTACCAAATATTACAAAGCCACCTTTCTAAAAATAGTTTCTAGATGTTAGGGATCACTGCAGGAGGGAAAACCCACAAAGCGGTGGAGGCTGAGGGAGCCCCAAGCTTACGACAGCTCCCAGCAGGAGCTCCGGAATCTGCCCGCTCCCGGCGCAGCTCCGCTCCGACGCGCGCCTCGCGTCCCGGCGGCAGCAGCGTTTTGAGGCAGGGCCTGCTGGTGCGGTGCTGGTGCCTTCCGCGAGCAGCAGCTGACGTGCTGCCTTCAGGCGCCGAGCCGCAGAGGGGCCGTGCGTGCCGGTACCTGCTCGGTGCCCCTGGGCGCCAACCCAGCCAGACCCATGGGCTGTGGCTGTCCCTGTCCCGCAGGCTTCACCCAGCGCTGTCCCCGCACGCCCTGCATCAGGGCCGGCTCTCCGCTCGCATCGTAGTTTCAAAGCAAGACACGGGATGTGAAGTAGATGGCGAGAATGAAGGTGAAGATGATAGCTGTTCGGATGAGGGATGGTTGTTTTTTAACAAGACGCTTTTCTGTTGAGCATTGTTCCCCTAACTGAAGAGCTGACCTATTCAACAGTGATTTTTGGATTCCAAATTCCTTATTCTTTATCTTTTGCACTGCCTTTACCTTCCCTTGTCACTGTGATCTCCCAGCACAGATGAGCTACCTCCCTGTCACGCGTATTCTTCGTGCGTGCTGGTGTTTAGGCACTGGTGGAAAGGACGACTGCAGACCTGGCTGCAGCTGCAGGCGCACAGCGAGGAAGATGCTTCGGTCTCTGCCTGGGCTCGTAAGAAACAGGAGGTGCTCCTGACAGGAAAGCTGAGCTGGCCTCGCGGCGTAGATCTGCCAGCAGCAGAATGTGGTCTGTTCTCTGGGTATCGTTTTCTGATCACCGGTTCAGTTTTCGCTCACCCCGTCTCTGCGGCAGTCTGAAGCAGGTAGCGGCCAGGGGTCTGTGAGACCGCGCCGAGGCGGCTGCGGGTGCAGGGCTCTGAGAAAACCCCTTTCCTGGAGCTACAGAAGGGCTGAGACGGCGGAAGGATTCCTGCAGGCTCCCGTTGCTCACCAGGATGCGGTGAGAGCAGCGGGGCAGGGAGGGCACTGCATCGACGGCGCGCAGGGCCAGCGGAGCCCGAGCGCAGTCTGCTCGCACCGCAGACGTGGCGGGAGCAGGGACGCGTGCGGGACGGGACATGGCGGTCCCTAAGAAAGCTGTGTCACCGGTAACGGCGCGGGTCCCGAGGCTCGGGTTTGCTGCGGTCTGTTACAGGGGCGTGGGCACAGAAAGGGTGAGCGGTGCCGGCGATGGGTGGGAGAACAGAGCCCGGCTGCCCGAGTCCCGGTCCAGCAGACCAGGCTGCCCCAAGCCGCCGTCCCCTCGCAGGCAGGTGTCGGGCAGGGCTGCAGTCAGAGCTTCAGATGGCGATTCCCGTCTCTGAGATTTGGGAAAAATACAAGAAATAAGTTACGAAAAAGAGGCAAATTTTGGATAAAGGTGGAAACGGGTGAAGTTTTAACAACGTGGTTCTGTTGGAGCCGTTCTACTTGGATTCCTCCACTTCGCTTTTCAGTGGCAGAGTATCTACAGGGCTTGGGCAGGCAATTAGCTACCAATAGGCACCCGAGGGAGAACTCTGTGAGCCTGAGTAACCAGGATTAGAGAGGATAAGCAAGAAGGTAGGGTGATGGGGAGTGCATCTTTGAAGATTTCTTTGTAAAAATTTTAATTGCAGGCAGTAGAAAATGCCTCTGCGGGGTTATTCTTTCCAGATAGCAAAGGCGACGCGATGGCAGAGAAAGGCAGCGGGGATTTTTCAGTGAACCGCGGGAAATCTGCCAAGCAGCTGCTATTCACCTGTCAGCAAGGAAGGAATCAGAGAACAAAGAGCTGAGCTCCCAACAAAAGTCCTGAAATCATCAATCTACCGGAGGGATGAAAGGGATTCCCCTTGTCGTGACACCATTTTCCAACGCCGAGGCTACAGAGCAGGCACTACTGTGAGAGGGCTGCGCAGCGGCCGTCACAGCGCCGTACGGGGATGGTCTGTCAAGCGAAATTCGGTGGCAGCAAATGCAAGTTAACACGCTGTTCCTTCACGCAAATGGATTTTGAGCGAGCTCTCATCCCATGGGGATAAAGACCTTCAGACTGTCGCACAGCTCAGGCCTGGCTAGGTGAGTTCACCCTCTGCTGCCACCGAAATGGCTCGCCTGCTGTATTTTCTAACGAGGAAGCTGGAATCATTCCTATTTCTGGTGGGGTGTTTTGTCCTTGCCCTTCTGAGACTCCAGGCTCTGATTTATCACGGCTGGCACGTTCACATCCTGTCCTTCCACAGACTCCAGCTCTGTGATTTTATGTCTTAGTTGCCTGCACTGTTCCTGTTGGTCCTGAATGCCCCCCAAGTCAGCCACACTTCAAAATATCTCTTTACCTAACTAAACCCTCCTAACAATTATTGGCTGTAGTTGCTCCTCTGGGCTCAGCCAGACGCCACCTTTCCGACACGGAGCTGCCTGGCACACAGACATCATCACGGGGCGGCTCGCAGGGCTCTGCCACGGAAGAGCTCCTTCACGCCGCACTTCAAATGCTCTCCCTCCTTGGTGGCTGCCTGGCGCGCCGGCGGTGGGACGAGAGTCGGAGACTGCTCCAGTGTCCGTCACCACGGGGGAATCGCGCCAGTCCGGACAGTTGTCTCGCGTCCGTGCAGCTGGCGCTCGGTGTCGGCAACCCCCGCGCTGCTCCGCTGCCCTGTCTGGGTGTAAAGCCCAGGCTCGCTTGCTGCCTCCTCTCTCCGCTGAGCCTCCTGGAAGACGCTGCTTCAAACCCTCCTCTGCGCCGTCACAACCATTTCGTGCCTCCCCAGATGACTTCTTGTGCCTTTGTCCTGGCTGAGTCGCCGCGGTGTCCTGTACCTGCAGCCCCTAACGCGTGGTCCTCGGTGATCGGCCACAGGATGCCCGCGTGCCACTGCGGCGCCTGGCCCCGTGCTCACGACACTGCTGCTCTGCGTCTCTGCTTCATGGCCACCTCCCTTCCCCGCAGGCTCCTGTGCCCTACGCTGGTGAAGGCCTTAGGGGAGAAAGAGCTGTGTTGACTTAACCGTCCCTAAACCTTGGATTAAAAACACCCCAAACCAAGCGCCAAACCCTTTCTGGGATGAAGGCTTTTCCCCCAGCACAGAACGGCCGCCGTGCCCTCACCACCAAGGCCCTGCACGGACACAACACAAGAGGTCTCCAGGCTGTGCCGCAGCAATCGTCCTGGCAAGGTCACCCCTGGATCTGACCCACAGCCGTGTGGGCAGGAGCTCGTCTAAGCTGACGTCCGCTGAGCTCGGTGCAGACTTCCCACTGAGCCCGGATTCCCAAGTGGTGTAGCCGAGATGCTCGAAGTTTCTTCTTACAAGCAGGTAGAAGCTGCTCACTACCTGCTTCAGGAAATGCCGTGTTTTGTGAAAGGCACACTTAGCACTTCAAGTGGCAGCAGCCTCACGTTTCAGACTGGCTGATAAAATACTTGCAGATTATAAACCCTGTTGTGGAGCGGGAACTTTGAATCCATTTCCCAGTGCAAACACCCGGCACCGGCTCCAGCGCGCGGCCTCTGAAAACGCGCCCTGTGCTGGTTTAGACTTTTTCATTGACAAATGGCATGGCAATTCTGCACAGAAGAGCTGTGGAAAGCAAATCACACGTGCAAATAATAGCAAAATGAATTCTGTTTATTCTTTGACAGACTACTGGTAGGAAAAAAAGACGCCTGGCTCTAAGTTTAGCTACCACTGCTAAAGGAATTCCAGTGCTGACGTCTGCTCGGAGTACAATGCAGGCACAAAGCTGAACGGTCTGACGCAGAGGAAGGTGTACGATGGCACTGCACAAACCTGACAACCCTCACTCGCAGTAAGAGATCGGTTCTGACCATTTATTTCTCTAAAAAAAAAAAAATTTCCTCTCAACTGAAGGCAGGGATAAGGCTTGCATATCATTGATAACAGTGTGACACTCTTTAATTTGCCAAGAGCAGAGCAGTAGGACAGGCCTGAGGTATTCAACGTCGGTAAACGGAGCCCAGCTGAAGCGCCCCGTTTACCTTCTCTACGTTAGAGAACAAGAAGGCACTCGCTGAACTTCGAAAGGCAACATTTTACAGTGGAGAAAAGGAAGTACTGCATTTAACTCGGGGAGATCATTGCCACAGGATATTGCTGAGGTAAATAAATCTTATATTACATTTTGATACAAAAGTATGGTTTGCAGCATGGCTGGCTAACCTAAAACAATGATCTAGGTTTTGGAGAATCAATGGATCGCTAAACAGTCACTCTGGGAAGACTTACTAAGCTAAATTAAAAATAAAATTCTTGAGTAAAACGGACGGGGGACAAGCCTATGAACAAACGAGGCACGGCCGATGTCCCGCGGTGGGACGCGGGGCTCAGCAGAGCGCAGTATGCGCGGACTGCGACGGCTGCACTCGGGGAGCTGAGGGAGGGCAGCCCCGGGCTGCGCTGGAGGAGCTGCGAATCGGGCTTCGCTGAAGGAGCTGCGGTAACAGAGCAGAGGTAGACTTTGTGTTTTTTAATTTATGGAGAACAATATTGCCTGATTTCCTGGTTTCTGTTGCCCTACGATGGTTCCTCCACGCTGAGGTATGAAGAGCCGCGTGTCTGTATTCACAAACACGCACCAACCTACAGCGAGGTCGACCTCCGTACGTTACCCACCGCAGCACAAGGGCCGAGGAAGATGAGCGCCGAGGGTGCTACAGATGCTGAACGACACCAGCAGCTGGCTGCCGCGTCCCAGTGTAACCCTCCTGCCCTCAGCAGCGAGCCAGTCCGCGGAGGAGCTTAAGAGGTGAGGCAGCGAGCAGGGGAAGCAGGACTTTAACTTCAGGAGACAAGGCTCGAGAAGGAGAACTAAAAGGCCAGTGGAACCAAATCTGACGTGAAAGGGTGACTGCAGGCCCAAACCCTCAGCATGTTTGTGAGAACTATTAGTGTTGGGGAAAATGCTTCAAATACACTGATGGAGTGTACATGAAGCTGGGGCCAATTTTCCCTCCCGATTCCTGGATGTTATCACCCTAGGATGGAGGTAAAAACGTCTCTCTTGAGACTGCTTCATGGATAAGCCAAACGGGTACTGACCTCGCGGAACTGCTGTGGTAAAACAACCTAGAGACTCGTACTCTGCTCCTCATCGCAAGGGAACCTGCGGAGCGGGGGCCTGCAGCCTGGGCTCGGCCACGCCGGGTATGGCAGTACTCAACGCTGCCGGCCCCCGGCCCCTAACCTGGCTTCTTCATGCGGTTTGGTTTCCAGATCTGTTTGCCTGGGGGAGGTATCTGAGAGGGCTCTATCCACACACCACAAGCCCAAGCGAAGCTGTGAGCGCTGCTCCATCCCCTTGACACGTGGATAGCCAGAGAGAAAACGCAGGAAGCGGCTGCCTGCAGCGGTGGAGGCTGAAGCGGCCCAGAAAGCAGTGTATTTCCCCATGGGGGAAGAACATGGTAAGTGAAGAGAAATCAGTGCAACCTGACTTCGTTGTGTAAACAGTGTTCTAGCTACACCAGAGATAAACCCAGCGTATTCTGGTGCCTCCTATTTTTGTAATGGCAGAAACAGATTTGTGTTGTGTAAACAATGTTCACTGTAATGAGTTTAACCTAACGGCTCCGCGAAGAAGAATGAGGTGAAGTCTCTGAATTCATCATGTAAACGGTCTTGTTGCTTAACACTGACGTGGAGTAAGCTGCGTTCGGTGGAGTAAGCTGTATTCGGTGATGGGATGAGAGGTAGTGGGGAAGCACAGCCTCTTCCCCGTTGGCTTCACACAGGGCGGGTATCCTGACTTCTCCTCCTTCTCCGTGTGGAGGTGTTGGCCGTTTTGCCAGAACTGCAGTGTGGTAACATGAAATGGAAGCTGGACTCTTCGAAAGTTTAGCCCAAGATGAAAGAGTCTCAACTCCTTCTCAGGGACAGTCCCTTCCCAAAGAGGAACATAGCTCTGGGATCTCAGGGAAGGTCAGTGCTAAGCGCGGCTCCTGATTCACAGATTAAAAATTAGATAAAATATATCCAGTCTATTAGCTGAGATCTTTTCGCTGTACAGGACTGGGACTCGCACGGGGCTATCTGCTGTTCCAGTCTACAAGTGCTCCCTCCGGAGATCAGAAACCTCCTGTCTGAAACAGCTTTGCAAAGCTTTCACACCCCAAAGGGAAGTAAGAGTTGTGCGTTTTAAGGCTCTCCACCAAAGGGTGACGGAAAGGTCTGTTCTCCAGTGCTGTTTTCAGCTTATTGGAATGCCTGGTGGAAACGTGGCAGCGTGGTTGTGCTCAAGCTGGAGGTGAAGACAGGGGGCAATGAATGAAGGGGCCCAAAGTTCAGCGAGGCCCCAGCTCCGGGAGATTCTTGAGGTTGGTGTTGCAAAGTGGTAAGCAGTGGCTGTGTCTCCCCCTGCGAGTAGCCCATAACCAACCCCCCTGACGATCCAGGTGGGTTGCAAGGGGGAAGATTTAGGGGGAGGAAGCCAAGAAGATGAGAGAAGTCCACGTTAGCAGCACAGAGAGCCTCTGAAAGGTTAGCAGGGCTCTTGGAAAGCAAAGCCTCATCCAGGGGGGGTGGCTGAGGCGAAGAGGACTGAGGCTCACCAGACGAGAGAGACAGGCTGCCAGGGAAGTCTGACAAAAAGCTGTCCACCTCTACTTTGGGTACTTTCTCAGGCAAATATGAGGTAGATCCAAGCTGATACTTTGGAGGAGGTTGCGGCGGGGAGGAGATGGGAGAAGACGACTCCAGAGGATAGCTCATTCCCATGGGAAGAGAATTAGGAACCAAAGAATGGGGCATCCCTGAGCTCGGCATGGTCTGGAGGTGCGTGCTGTACATGCCCACAGGCAACATGCCAGGGAAGCTCTTGCCACCTATCATGTCTCTGGATGCCATACACAGGACGGGACTCAGCTCTTCTTTCACTGCTACAGTTGAGCTGCAGCTTAGGAGACCCAGCATGTCAACCGGCTCTGTCTTAATCTTCAGCAGTTCCTGGGAGTGGCTTTTCTTCATGTGCCTGGTCAGATGATCTTTCCTCCCAAACCTCTGAGCACAGTACTGGCACAAGAAGTCCTTCCGCCCCGTGTGCACCACCAAGTGTCTCCGCACGTCTTTCCGGGTGTAGAAGCGCCTATCGCAGTGGTCACACGGATGCTTCTTTTCCTTCGCTCCACCAGAAGCCCGCCTAGAATGAGCTTTGAGGTGCTCCAGCAGGACCTGGGTGCTTTCGAACGTCTGGAGGCATACCTTGCAGCTGAGATCGCCGCTGGCAGCTGCGTGCATGGCCAGATGTCGCCTGAAGCCGAGCTTCGTGTTGTAGTTCTTGCCACACTCGGGACAGTGCAGGGCCTCCTTGTTGGGATCGTGGGTCTGGAGGTGGTTGCGAAGGTGATCTTTGCGGTGGAACATCTTCTCGCAGTACATACACTGGTGAGGCTTCTGAGCAGAGTGCGTGGCCATATGCCTTTTGGGAGAAAAGCAGGAAAGTTTAGACTAGCAGCCGGCCGCTAAGAGAACGCACGCTACTTTTTCAAAAATTTCCTTGTGTTCTACACTTTACACCACAAAAATCCCAGCTGGCATTTTACCACCACAGCCTGGGCAGCAGGGACTCTCCAGGCACAGGGTCTGTCTCGGCAGTGCCCGGCCTCCCTAGAACGCATCCCCTCCACACAGGTACACCTCCGTTGTCTACTCGGCTCCTGTGCTCTCTGCTGAGGCTGTCAAACGGGGCAAAGGCAAGGAAAACCTTGGCAGTTTCTGACAAGAAATGTTTGTCTGCTGGTGAGACGGCTTCATTTCATCAGGTGGCATCAGACTGTGGCAATGGCTGCTGACAGCCACTGCGGACCGATTTCACCTGGGTATCTGACGCTCTCTGTGGCTCATCTGGTTTCAAGTTCCTAGCGCTCGTATCGTTTAATTATTCTACGCTATATTTCAGTACATGAACAGGAACTCTACTTCTTCATGCTAGAACAATAGCTGCCACAGAAATATTCCTGTGATTAAAGTCAGAGGTAGGGCTTATGAAATGTGAATGTTATCCTTGCTTTTCATTTTGGTTTTTAATCTGTGAACTTCACTTTCTGCTTCAATTTCCTCCTTAGTAAAACAGAGAACACCTTGAGCTCAGGATAAAGTATTATCTGAGGTTGTCTGGAAGGTGCTTAAAGAGAAGCCAAGTATGGTAACGTCTGGGACTCAAGTGAGTGCGCAAGGTAACAAGGGCATTCCCCCTCCTCCACCTTCTCAGAAATTCAAGCAAAAAAACACGACGCAGGGGTTTTCCCCTCTCTTCTGGTAGGGGAGCACTGTTTGGCAGAGGCACCCGGCAGTTACCTACCTATACAGCTTGTACTTAGAAGCAAAGGCTTTGCCACAGTGCAGCTGCGGGCAGTTGTATGGCCTCTGCTCAGCGTGAGACAGTGCGTGAGTTCTCAGCTTGTCCACGTTCGTGAAGGAGGCCTCCGATATTTCACACTGGCATTTTCCCTGACTTTCGGTCTCTTCACCTCTTGGTCTGGGGACTAATTTCCAGCCTGTCTCTTCCTCCTCCTGCTTTGCATCTTGAATCCAGTTGGGAACACTGGGAAAAAATGCCGTCATGGCAGGTCTAGTAGAACAAGGCCATGTCAAGCAGAAGTCGAGCCTGCAGGCATCTTGCCGTGGTGTTGTCCCGTTGTGGTTTTCAGCTGGAACCCTCTGTGATCAAACTGCTTTAACAGCAAAACATCTTCATCTGAAATGACAGAAAGGTTGGTGTTAAGACACTGCCTCTTTCACCCGTTCACGCAAACACACGTGAGCAGCAGCCAGCACTAAACACGTGAAGATGCTGCCTGCTCGCAGCCACAGGCAGCTCCCGTCTCCAGAATGTGTTTCGTTCTTTTCTCCCTTAACCCCTGTTCCCTAAATAAAATGATGTTAAGACTTTTTCCGAACCACATTTTCGCAACAAATAGGAGCCACTGTTACCTACTACATGCATCTTCTCCTGAAACATTGTAGGCAGGTGTCTCTTTGTAGCTCTAAACACCTCACCTTTCCCCCTGTGTTTTGTGGATCTCTTCTCATCCCCTTTTTTCATGTTCTTCGTAGTCTGTCCTCACTTGCTCTCGATCTTTGCTCCCATGGAATTCCCTTCCAGAGCTTCCCAGAGAAACTAAGGTTCTCCTGTATTTTTTTCATCCGCTCTGCTAGTAAGACCATCTCCTAGCAAGCCAATCTGAATTACCACCCAGGCGTCAACACGGCTGGGGAAGAAAACTTGCTATTATCAGCAACTTTACCCCTTTTGCAGGAAGGCAACAGAGGCTGCTCCTCTTCAGGGTGTGATTAGTCACTGTGTTTTCACTTTTCTACTGTGGGGCAGATTCTGCCTCTCTGGATTAGCAAGTTTCCTACAGTAATGAGCAATTTATTGTTTTTCTTTTACGCTCTATCCATTGACAATGTAAGCTCAAACTGTTTCCTGCTCAACAAAATTCACCTCCTGTAAGCTCTGCTGGCTTTCATGTTGATGAAAACCTATACTAATCTCTCTTAGCAGGTTGTTCTTGAGTTGTGTTGGTCTCGTTGGTCAAGTTCAACATTTTTATATGGTTCTGCCAACGGTTAGCTGAAATAAAACCTCAGAAAACATCTCTTTCACTGAATCTAGCTGCCTGAGAAACTATTCTTAAAATAGCATCAAACCCTCAAGCTCTTTCTCACTCCATGATTGCTTCAGAGGGAGGAACTTCCTGCCTGCACATCAACACGAGTGCCAGTTGTGGGCAGGATGTGCAACTGCGAGGGAACTAACCAGCCCCCGTTAAGAAAGGGCACGGCTGAACGTTATGAATAGCTGAAATAACAATACCCGTAACCGCTCCAGCGCTCACACCACCACGGCTGGTTCCCCCAGGGAGGAAAACACTGGGAAACGGGACGACTCCGAGAAAACGCGTCCCTGTGAGGTCTGGAAATGTCCGTTAAGAACAGAATTCAGTTTTGTGCTGGCTCAGAGCAGGACAATAAAGGACCAGAACTGCTGAGGTGCCACTTTGGTACCAGCCCGCGTGGCGTGCCGGCCGCTCCCGCCCCGCCGGCTGCCGGAGCCCTGCGGTTCAGAGCAGCCTTCCCTTGCAGGCATCCAGGACCGTGACTATTTCACCTCGGTATGAGGTGTGTGCTGGAAAAGAGCAGTGTTCTCTACCTCCTGCTTCAGAGCTGTGCACGCGTGCCGGGAGTCTCTGCCCCTTTCACCAGGTAGTTGCTGCTCTCCCTCTGAACAAGCTCAGCCATCTGTGCCAGCTTCCAAGCTACCTGCAAGAAGACAGAGTTTGAATTCTGCTGTCTTTAATAGCAAGGCACAGAAACCATCGCCTTCAGAGCAGAAACCCAAATACGAATGAGTTAAGATACGGTAATCTCTGTAATTGATTATTGCAAAATGTCATCAACCTTCCTTTAAAATTATAATAGTCTAACAAGAAAAAGGACTCTACCTATCTGGGCCTGTTTCTAAGTCTAAACACATGTCCTAGGACACTCTGGCAGCTGAGGAATTAGAAAGAGAAAGCAAGATGAGGGTCTCGCACAGTACCGGTGAAACACAGCAGCCGTGGAAGGTTAACAACATAATTCACGCTTGGCTAGAAAACTCTCTGCGTGACCTAGATATTTACATTTTGTTAAAACTCCCTTAGTTTTCTTAGTGACATTTCCCCAAAGAACGTTTCCAATGTGCTCACTGTTCACCGTAACCCTGGAGCCACCAGAGAGAACCAGTCACCCCTGTGTGGAAACACTTCACCTACACTTGTTCACAGGACACCCTGTACACCACGGCGCTTGCACCAGCCCTGGGAAACCTGGTTATCACGGGAAGCTTTGCACTAGGCCTGGAAAAGCAAGTCCAGCCTATGCAGCTCCAGAAATCTCAGAGAAGTTGGCTACAGAAAACTCCCATCACCAGATGAATCTTCCGCTGCTTCAGTTCTACAGAGGTTAAGACGTTGGCGGGGTGAACACAGAACTGGAAAACAATACGAGCCACCCGAGAGTCTGAGTCCCACTGGCTGCCAACGGGTATCAAATATTTCATTACTACGGTCATCGGGTTTGTCTGGGCAAACTCAAGCTAGCAGAGCTCCTATCAGCTGATGGGTCGCATGCGATGTGTGAGGTTCCAGCCGCTTGTCGTTGCGTGGAAGACACCGAGGTACGCCTGAGCTGGTGCACAGCACAGAAAATCTCTCGGGCTTCACAGCAAGTCCCGGCGATAGAGTCCACCACCCGCTCTGACAGCCTGTCCCGGTGTGTAACCCTTCCCAAAGCACGGTTCAATGACACGGCGCTTCTGCCCCTCGGAGTGGCCCCGGTGACACGGAGCACCGTTCCTCGGCTGGGCGGGAAAACCTCGTGAGCTAGGCTGGGAACCAGATCGGGGAACTGCCTGGGTTAAAAATAATCAGGAAAAAATGAAAAGGAGCCTGGATGAGTCCTCTGACCGGCCCAACAGCAAAGCTGTGCTGCTGCGGGCAGAGCGGGTCCGCAGCGGCGGGGAGGCAGCGAGACGGGGCCTGGCAGCCTGCCTGGCCCACCCGGGGTCACGGAGCGGCCGCTTCTCTTTTCTACAGGGCAGCATCTCTCGTGTCTGGAGTGCGCGTGGCCGTCCCTGGCTTCTGCCCGCCGAGTCCCGCCGGGCCTCTGCCCACGAGCTGCTCCAGAACTGTCACTGTTCTTCCCACAGGGACAGAGAGGGTGTCCTAGAGACTGCTGCGTCCCTCAGTCCCCACCACCCGCCGCTGCGCAGCCCTGGCCTGGCTGTTTCCCAGCTGCTCGCTGGTGTGGCTGAAGGAACTCACCCAGATGAAAAGAAACTTCTTTTTATATTTTCCCTCCCCCAGCCAGACCAGTCCCCCGCTCAGGCTTGCTGAGTGATTTTACGTTGTCAAAGCTGCAGCTTGCTCAGGCGGAAGGCAGCAGCGATGTGGCACAAAGCAGGGGCCGCAATCCACGGCGGGCACTCAGCCCCAGCCCGGTGTCGTGCCGCAAACCGATCCCAGCCGCAGCGTCTGGCCTGGCACCGGGCGCGCTCACGCGTTACTGACTTTCCACAGGACGACCAGGGCCCATAACACCTCAAACTGCCGCAGCAACGTCCCTCAGAGCAGATCTTCCAAAATCTCCACACAGCGCAACAAAATCCCCCCCCCCCCCGCTTCTCCTTACGGTGTTCTAGCCAAGCCCAGCTCCCACCCCTGACTGCAAGGCTCTGCTTCAGGGCCTCGGATCGCTTTGTGACTTCTCTGCATAGAATCATAGAAAGTTTTGGGTCAGAAGGGACCCCTAGAGGTCATCTAGTCCAACCCCCCCGCAGCGAGCAGGGACACCACTAACGAGATCAGGTTGCTCAGAGCCCTGTCCAACCTGGTCTTGAATGTTTCCAGGGATGGGGCCTCCACCACCTCTCTGGGCAACCCGTTCCAGTGTTTCACCACCCTCATTGTAAAGAATTTCTTCCTTATATCCAGCCTAAACCCACCCTGTTTTAGTTTAAAACCATTACCCCTCGTCCTGTCACTGTTGTCTCTACTAAAAAGATCATCCCCATCTTTCCTATAGGCTCCCTTTAAGTACTGAAAGGCTGCAATCAGGTCTCCCCGCAGCCTTCTCTTCTCCAGGCTGAACAAGCCCAACTCTCTCAGCCTGTCCTCATAGCAGAGGTGCTCCAGCCCTCGGATCATTTTTGTAGCCCTCCTTTGGACCCGCTCCAACAGCTCCACGTCCTTCTTGTGCTGAGGGCTCCAGAGCTGAACGCAGGACTCCAGGTGAGGTCTCACCAGAGCAGAGTAGAGGGGCAGAATCACCTCTCTCGACCTGCTGGCCACGCTTCTCCTGATGCAGCCCAGGACACGGTTGGCCCTCTGGGCTGCCAGCGCACATTGCCGGCTCGTGTCCAGCCTTTCGTCTATCAGTACCCCCAGGTCCCTCTCAGCAGGGCTGCTCTCGATCCTTTCATCCCCCAGCCTGTATTGATAGCGGGGATTATCCCGACCCAGGTGTAGGACCTTGCGCTTGGCCGTGTTGAACCTCATGAGGTTCACACAGGCCCACCTCTCCAGCTTGTCCATCCTCTGCCGTTTGCCAGTACCGGGTTTTTTAGTTATAAGAGAGGAGAAGTGGGTACCAGCCCTAACCGTGCAGTGCCGGCCTTGCCAACGCCACACCTGGGTGCAGCAATCACTCTCCTCCCTCCCTACGCATCTCGCATTGACCCTTTTTTTGACAGTTTTCCTACAGCCACAAACACCCACTCACGTGTCATTACGACTCCCCGATTTCCCCTACGAAAAACCACTATTTTCATGCAGCGAGTGCCTTCGGCCGTTCCTAGGTCCGCCGGTTTCCACGTCCTCGCAGGCTCAGGTCTCTAGTCGAGCTGCTCAAGCCTCAGCCATGAGTTTCCCCCGCTTGATCCCTCACAGATTTTGGATTGCAAAACCCCTCAGGACAGAGTGCGGCCTTGCAAACGGCGGAGCTGCCCCGGGGGTGGAAGGGGGGGGCCCGAGTTGCCCGAGGGGGCAACTCGGGCCCCCCCCTTCCACCCCCGGGGCAGCTCCGCCGTTGGAAACGGGAGGGAAACGGCAGCCCCCCCTCCCCCCCCCCGTTACCATGGCGCAGCCCTGAGGGGAGGGGGAGAGGCGGGCCCTACGCCTTCTCCTCCCCCTCCTCCTCCTGTCCCACCTCCCACCTCCCCCCTCGCCTGAGGGGACCCCGCCGCCTCCCCCCCGCCTTCCTCCGGTGCCCCCCCGCTCCGCACTCACCCCGTTCCCCCGGGCCCCGCCAAGCGCGGCTCTGGCCCAGGCCCCGGCGGCCCCATTGCGCGGGGCATTCTGGGAGTGACGTCGCTCTCCCACTTCCGCCTCGGGCGCGGTGACGTTTCCCGCGAGAGCGAGGCCGTTCCGGCGCGGCCGCGGGGCATGACGGGATGGGGCGGCTTCGCGGGGGGTCTCGGCCGAGCCGCCATGGAGGGGCCGCCGGGCGTTGTCTTCTTCGTCCTCCTCCTCCTGGCGGTGATGGCCGCGGGAGGCCGCGCGGGGCCGGCCTGGGACGCGGCCGGGTACCTGCTCTACTGCCCATGCATGGGTGAGGCCCTCCCGCCGGCGGAGGCCCCGGTGCAGGCCCCGGTACAGGCCCCGGTGCAGGCCCCAGCGGAGGCCCCGGTGCAGGCCCCCCCGGCTGAGCCCCGCTCTCTCCCCGCTGCGCAGGCCGCTTCGGGAACCAGGCTGAGCACTTCCTGGGAGCCCTGGCCTTCGCCCGCGCCCTCAACCGGACCCTGGCCGTGCCGCCGTGGATCGAGTACCGGCACCACCGACCGCCCTACACCAACGTGAGGCCCCGGGGCCGGGCGGGGAGGGGGCGGCGGGCAGGGCTGCGGCCTCCGCCGCGGGGGGGAGGCTTCGGGGCCCCGGTGGAGGGAGGGAGGCTTCGGGGTCCCGGGGGCTGGGGGAGGAGACTTCGGCCCCCTGGGGGAGGGGGGCTCTGGGGGCCGGGGGAGGCTTCGGGCCCGGGGGCTGGGGGCGGCGGGAGGAGGCTTTGGGGCCCCGGGAAGCTCCGGGGGCTGGGGGGGGAGGCTTCGGGCCCCTGGGGGCGGGGGGAGGCTTCTGACTCCCGGGGTTGGGGGCATCAGGGGAAGGGTTTGGGCCCGAGGAGGCTTTGGGGCACCCGGGGCTGGGGGTGCTGGGAGGAGGCTTTGGGCCCTATGGGGCTGGGGGCGGCAGGGGGAGGCTTCAGGGCCCCGGGGGCAGGGGTGGGGCTCCGGGGGCTGGGGGAGGAGGCTTCAGACCCCCGGGGCTGGTGGGGTGAGGGGAGGCTGTGGGCCCCCGGGGCGACGGGGGGAGGCTCGGTGCCCTGGGGCTCTGTCTGCTGCGGCCCCGTGACTGAGGCGAGGCGGGCGCTGTCGTCCCCAGCTGCACGTCCCCTACTCGGAGCACTTCAGGCTGGAGCCGCTGCTGCGGTACCACCGCGTTATCAGCCTGGAGGACTTCATGGAGAAGCTGGCGCCTGTCCACTGGCCGCCCGGCAAGCGGGTGGCTTACTGCTTCGAAGCGGCGGCTCAGAGGAGCGCCGACAAAAGCACCTGTCCCATGAAGGTGAGTTCCTCCCGCGTCCCCGCCGGCGCAGCGCCGTGCTGCCGCTGCTCCAGAGGGAGCGACGGGCTCGTTCGGGGCGCCGCTGATCTGCAGACCTCAGAGCTGCCCACCCCATGTCCCTCCGCACGGCGTTCCTCTCGGTGGCCTTCCTGCCACCGCGCCCCTGCGTGCCTTGCTGCGCCTTCGTGCTGTTCGTTGTCCGCAGATCCCCGGGCGTCGGGAGGATGGTTTGTGTGAGCGGGTTTTATCACGTCAGACTTGGTCGTGGCCATAAGGAGAACGGATCTGTAGCAACAAAGCCCACTGGTCTCTGCCCGTTTTGCATCCAGGGTGTAGTTGTCCAGCTGGGTTTAAAGCAACCTCTTTCAGATACAGTTGAGAGCTGTGGCGTTCTTGTTCTCTCTCTTTGCATCAGTTCTCAGTTAACTTTCTTGGATGTGTTTCCCTCTCTCCTTCCTGTGGGGCTGACCCGTGGTGACCAGGCTGTTGTACTCCCTCCCCTTTCCTCCTGGGACAGGAAAACGCTTCCTCTTGGCACCCCGGCATCTCGGTCTGCCCTCCAGGCTCTGCGTACGCACCTGGTGAACGCTTGCCTTTCCTTTACAGGATGGAAACCCGTTTGGTCCCTTCTGGGATCAGTTCCAGGTGGATTTCGATAGGTCTGAGCTCTTCAAGGGAATTTCCTTCAGTCCTGCGTACAAGGACCACTGGATCCAAAGGTAGCGAGACGGCGGAAGAGTGCTGGCGTGCTGCGTTTAGAGTGACTCACGAGAAGAGTTGTGCTGGTCGCTGTGTAAAGCCTTTGCAGTCTGGGGGAGAGACTGCAGCGGTTAGGTAGCAATGGAACTAAAAATCTGAATGCTTTTCCATTAAATATTCACTGAGCGTGCTCTTCCCGTGGGCAGTATGAGGTGTGAGCTCTGTCAGACTGATGGGTTTCTGAGCCAGTAATACTTAGCTGCAGTATTTACTGGCTACGCATGTAATTAATCTTCAAAAGAGCGTGGTTCTCAGTCGCTGATCGTGAGCTCTGTTTCGCTGGCTGCCTCGTGTTTTCAGAGCTGTGAGCGGCGTTAGTCACGTCGGTGAGCCTGGGTGACAGAATGGCTCCAGTCTGGGGTGAAGGCGTGAGCGCTCGTTGCTGTGCGGGCGAGACTCTGCCGCCTGTCGAGCGATCCGAGCTCGGTTGTTGCCCGGTCTGAGGTAAAACGCAGTACCCGAGCTCTGCTTCAGGGCTCTGTTCACGTGGCAAAACGGCTACGGTTCCTCGGGTGAATCTGGAGCGGCGGCTGCTGCGCGTGTCAGGGTGTTCACGGTTTCCGTTCTGACCGTCACGACACTCACGCGCAGCAGGCTTTGTGCAGGATGCTGCACGCAAGGTGATCGTATGTTTTGGTCTGCTGGGTTGTTTTCCGTAGATTTTCACCATCTGAGCACCCTGTAGTCGCCTTACCTGGAGCTCCGGCCCAGTTTCCGGTCCTAGAGGAGCACCGGCCCCTCCACAAGTACATGGTGTGGTCCGATGAGATGGTGAGGAAGGGAGAAGCCTATATTCAGTCTCTGCTGGTCAGGCCCTACGTGGGAATTCACCTGCGGATCGGCTCGGACTGGGTACGGCTCCTGGCGAGGCCGGTGCCTCGCGCCCGCGGGAGAAGCTGCCTGAGGAGACGCTGGGCTGGGTCGGCAGCCCGGGCCCGCCGGCGTCCGGTGGCTCTCTGCGAGGCAGCGATGCCGTTGGGGTCCCCCTGTGCCAGCAGCGTCACAGCCTGGCGGAGAGGCGGGGGACGCGGCAGCGCTGTCTCTCGCTGTTGCCGTTCAAACGTGGGATTCTGGCTTCTTCCGACAGAAAAACGCTTGCAAGATGTTGAAGGACGGGACGGCCGGGCCGCACTTCATGGCCTCACCTCAGTGCGTGGGCTACGACCGAGGCGCGGCGCCGCCTCTCACCGTGGAGATGTGCCTGCCGGACCTCAGGGAGATCAAGCGCGCTCTCGAGCTCTGGGTGGAAAAGACAGAAGCTAAATCCGTTTATATCGCTACCGATTCCGAGCCCTACACAGCGGAAATCCAGCAGCTCTTCCAAGGAAAGGTAAGTCTGCCAGAAACCCGTTCGGGCAGCAGGGCTGGAGTAAGAACCGTCCTTGGGTTCTGGCCCGTTGCTGCTGCGGGCAGCAGGCAGGCAGCTGGGTAGTGTGTTGTTTACAGAGATTGGCATTTTGCAGGGAATTTTGCTCATAACCATAAAAATTACACCATAAAACTCATCGTTTCCTAGAGGTTGAAGAGCATTATGCTGCACGGTGGTGAATTTCTCCTTGATAAAGGCTTCCATTGAGTGAGCCCCGTGATGCTCAGAACTGTTCTGACGTGTGTCTGCTCGGGAAGGAGCTGCAGGGCGGCTGAAGACAGCGGCCGCTCTCTGTGTGCTGTCCATCCCCATCTCTGGTATCATGCCGTGCGTCTGGGTGGTGGCAGACGGCTGGGTTCATCCGCTCTCCTTGTGTCTCTGCAGGTCAAGGTGGTGAGCTTGCAGCCCGAGGTGCCGCAGGTCGATCTGTACATCCTCGGCCAGTCCGATCACTTCATCGGGAACTGTGTCTCTTCGTTTACCGCCTTCGTGAAGAGAGAGCGCGACGTGCATGGAAAACCCTCCTCGTTTTTTGGCATGGACCACCCGCCACGGCTACGGGATGAATTCTGACCAGGAGAGGAACAGGCGCCGCAGTCCTCAGGGCTCTGAGGGCCGAGGGACCGCGCGGGCTCGCAGCCTTCGCCCGCCGAGCACGCTGCCAGGCTGCTGCAGACCCGCTCTGGCCCTCGACGCGCCTCGCAGCCGCTGCCAGGCTGTTCTGTCCGGCTTCTCCTCCCTTCCCAGCGTGAGGTCGGGCAGAGAAGAGGTTTTTGAATCGTGTAGTTTATAGGGAAATGTACACTGTGGGTAGTTTGTAAGATGTAGTTTGCATAGCTCTCCATTCTCCCTCTTCGGGGTTCACCAGCAATCGCCGTGAGGCAGCTGCTCAGGTTTCCTCTTCCCCATTTTTTTTTTTTTCCCGTTAGGTTTAAATTTTACCTGGGGCTGAGCAGCTTCTCGTCCAAAACTGACCCGAAGTTCTTTCAAAGTGCCAAGCGTTGTCAGGGCTGTCCCGGTCCCTGGAAAGGCAGTGCCAGGTAGGGCTCGGGGCTGGAAAAGAGCTCGGGGCTGTACCGAGTGCCGCTGTCGCCTTCCTGGGCCGACATCACCTCGGTGCCTCGGTTTCCATCCGCCGTCAGGAGGGGTTGCACCGCCGCCGGTTCCTCCCGTCCCTGAGTGGAACCGGGGAGGGGGCGCCTGCGGGGGTCTGGTGGGAGATGAGAGACCCTTGGGGGTCTGCCCGGCGTTGGAGCCCACCTGGCGTCGGAGCCTCGGAGCTTGCGGCGCTGGAGCCGGTGGGGGCAGGCGGAGGTCGGTGCTGGGGCGAAGCTGGTGTCGAGCGGAGGCTGTGGCAGCAGGCGGGGGGTGGGGGTCGTGCCTGGGTCTGGGGTGGGGGTTCCTGGCTTTCGCCCAGTTTGTGCCGCTCTGAGAGCAGAGCCTGGGGCTGCAGGGGCCCTTCCCGGGGGGGTAACTGGGAAGTGGTGGTGGGGGTGGTGGAATGGCTGCCCAGAGCCCAGTTCGGCCCAGTGTAGGGCCGGGAGCACCCCTACCCCCGGCGGGGGGGCCGCGGTTTGGCCGAGGCCTCGGGCTGCTGCCGGGACTTACAATTTCCCGTGGTTTTGCCCCAAAACGCCAGCCCAGACCTCACTGCTCCAGGCTGGGGGGGGGGGGTCGCGAAATGCGGGGGGGGTTGGAGGGGCCGTTTTTGTAACACTAAACCCGTTTTGGTGACAATAAACCCGTTTTTGTAACAATAAAGCCGTTTTAGTGACAATAGCGGCCTGGGGCTGTGCTCCTCCGGTGGGAAGCGGGGCAGGGGGCGGGGCCGGGCGGCAGGGGGCGGGGCCGGGCGGCAGGGGGCGGGGCCGGGCGGCAGCGGCGCTGGGGCGAAACCCGGCGCGGGCGGGGCGGGGCGGGGCGCGCGCGGCCGCTTTGTCCCGGCTGCGGCGCGAGGCGGCGCCCCGGGGCCGGTCGCTAGGGAAGCGCCGGCGTGGGGGCGGGAGCGCGCGTTGCTAAGGAAGTGCGTCAGGGGCGCGGCGGGAGGAGGCGGCCGCGCGGCTCCATGGTGACGGCGCAGGTGAGTCCGGCCCGGTCCGGCCTCTGTGTGGGTCCCGCCGCCCCCCGGCACCCGCGCGTGTGTGGCCCGGCCCGAGGAGCCGCCGCGGGGGGGACAGCCCCGTTGGCACGCGTGGGCACGGGCACGGCCGGGGCAGCGAGCGGGGGGGCGGCGGGCCCTGGCCGGCCCTGGCCGGCCCTGCCTGGCGAGGCCGCCCCCGGAGCCGTTCCCTGCCGCGCTCCGTCCCGCGGTGACCTGGCGGGATCCCGCAGCCTCCCCCGCGGCACCGTGGCGGCGCGGGCCGAGGCGGCGGCCGTGAGGGCCCTGGGGGCGCCGAGCCCCGGCAGCAGGAGGCCGCGGGGAGGGCAGGGCGGCGGCTGGCTCACGGGGCAGGGCGAGGCACCCGCGGTTCGGCCGAGGCCTCACGGCCGCGGCAGCGCTGGGAGGATCGGAACCGCAGGAGCGCACCGGGAGGAGCCTCCCCAGCCCGGTAAACTCCCGCCGGGAAGCAGAGCGGCCCCGGGCCTGCCCCGGGCAGGTGGGTTAGCGATGCGTGCCCGGGAAGAGCAGAGCGTTCCCTGGGCACGGCCGGGCGG
Organism: Opisthocomus hoazin; assembly: GCF_030867145.1. NCBI lineage: Eukaryota > Metazoa > Chordata > Aves > Opisthocomiformes > Opisthocomidae > Opisthocomus > Opisthocomus hoazin. The sequence goes on from NC_134431.1 coordinate 18,949,084, forward strand.
GCTCGCGGGTCCTGGCTCCCGAAGGGTTCTGAGGAGAAGCTGGAGCAGAGGAAGCTCCAGCTGAACCCGAGGAAGAACTTCTTCCCTCTGAGGGTGACGGAGCCCTGGCCCAGGCTGCCCAGGGAGGCTGTGGAGTCTCCTTCTCTGGAGATATTCCAGCCCCACCTGGACACGGTGCTGTGCAGCCTGCTCTGGGTGACCCTGCTTGGGCAGGGGGTTGGGCTGGGTGACCCCAGAGGTCCCTGCCATGCTGGGATTCCGTGGTTACCTGGGCTCACCTTCAGGCTGTGGCATCGCTCGTTATACCAGGCACAACCTTGTGTTGACTGAGATAAGCGCAAATGCTTGGATTGCCGCCCGCCCTCCCCTCCTGGCCTGCAGCACGCCCGCCAATGCGCTCGTCTCGACCTTGACCGGGCTCTTGGGGACCTGGCCCAGGTCGCTTTACGCTGGGCTGATGTCACGGTGCCTTCCCCGTGCCCCTGGCCATAGCTGGCCGCTCCGGGCAGCTCAGGCGTTGCCGCGGAGTTTCTGGGGAATACAACCACTGCCAACTGCTTGGTTTTATTTTTCAGTACCACACTGGGGTAAATCTGAGAAGAAACTGGAAGTTGTGCTTCCAGTGAACTTCACAGCAGTAGCTAAAATAATCAGAGATGATTCACAATAGGTTGTTATGAAAATAGCCCAGGTCAGGGGTAAAGTTAGTCATCTGGGACTATAAAAAGAGACTTGAAGTGAGGTGGGGGGAAGTGCCAAAAGATTATCAAGCTCGCACTGGTGAGATGTGCCCGGAGGAACAGCAAATAGGCAGCGTAGTTTTTGCTCAGTCGCAGAGGGGACGTGCTGGGTGTTTCGCTTCTGACTTGCTGGTGAGCGCACGGAGGGCAGTGAAGTCGCCGTCTCTGTGAAGACTCACTTAATTCCACCCATTTAATGTTAGTCAGCATCACTTCCGAAGCGGCACTTCTCATCAAAATAGTATTTTGGATGTTAATTGTACAGAATAAATCAAGGCCGTGCTTCTCAGAATTCGTGCCCAATTTGAGTATTCGCTGTAGCAGGGCTGATAAATGCAGCATCGGTTGTTACGTGAGCGTGCCTGAAAAAAAGTTGTCTCTTGTGAACTTGAACTAGAGGAATATCTCCAGCAGATGTGGAAGGAGAAGTGTGGGTCTGCATACACAGCTGCCCATGGTGAGCAGAGGGAGAGCTGCTTTCTGTGACTCTGCAAGGCTTGTCCCCGGTCCACGTGTTCTCTCTCCGTTGGCGTTCTAGCCTACGTGTTCCTGGTGGGTCGGGCAGCGAGGCCATCTTTGTCTGGAGTTGTCAGCTGGGAGGGAAATGTTTTTATCCAGCAGCAATCCAGAATTCCCTGTGCAGGTTGTGAAGTGCTGCTTCTGGATGATTGTCCAGTTTGGTCAACTCAGCGCACGTCCCTCATCTTCCTCCTGCTAGGCACCGCCTGCTTTCACGGGAACAGCGAGGACAAGGAGCTTCCCCTCACAAAACCAAGCAAGTTCTGAAAGCCATGCTGAAGTTTCCGTACAATTCTTAAACTTGTTTATTTATTATTCTTGTGTTATTACTTGTAATGCAGATTGACAGTCTGGATTTGGGGCTGGAAATGTTCTGCTTCCTTTCTCAGTCTTCTCGCTCTGCTCCTGAAGTTCCCTGTCCCCTTGTTCGAGGGTTGCTGCAGATCCAGCTCGTAGGGGAACAGCGAGAACGCCCTTGGGCCAGACTGAACGTGAGCCAGCGCTACCTGGGCCTTCCAGCACGTGGTAGTTTCACATTCAGTTCCAGCTGGCAGAAGGATCTCGGAGCTTTTCCTGAAAGATATTTTTAAAAAAAAAAAAAAAAAAAAAAAGAGAGTTTATTAGAAATCAGACGGCATTCCACAAGCTGCGCCGTTCAGATCCTCCATGTCAGGCTGTCGCTTAGCAGTAACACCGTGTTTTTGTCGCGGGTTAAATGGCAGCTCATCGTGCTAGCGACGGGGCGAGGCAACAGCGCGTTGCTTCCTCTCCGCCCCGCGTCGCGAAGGACTGGGATGGGTGAACTGGGCTTGTGCAACGTCGGTTTAGATGGATGCTGAATCTTGTAAACCCGATCCAGTGGGAGCACCGGAGCAGGCGTGTGGAGGGTGTTTTGGTCGGTCACTGTGCTTGGGCAGGGCTGGCTTTTATGGGAAATCCTGGTAAAAGTGTATTGCCAAAATAAAAATAGTGGCATAGATCTGTGTGAGCAGTTGTGCTCGATACACCTAAAGCAAATATGGTTGCTCCAGCTTCCCCTGAAAGCAGACGCGCGAGCTCTCGCTGAGGAGGACGCTGATGTTGGCTGGCAGGGTCCTTTCACAGGGAGCCATCGCCTTGCAGGAGGAGGAGGGCGGGCTCGAAGGAGCGAGTGCTTAGGAAATTTTTATGAGAAGTGCTATGAAAGGAGCTTAAACGCACCCTCAAAAGCCTGAGGAGGGCCAGCGCTGGCAGATGTCCGCTTCGCACCCTGATGTCCTCTGGTCACTTGAGCGCTGGACGAGGCATAATGCAGATCACTCCACCGTTACCCCTTTCCCTTCAGCTCCCCGCTGGACGCGAGCGGGGAACGCTGCTCTCCGTTTTCAGTGTGCTGACGATACTGGTGCAAAAAATACAAGCGCGAGATCAGCCCTGACCGGGCAGTCTGGAAGCAGAACAGAGGCGAGGAGTTCTGGGGCTGCGGGCATGCCGAGAGCGGCCGTCTGGCGTCGGGAGGAGCGGCCACGCTTCGCTGGGGTGCTCCGGGGCGAGCGCGGGAGCAGGAGCAGCTTTGGATGTCGGGGTGCAAAGGGCCTTAATTTTCCGGGGTGTGGCAGCTCGCACCCTTGCCTGGGGCGGCGGGGTGGTGGACACGCTCCGTGTCGCTGCCCGCTGGTTCGGGAGCTCGCCTCACCCGGGCAGTTCACTGCACATGACGGGTTTGTTTTGCTGCATTTGCAAGCGTCGGAAGGCTGTGCTATGCTTGTGGCTGTAATGATTTCCTTTGTAGCGAGCTAGAGTGCGAGACTGGGAGCAGACTTTTCTGTAACAAATATTTGCACTTGATTCTTGAGCAAAAGGAACGGTGACACCAGTTCCCCCAGTCTGGAGATGCAGAGTATCCAGGGGGTGTGATGCCTGGAAATGGACAAACCATTTAATGGTTTTATCTTCAGTCCTCGCAGCTGCTGCAGCCCAATTAAAGATCTATTGTTCTGTAAGGAGCCTTCTAGAAAGGGACTTTAAAGTGTAACGCGCGAGAGGAAAAAAGCATTTGGGCGGCATTCCAGGGAACCGCTGAAGAAAACCCAGGCATCAGCTGTAAACCTGTTGTGGCCGGATGGTCCTGATGACACATCGCGTCACACCACACGAGAGGGGACTGCAGTGTGAATGTCTGATAAAAATGGGAAGGTTTTGTCGATACACGGGAGGCGTAAGGAGAGGCAGCTCTGAAAATACTGTATTTATCATTTACGGTCTCTCTGGAGCGTTGGTAGGCAGCTGGAGCTCTTCACCAAAGCACCTGACCGATTCCCTTTCAAGAGCCTGAGCAGTGCGGAGAGAGCAAGCCGGAACTGCGTTTCCGAAGCACGAGATTTAAAACAAAAAGGCTGACTGCAAAGGGAATCCATGGCAAAGTATTATATTATTTTCATAAGTGGTTTAAAAAGCATTATGATTATTTTTAAAAGTCAAGAGAAGGGTCTCTATTAACTCTAAAGATGTGACGAAGATTTTTTGCAGCAGAGCTTGTGCAAATGATACTGATTGTTGGACAGGCTTTGCTAAAATAATGCTGTCTCGGCTCAGGCCTTTTTAAAGTTTTCATGTTGTACATTATTTTTATTCTTCAAAGTCCCTCACAACTTAATGAATGCAGAATGCTGCTCGAGTAGATAGGTTGAATCTTTGGCTTTGTGAAAAATTGTCATCTGCAGAAAACTGCCTTCACCTATTCCTGCTTTGTTTCTGTTTCAGGTTTCTAGCACGGGCTCCTCCATCGATCAGAGCGCGCCAGCCACAGAGCTGCTGTCATGTCGAAGCTGAAGAGCTCTGAGTCTGTCAGGGTGGTGGTGCGATGCCGGCCGATGAATAGCAAGGAGAAGACAGCTTCGTACGAGAAAGTTGTTAACGTGGATGTCAAGTTAGGGCAGGTCTCGGTGAAGAATCCACGCGGGACGTCTCATGAACTGCCTAAAACTTTCACCTTCGATGCTGTGTATGACTGGAATTCCAAGCAGGTTGAGCTCTACGATGAGACCTTCAGGCCTCTCGTGGACTCTGTTCTGCAGGGGTTTAACGGGACAATCTTTGCCTACGGGCAGACCGGGACAGGGAAAACGTATACGATGGAAGGGGTGCGTGGTGATCCTGAAAAAAGAGGGGTCATCCCCAATTCATTCGATCACATCTTCACCCACATCTCTAGGTCTCAAAATCAGCAATACCTAGTTAGAGCTTCTTACTTGGAAATATACCAAGAAGAAATCAGAGACTTGTTATCGAAGGATCAGTCCAGGCGGCTGGAGTTGAAGGAGAGGCCGGATACAGGTGTGTATGTTAAGGACTTGTCCTCCTTTGTTACGAAAAGCGTCAAAGAGATAGAGCACGTCATGAACGTGGGAAACCAAAATCGCTCAGTCGGTGCCACCAACATGAACGAGCACAGCTCTCGATCTCATGCCATTTTTGTGATCACCATCGAATGCAGCGAGTTAGGACTCGATGGAGAGAATCACATCCGTGTGGGGAAACTCAACCTGGTTGACCTTGCAGGCAGCGAGCGGCAAGCGAAGACCGGAGCGCAGGGGGAAAGGTTAAAGGAAGCTACGAAAATCAATCTCTCTCTCTCAGCTTTGGGCAACGTTATCTCTGCCCTAGTAGACGGCAAAAGCACGCACATTCCATACCGGGACTCAAAGCTGACGAGGTTACTTCAAGACTCATTAGGTGGCAATGCCAAAACTGTGATGGTGGCCAATATAGGCCCTGCCTCTTACAACGTGGAGGAGACTCTGACAACACTGAGATACGCCAACCGTGCCAAAAACATCAAGAACAAGCCACGAGTGAATGAGGATCCTAAGGATGCTCTGCTGCGAGAATTCCAGGAAGAGATCGCTCGACTCAAGGCACAGTTGGAAAAACGGTCTGTTGGCAAGAGAAAGAGGAGGGAAAGGAGGAGAGATGGTGGGGAAGAGGAGGAGGACACTGAAGAGGGTGAGGATGAGGGAGATGACAAAGACGACTATTGGAGGGAGCAACAAGAAAAGCTGGAAATTGAGAAGAAAGCGATAGTTGAGGATCACAGTTTGGTCGCAGAAGAAAAGATGAGACTGCTGAAAGAGAAGGAGAAGAAAATGGAGGACCTGAGGCGAGAGAAGGAAGCAACAGAAATGTTGAGTGCTAAAATCAAGGTAGAGTCCTTCCTTGTCCTACTTTTTGAAAGCAATTTATTTAGGCTGTGGGGAGAAAAGAGGGTTTCCCAAATCTTAAAGATATTTCACCAAAAATTTCCAGGATAGTGATTTGTGTTTAGATTGGAAGATTTTAAAATAAAGTATTTCTAGACAGAAGTTGAAATTTCCACCATTAGTTACATACTTCAATATTCATGAGTTGTTTCATCGTTCTTATGTGCTGATCTTTTAGGACCTGAAGCAATCATCAGCACAATAAAATGTGACCATACGTCTCTTCACAAGCTGTGGCACAAAAAGTGCTTCGCTCTGTCACAGATCACGAACAAGTTCTTTACAGGAGAGCACGCGTCGTGGGTCTCCAGCTTCGTTCACACCTTGCAGCAAGGCACAATTCCCAGCGAGTTACCGTTTCGTTAATCCCGCAGCTTTGTAGGAATTTTAAGAAATAGTGATTCTTGCAGCAGGTGACTTGAAAGAGAACGTTAAATAAGGGCGCTGCCCTGAAGAGGTTGTGTCCGTAGGAGAGGAAGTTGCATTCTGTGGTCACTGAGAGAAACTTCTCACCGTGGTTTTTCCTTTCAGGCAATGGAAAGCAAGCTTCTGGTGGGAGGGAAAAATATTGTGGATCACACGAACGAACAGCAGAAAATCCTGGAACAGAAACGACAGGAAATTGCAGAACAGGTACACGGAAGAATGTTTGTTAGTTTGTGTGGAAAGCCTAGCTGCAGAGCTTTTCTAAAACATTGTATCAGGAGAAACCCTAAGAAAATTTTCCCAGGCTTAATCCTAAAATTGGTTTAATGGCAATCATTAATCTCAAAAGAAGGGGGAAGGGCTCACCATTGTATGAAGTATGTAAAGAAGGTTTAGAATAGTTTTCTCCCAGCTTTTCACATTAAAGATTTATGTCCTCTCTTGATTGGAGCTGTCTGTAAGTGAGGAAGTAATTGGAAGACCTCCGGGAGTGACAGATCAGCCATTAGCTCGAGGGGGGGGTGTTTACTGTGTGCTAAAAGTTCATTTTCTGTTACGCATTTTCTGTTGGTGTTTCTGTAAGTGCCATGACTTGTACGAATTGATAAGAAGAAAAGAATCTAAACATGACCCTTGATTTCTTTAACTGAAGCTCGAGCCCTTATTCACATGATCTGGTTTTAATAGCAAAATAAGGACAAAGAAGATTTAATGCTTCTGGTATTTCTAAGGCAAGAGATAGGAAGAACTAGAAAGAGAAGCAAAAGCCCTGGAACGCAGGGAGGTAAAAACGCCCTGAGCGGTGGTTTCATGTACGTCAGCCTGGAGGCGGCAGCATGGTTGTGGTCTTTAATATTGTATGCCATGTTCTGCAGAAACGTCGGGAGCGAGAAATCCAGCAACAGATGGAAAGTCGAGACGAGGAAACTCTAGAGCTGAAGGAGACCTATAGTTCTCTTCAGCAAGAGGTGGACATAAAGACCAAAAAACTCAAAAAGGTAAAAAGACAATGATTCCACGTCTCGTGGGTTAGGATTAAAATCAGCTTGTGTGGGAAAGTGAAAGGATCGTGGGCACATTATGACTTCGGCTCTTGTTGTCTGTTCCAGTTGTTCTCCAAGCTGCAAGCTGTGAAGGCAGAGATCCATGATCTCCAAGAAGAGCACATCAAGGAGCGCCAGGAGCTGGAACAGACCCAGAATGAACTTACCAGGGAACTAAAGCTGAAGTAAGTCCCCTCACTTCATTGCCTGCTATTAACTGTAACAGGGGTGGTTGCTTTGTGTGGGGACTGGAAGGTCTGCCTTGCACATGCTTGTGGAACAAGATTTAAATAAGAGAACTAAAACGTTCCTGCTTTTCCAGGGCGGTATTAAGTCAGCAGGAGAGGAGCAGTGGAGAAAAGCATCAGCTAATTATGTTTCCTGTGTATTTCTCATTTTTGTGGTGGCATGTAGGCACCTGATTATTGAAAATTTTATTCCCTTGGAAGAAAAGAATAAGATCATGAACAGGTCATTCTTTGATGAAGAGGAAGACCAGTGGAAACTGCATCCAATAACCCGTCTGGAGTGAGTGTACTTCGAATCTTTTCCTGGGATGGAATTATAGGTCATAGGAAACCCTCTAGCTGTCAAGAGCAAGGTACCCTGAAAGAGGGATTGAACTGGGGATTTGAAGTGGTCCTCTAGAGTTCGTAGCTTCTTGCTGCACCATAAAATAAAAAATTTTATTCCTCTTAGTAGGTTGAATAAAATAGGAGTAGACAGTTAGGAGAATTCTTGGAAGGTTAGGCTCTTTCTTCTAGATGAGCCCAATAATGATGTATAAAATACATGTAACAGTGCATTCACCGTTAAAATAGCCGTAAATTCCTATCATATTTCTTTGCTGTTTTAGATAGGAAAGCTCTCAAATTATTATGAGAGCTGTGGCTAGATCCTGACGCTCTACAGAAAGTTCTCTACAGCAAGTTTAGAAAGTTGGGTGCAGCTGAGTGCATCTGTGGTCTGTAGAGTAAAAACGTGTGTAAACCCTCCCCTTTGTGCAGGGAACGGGTGACGTGGGATAACTGTCTTATCTTCTTGTCCCTGATGAGAGGGCTCTTCCTGCACATGCAGCCTGGGTAGCTTCTGCTCTCTTGAAACATATTTCGGTGTGGAATTTGCAGACGTTTTAGCTCCTAAACTCCAAGAGGAGTCTTTGGTTTTGGTGTATAATAGACGTGAGTATCCATTTTTCTCTAGTAACCAGCAGATGATGAAAAGACCGGTATCTGCTGTAGGATACAAAAGGCCGCTGAGCCAGCACGCCAGGGCGTCGATGATGGTCCGTCCAGAGGCTCGGTACAGGGTAAGCCCAGATGTGGTCACAGCCTTCACGTGTTCACCCTCCTGATCAGGGGAATGGTGGTTTCGGAGGATTGTTAGGTTATCAATGGGATGCAAATTTTTATGGTGTCCTGCATACATTTATGAAGTTCTTCAGAATAAGCTTCTGGAGGGAAAAGAAACAATTTGTATGAAAACATGCAGACTTTGATTCTGCTTCTGCTGTCTCAGGCAGAGAACATCGTATTGCTGGAACTTGACATGCCCAGCCGAACAACGAGAGACTATGAAGGTCCAGCCATTGCTCCCAAAGTTCAGGCGGCTCTAGAAGCGGCTCTGCAGGAGGAAGAAGAGATACAGGTGGACGCTTCAATCTTTGAGAGCACTTCAAACAAAAAATCAAAACCCAGGTGAGTGGGAGTTTCAGCAAGCAGCCTAGCCAACAGCAGAGGGACAAGGACAGTTGCTGGCTGTCAGCACTTCTCGTCAGTAGAGTTTAGAGAAGCTTGGCTGCAAAGCAGAGAGAGAAAGAGAGGGACAGGGGACAGAAGAGAAGGCTGAGACTGATTAGCAAGTAAATTCAGCTTTTGGAAGATTAATTTTAATGAGTAATAGGTGACACTGTCGGGGCTTTTTGGTTATTTTTTCATTTTTGCTTCTTCAGGCCTAAAACTGGAAGAAAATCAGGGGGACCCTCTTCAGCAGGCACCCACAGTTCTCAGCTCTACCCGCAGTCCCGAGGGCTGGTTCCGAAGTAAAACCAGCAGCTCCTCTCCGGGGTGCAAACAGCCTTTGCCTTCCGAGAGCAGAGACAAGTAAAAACCTGCAGAGAGAACTGCCAGCCAGACTCCAGCCCCTCTCCCCTGGAGGTGGCCTCTTTGCTGTGTAACTGACTTGTGCCAGTCCGGGTGCGCCGAGCCACAGGAAGATACCTGCTTGAAATTCAGCATTTGGCCTCCGTGGGAAACAGATTTTAGTTAGGAAATGAGAAATGCATGAGGTACATTGAAGTGTGTTAGAAGCAGTGGGAAGCGTGGGGATCACCTCGCAGCATCACCGTCTGTCCTTCCGCACTAGCCCTTCGGCTGCACGGGGCTTTTTTGCCGTTGGGCAATGCGAAGACAGAGTTGAAAGTCGTCTCAACAGAACCACCGCTCCAGAGCTCCGTAGTGAGAACGAGATGAGGTTAACAAGCAGAGGATCTGTTCACACTTGACTAGGTGCATAGTTTTTCCTCTTCCTGCTTGAAAGACTGGCATCACCATTTGGGGTTAAGAAGTTGGTCTGAACAGGCAGGATGTCGGCATGTGCCTCCCTTTAGAACTGCAGGACAAAAAAGGGGTCTTGAAAGCAACTTTGTGCTCTCTAGAAAGGAAGCAATAGAAACTGAAGTCCTTTCCTTGTTTACAGGCCTAAGTTAGAGTTCCTCTAACCTGACCTCCTACAGACCTCACCCCTACCCACGGGAACCGCCCTGTCACAGGATACATCTGCATACCAGTGCCAGCTCCACAACTTTCTTCCTCTCTCTTGCTTCCACCTTCACCCCTGGCATTCCAAACCAGTGTCCGTACGAAGTCTTTAAACTGTGGGGCGGCGTGCGGCCGTTTTCTCACATCGCCCACTCTTCACGGGAAAGGTAGTGGTGGCTCCGAGCTGTCTCCAGGCAAGCTCCCGGGGCCGACTCTGCTCTCCCTGGAAGCTGGGCAGAGGGTGGAGCACCGTAGCGTGGAGCTGCCTTTGAGTGCTCTCTTCTTGTCCCTTCCCTCGCTGTCTGAGGAGCTTCGGCGCCTTCTGTGCCCCACCTGCTCCATGCTAGAAGCTTTCCCTTTGCGCCTGCCCATGCAGCGCCCGCTGGGAGTGAAAGCACGTGCAGCCGGGTCTGGGTAGTGGAATCTGGCGTGAGTTCCGGGGGTTTTACTTTGAAAACAAGGGAGGAAGAGCTCCTGCTTTCGACGGTCTCTTTGCAAAGCTGCCCTGTGGCTAAAGCAGGTTCCCGTGATGCTGCAGGCTCGCGTGGCAGGGCAGAGGGAGGTGGAACTGCCACGCTGAGGACAGAGTGAGGTGTCCTTGTCTAGTGTCTCACAGCTCGTTCGTAAGTTTTAGTTCACCGTACATTGAGGCTTGGGATGTTACTTTTTCTGGTTGCTGTTGGCTGTCGTCCTATGAATGTTCTTGCCTGTTCCCTCTCCCTCACCGGTGACTTCCTCCAGACTGACAAGTGTGAGTGTATGAGGGCTTGCCTGCTTCTAGGAATGCTCTGATGCGTGGACTCTGCCTTGTGCGCTCGCTACGTATCTGCGGAGCGGCTTCACCCAGGCTGGAGAACTCCGTTGTGTCTGAGCCCCACGAGCAGGAGGGACGGAGCACTGGGCACGGCTCACCTCTGCATCCTGCGGGCACGGTGCCTTGGTAAGCCAGCTGCCCAGCTGCCCGGTTCAGCGCCGACTCGGCTGCCTTCGCTCATGGAGCGCTTCTCTGGACCACAAGATTAGTATATACATATATATATATATATATATATATTAGTTTTGGTGGAGGAGAGGGGAGTTTGCCTATACTTGAGAGAGCTGGCATCCAACAAATTTCTTTCAACCTGAACATGGAGACCTGGCATAATCTTCCTTTTTATAAAGCACTGCTCATGTACAGAGAGCCTTTTAGTTGGCTCTTGTTGCATAATATAATGTCACCTTCTCTCCCCTCTCCTCCTCCTCTCTAGCACATAATCTTCTGTACTTGGACATTTTAAAAGATGATTGTATGGTGTCAGTGCTCAGAGAAGTGAAGTGAAACAAGGCCGGGGGTCTAAAACGGCGATAAAATATGTAACTGCCTATATGTACATACCTATGTACACGTATGTTTTATGTGAATAATGCCTACACAGACACCTCTGTGTCCGCACATGCGCACACTTCCTCAGTTGCCCCGTTCCGTAGGGAATTCTGCATTAACAGACTCCCACGCTGGAAACTCCTCTTGTGGCAGGGCTGGCACCGTGGAAGGCGCGGTGCAAACCCAAACCGTTCTCGTTTTAGTGTTGATAAACTAGCTGGTTAATATGGCAGAAAGGCTCTGCTTTTAATTCTGTAGAAATTCATTAGCAAGGTGAAAGAAATTCAATAGGGTGGACAAAGAATAAAACTGCATATTTAGTCATTGTATTTGACTTGGAGCTGTGGCTGGAGATGGCGTTAGCGTATTCGTGGGCAATCTCAGATTGTTACAGAAGCTTTTACAGTCTCATTCCGATGGACTTACCCTCGACCAGATGCTCAGAGTGGCACTGATACTAAGGTAAAATACATTGTCGTAAGCTGTACAAAACATACTGAGCTCTGGGTTGGAGTTTTTAAGAAGCATTCCTGCCGAGTTTGCCCCTCTCTGGGTGCGATGTGAACCGTCGGGGCTTCCTGCGGGTTAGCGGCCAAAGGCAGGAAGTCCTGCTGCCTCCTGGGAGAGGCCCTCGGACAGCGTGCGCGTCGGAGTTTCTCCATAGGAATGTTCAACACCCTTCTCATCTCTGCTCTGATCTGTATAATGGGATCTTGTTTTAAAAAGTGACGTGCAGCAGAAGTCGGCCCCTGGCTCTTGGGAGCAAGCACCGCGTGACACTGAAGCATAGGAACGAAAGCACTTTCTTAAAATCCTTAACATAGGTCTAGCGCCTTTTTTAAAAATATTTGCATGCTGCTTGAATCTTCTAAAACCCATACCTCTGTCACGGCCCCTCGGTGCGTTACACAGATCAGATCAGACCTGCGGGCGGTGTTGGGTTTAGGTGTAGGAAGTCTGCCTTCGCGCAACGCGGAGAGTTTCAGCGAGGCGCCTGTGAACCGGGATCTGTCCTCTCCGCGGCGGTGAACGTGCACCGGGCTTTGAACGGTTCAGTGCGACTCCCCGGGGTCTGTTCCCGCCGTGTTAGAACACGAATTGGAAAAAGGCAACCTGCGGAAGCCGCAGTTGGAGACGGAGCCAAAATGAGAGCAGCGGTGCTGTCTGCGCGGCCCCGGGGGTTGAACTCCCCGGGTCCGGGCGCTTTTGCCGTCTCCAGCCCCCGTCGCTCTCGAGGCGGCATGCCCGAGGCTCTCCCTGCCGGCACCGCTGCCCGCGTGAGGGCTCGGCTCCCGGGAGATGCGCCCATCTCCGCCTGCTCTGAGGTGATCTGTAGGCAAAGAACCTGTCCATAGTTCTGTCCATAGTTTTACAGCCTGTATTTATTGGTATCATCTCTCTTGTCTAGGAATGTAAAGTGATCCTAAGGCGCCATATGTAATAAAGTCAGTAAGATTTATTGCATCTATCAAAACGTGCCCATTTTTCATTCCTGATCTCTAAAGGGATGGCAGGGTTCAGGGACTTCACGTTTCACAATGCCCGATGTTCTTTTTCTTCCAAAAAAAGAAAAAAATCGCCTCAGGGCGAGCTACGTGACTAGCAGGCGGTAAAGCGCGGGCAGGAGGCAGCGCCTCGGGGCGGCCCCGCTGCCCCCGCCGCAGGGAGCGGTGACGGGCGCGCAGGGGCAGCCCGCCGGCGGCGGCCGGACACCGGCGACCTCCACCCGCCGCGAAGCCGGCTCCGCGGGGGGGAGCAGCCTCGGGCCGCCCGGACAGGCCGCGGCGGGGCCGACATCCTCACTCCTCGCAGCAGCCGGCGGCAGAGGGTCAGCCGCGGGCCCCTCCGACCTGCCGGAGCCCGCTCTGCCAGGGCCGAGCCGCCTCCCGCCCCGGCTGGTGCCGCCTCTCCAGCCCCGGCCCGCGTGAAGAAGCGCGGCCGCCATGAGGCGAGTGCCGCGGCGGCCGCGGCTCCCGGCATGCCGTGCGGCGCGGGCAGCGCCCGCCGGGAGCTGTAGTCCACGGGCGGAAGCGGCGCCGCGGCGGAGGCGGCCGCGAGGACTACAACTCCCGGCATCCCTTGCGGTTTGTTTTCCTTCAAACGGGGCCCGAGGCCCGCCGCGCGCCCGGCCCCGCCCCTTCGGTCGCGGCGCGCGGGTCCCGCCGTGTCCCGCCGCGGCCACCGTCGCCGAGCCCCGCCCTCCCCCCCTCCGCTCCCAGCCCTTTGACCCCGTTGTTATGTCGGGCCCGAGCCGCCGCCGCCGCCGCCTCCTCCCGTAGCGCCCGGAGCCGCCCCCGCCTCGCGCCCCGCCCGCCCCGCCCCGCGCGCCCGCCGCCCGCCCGCCCGCCCGGCCGCGCGCGCCCCGCCCCGCCCCCGCCGCCGCCCGCCCGCCGCCCGCGCGCCTAACGGTCCGCGCCCGCCGCGCCGCTGCCCCGCGCGGGAGGAGGAGGAGGAGGATGAGGGAGATGAAGCAGCGGAGGAAGAAGGAGCGCACGTGGGCCGAGGCCGCCCGCCTGGTGAGGGGGGGGGCGGGGCGCGGGGCTCGGCCGGGCCTGGGGGGCCTCTCCCGCCCGGGGCCGCCCCTCGAGTAACGGGGGGGAGGGGGGCACACGCGACCCCGGCGGCCGGGGCTGGGCGGGGGGAGGGGGCGCCGGTGCCCGCTCGGTCCCGCGGCCGGGGAAGAGATGAACCCCGGGGTGGGGCGGGGAGGGGGGCCCGGGGCGGTGCGAGCGCAGCCCGAGGGGGCTCTGGGCCGAGCCGCCCGCCGCCGGGGGTCCCCGGGCCCGCCTCACCCCCCCCGCCAGGCCGCGGGAGTGGGTCCCTCTGCTGAGCTCAGCCCCCCCCCCCCCGGGGGAGGACGCGGAGCCGCCGGGCCCGGCCGGAGCCTCCATGGCTGAGCCCTCCGGCAAGAGGAGTGTGGGCAGCAGGGCGAGGGAGGTTCTCCTCCCCCTCTGCTCTGCTCTGGGGAGGCCCCATCTGCAGTGCTGTGTCCAGTGCTGGGCTCCCCAGTTCAAGAAAGATGAGGAGCTACTGGAGAGAGTCCAGCGCAGGGCTGCGAGGATGAGGAGGGGACTGGAGCATCTCTGCTACGAGGAGAGGCTGAGGGAGCTGGGCTTGTTCAGCCTGGAGAAGAGAAGGCTGAGAGGGGACCTTAGAAATGCCTCTAAATATCTGCAGGGTGGGTGTCAGGAGGATGGGGCCAGACTCTTTCCAGTGGTGCCCAGCGACAGGACAAGGGGCAACGGGCACAAACTGGAGCAGAGGAAGCTCCAGCTGAACCCGAGGAAGAACTTCTTCCCTCTGAGGGTGACGGAGCCCTGGCCCAGGCTGCCCAGGGAGGCTGTGGAGTCTCCTTCTCTGGAGATATTCCAGCCCCGCCTGGCCGCGGTGCTGTGCAGCCTGCTCTGGGTGACCCTGCTTGGGCAGGGGGTTGGGCTGGGTGACCCCAGAGGTCCCTGCCAACCCCGACCATTCTGGGATTCTGTGAAACCCAGCTGTGTGCGGGGCTGGTGTGCAGGCTGCACCCCGGGGTCACCATCACCCCCTCCACGGCCTTACTTTGTCGCTTCTGGTTTCAGGGGATGTCGCTGCGGCTGTGCCGTGGTCTGTCTGTCCGTCTGTCTGCGGGAATCACTTTGTTGGAGGCACAAACTTGCAAACCTAACTCCGCACCGGTCTGCGGGCGCTCAGCGGGCGCGGTGGGAGAAGGGTCGTCTCTCTCCGCGAGGCGCTGAAGTCGTCTCTGTCTTAAATGCGATTTATAACTGTAAATTATAAATACCAGTGTATTCTGGTAGCGAGCGTGAGCAGGTCGGGGCTGTGTTTCTGGAGGGGTCACCGCTGGCTGCCGCTGCCCCGGGACCTGGGCAGGCGCAGGGGTGCCGGTGTGCGGAGCGAGGGGTGATCGGACGGATCCCCGCGGCTCCCTGCCCGTCGCCCTGTCAGCGGCTCTCGGCCCGTCACGATGTGGGCGCCCGTGCCGAGTAGCTTACGGACCTCCACGGAGAGGGATCCGCAGGGCGTGAGGGCGTTGGGTTCCTTGTTCTCCCGTGCGTTTATGTTGGCTTTGCCTGGCCGGGTTACGCGCTGGCGCACGCGGGCGTCCAGGAGGAGCGGTGTGGGTGAGTCCAGCCGGGACCCGTGTCTGGGACTGAGGGCATTTCAGTCTCGGTGCTCCTTCTGCGTGAGGTTTGCTTGGCTGCCAGAGCGTTTTCTTCCTGCTTGCCAATCACAGAATCACAGAATAGTAGGGGTTGGCAGGGACCTCTGGGGTCCCCCAGCCCAGCCCCCTGCCCAAGCAGGGTCACCCAGAGCAGGCTGCACAGCACCGCGGCCAGGCGGGGCTGGAATATCTCCAGAGAAGGAGACTCCACAGCCTCCCTGGGCAGCCTGGGCCAGGGCTCCGTCACCCTCAGAGGGAAGAAGTTCTTCCTCGGGTTCAGCTGGAGCTTCCTCTGCTCCAGTTTGTGCCCGTTGCCCCTTGTCCTGTCGCTGGGCACCACTGGAAAGAGTCTGGCCCCGTCCTCCTGACCCCCACCCTGCAGATATTTATGGGCATTTCTAAGGTCCCCTCTCAGCCTTCTCTTCTCCAGGCTGAACAAGCCCAGCTCCCTCAGCCTCTCCTCGTAGGAGAGATGCTCCAGTCCCCTCATCATCCTCGTAGCCCTGCGCTGGACTCTCTCCAGTAGCTCCTCACCTTTCTTGACCTGGGGAGCCCAGAACTGGACCCAGCACTGCAGATGGGGCCTCACCAGGGCAGTGTAGAGGGGAAGGAGAACCTCCCTCGTCCTGCTGCCCACACTCTTCTTGATGCACCCCAGGATCCCATTGGCTTTCTTGGCAGCCAGGGCACGCTGCTGGCTCATGGTCACCCTGTCGTCCACCAGGACACCCAGGTCCCTCTCCGCAGAGCTGCTCTCCAGCAGGTCCATCCCAAGCCTGTACTGGTGCCTGGGGTTGTTCCTCCCCAGGTGCAGGACCCTGCATTGCCAAGAGGAGACCTAACCAGGCAGGCGTCTGTCTGCCAGCAGCTTGCGTCGTCTTTTGTGTGTAAATCGCAGTATTTCAGGCCCGTGTGACTCGGCCTGAAGAACTGGGCGAGGACCCGAGCTGCCCCCCACAGAAGGTCACTGCGGGAGGCTGGTGGTCTCGTGCTTCGTCGCGTTGCTCGTTGAGATCCCGTCCCGTGAGCCGTCGCGCCGCTGGTGGGTGACCTCGCGGTGGAGGCCGCGCTGGGTCACCTCGCACCTCAGTCGGGCTCTACCGGGTGACCCCCGCCATGTTTGTGGGCAGCCCAACGCAGCAGAGCTGTCTCCTAAGGCACCTCCTCTCCCTCCCTGTGGGGTGGGAAGGGGGTCTCCCCGCACAGCCCCTCTCCCCTGTCCTGTGGCCAGGCCCTTGGGCGCAGGGGGACAGGGGACGTCTGAGCCCGGCAGCAGCCCAGAGCCATCGGTGAACCAGGAACAGAACGGTCTGGGCTCGGTTGTCCACGCAGGGACCTATACCATCACGTAGCTGCACTTCCAGCTTGCAGGACCGATTGTAAATCCACTAAAAATAGATCTTTATTTAACACTGGTCTTACACGTGCTCCCTGTCAAAGTGCTTTTAATTTTCCTTTCTGACGCGCGCTGTTTTGTGTTCCTCTCGGTGGTTCGCAGAGTCGTGGGCACGAGTGCTTTTCGATGCTGCTGCTCCCGCAGAGCTAATGCTACGCACGTGCCAGAAAAGAAGCCCTTAAAGGTTGATTTGAACACCCAGAGCCGCGGGACTACTCAACAAGTGCTGTCAGAGCTGGATGTCTACTAAATTAATTGGGGGAGTGATGTAAACGCTGAGTCTAGTTGGAGGCTGGTGACAAGTGGTGTCCCTCAGGGGTCAGTACTGGGCCCAGTCTTGTTTAACTTCTTCATCAACGACCTGGATGAAGAGTTAGAATGTACCCTCAGCAAGTCTGCTGATGACACCAAACTGGGAGGTGTGGTAGATACACCAGCAGGCTGTGCTGCCATTCAGCGAGACCTGGACAGGCTGGAAAGCTGGGCAGAGAGGAACCTGATGAGGTTCAACAAGGGCAAGGGCAGGGTCCTGCACCTGGGGAGGAACAACCTCATGCACCAGTACAGGCTGGGGCGGCCCTGCTGGAGAGCAGCTCTGCGGAGAGGGACCTGGGTGTCCTGGTGGACGACAGGTTAACCATGAGCCAGCAGTGTGCCCTGGCTGCCAAGAAAGCCAATGGGATCCTGGGGTGCATCAAGAAGAGTGTGGGCAGCAGGACAAGGGAGGTTCTCCTTCCCCTCTACACTGCCCTGGTGAGGCCTCATCTGGAGTACTGTGTCCAGTTCTGGGCTCCCCAGTTCAAGAAAGATGAAGAGCTACTGGAGAGAGTCCAGCGGAGGGCTACGAGGATGGTGAGGGGACTGGAGCATCTGCCCTACGAGGAGAGGTTGAGGGAACTGGGCTTGTTCAGCCTGGAGAAGAGAAGGCTGCGAGGGGACCTTATAAATGCCTACAAATATCTGCAGGGTGGGGGTCAGGAGGATGGGGCCAAGCTCTTTTCAGTGGTGCCCAGCGACAGGACAAGGGGCAATGGGCACAAACTGAGGCACAGGAAGTTCCGTCTGAACATGAGGAAGAACTTCTTCCCTCTGAGGGTGCCGGAGCCCTGGCCCAGGCTGCCCAGGGAGGCTGTGGAGTCTCCTTCTCTGGAGATATTCAAGACCCGCCTGGCCGCGGTGCTGTGCAGCCTGCTCTGGGTGACCCTGCTTGGGCAGGGGGTTGGGCTGGGTGACCCACAGAGGGCCCTTCCAACCCCTACTATTCTGTGATTCTGTGATTCTGTAAACCTCCTTAATTAGGGACAGAGGAACCCTTGACTGTCAGCACTACAGACGGCGGAGGGGAAGAACCCTCTTGCTGGGGCAGGGACGAGCCGACGCTGTCGAAGCTGTCGGTGCGGGCGGTGTGAGGGTGGGGAGGGATGGCGGGCGCGTGCTTCGGCGGGGAGGGCGGCGGGGTCTCCCCCCAGCGCTGCCATGAAGCAGTCTGCACAGCTGATAGAGCTGCTGATTGGAAATTGTTCCCCTGCGCAGAGATTCTTTTATCTTTATGTAAATGCTCATTCACGCTCAGTTTTCGGCTGCGTGTTTTGCTTGCTCTGTCTCTCACTCGAGAGAGGTTTTGGCAGCTGTGAAGAATTTCCTCGTGTCTCAGAACAGGCGTGTTCCATTTTGTGTTCCCCTTTCTCAGCCGCCCGCTCCTGCGCGCGACGGGGGGATGGTTCACGAGGAAGGCACGGAAACGTCGGGACAGGACAAGGGGCAACGGGCACAAACTGAAGCAGAGGAAGCTCCAGCTGAACAGGAGGAAGAACTTCTTCCCTCTGAGGGTGCCGGAGCCCTGGCCCAGGCTGCCCAGGGAGGCTGTGGAGTCTCCTTCTCTGGAGATATTCCAGACCCACCTGGATAAGGTCCTGTGCAGCCTGCTCTGGGTGACCCTGCTTCGGCAGGGGGGTTGGACTAGATGACCCACAGAGGGCCCTGCCAACCCCTACTATTCTGTGATTCTGTGACCTACGGAGGCTTTTTGATTAGCAAAGGAAAAAGTGTGATGGAGCAATAGAGACCGGGAATCAAGATTGTTCCCTCGCTCCGGAGGCAGCCGGTCGCTTTCTCCGAGCTGCTCTTTACACTCGTGGTGTTTTCGTTGTGTTCTGTCTCGGGTTACGCAGTTCTCCAGTGTCCATCCCCTACCAGGTTGGCACCACTGATGCTTGTCTTCAAGCATCTGAAAAATACGTTTTGGGTGGATATGATTTAAGAAATTCCTTTCACAGACTCCCAGCACGGCAGGGGTTGGCAGGGCCCTCTGTGGGTCCCCCAGCCCAGCCCCCTGCCCAAGCAGGGTCACCCAGAGCAGGGGGCACAGCACCGCGGCCAGGCGGGGCTGGAATATCTCCAGAGAAGGAGACTCCACAGCCTCCCTGGGCAGCCTGGGCCAGGGCTCCGTCACCCTCAGAGGGAAGAAGTTCTTCCTCGGGTTCAGCTGGAGCTTCCTCTGCTTCAGTTTGTGCCCGTTGCCCCTTGTCCTGTCGCTGGGCACCACTGGAAAGCGTCTGGCCCCGTCCTCCTGACCCTCACCCTGCACATATTGAGAGGCATTTCTAAGGTCCCCTCGCAGCCTTCTCTTCTCCAGGCTGAACAAGCCCAGCTCCCTCAGCCTCTCCTCGTAGCAGAGATGCTCCAGTCCCCTCCTCATCCTCGCAGCCCTCCGCTGAACTCTCTCCAGTAGCTCCTCATCTTTCATCACAAAAAGTCGTTGGAGCGCAGAGCTGCAGTGACCCAGGTTGGGTTTGTCTTCACTTGTGGAGGTCGGAGATGGTGCGGGGAGGCACATGGTGCCCTGCAGGACGTTCATTTTGCCAATGTCCGGTTCGTCAGGCCCGGGAGCAGGCTGCGGGCCCTGTGCCGTGCCCCGCTGCGGCAGTGACTCAGTGCTAGGTGCTGCTGATATGAAGGGGCCGTCTGGGTTCCTCCCAGCTCCTCGCACAAGTCAAACTGAAAGACAGCGTCGCGGCGTTGGCTGCTTGGGGCACGGTGAGAAACGAAAGCAGGGCTGTGCATCACTGCGGCCAGGGCGTTCGGGGAACTGAGACCACAGTTACGATCACAAAGTTCCCGAGTAAATACCCGGTGCTGCTTTCCTTGGGTGTCTGGGGCCGTGCCCTGTGCCTCTGTCGCAGCCTTTTCGCCCGGTCGGAGCCGGGGCCCGGCTGGGTCCTCTGCCTTCGGCGCTGGGAGAGCAGCGCTGTCTGCTCCGGGGAAGGTGCAGTGGGGGGCAATCTGCTCCCAAAGGCGCATCGTGGTTCGCGTCTCCCACAGCTTAGTTTTGTTGGTTGTTTCCTGTTTATGTGGGTAATCGTCTTATCCACAGAAATGTCCAGTCCTCTGTTTGAATCCCCGAGTCCTTGCTTCCAGGCATTTGGGAGCAGTAAGTTCCACAGGCTTTTTTTTTATATATAAAAAAAAAATAGTAATAGCCTTTTTATTTCTTTGCATACACGTGGTGGTTCTGTTCTTCAGACTGGATGTTGAAGGATGAGTTGTTATTTATTTTATTGCCTTTTTAATATCTGACTTCACTCATTTTCTTTCAAAGGCAAGCAATCCAAATCTTTTTAGTGTCTCTACCCGTCATTTTTTTCCACATCCTTTACCGTTATTGCTGTCCTTTTCTGAATCCTGTCCTTCTCTGACAAGAATTGTGACTCTTACCTGCGGAACCCTCCTTGAGGGGGAATGGAGATGAAATGAATGCGGTAATCCAAGGAAGGCACACAACCAAATTATACAGTTGTACAGTAATAGTTTTATTGCCAGAAAAATACTGGTTGCTTTGTAGCGAGGTGGGAAGGTATCTGGCGGGGAGAACGTTTTCCATCGCTACAACTTGCTAGGCAGCGTGCGGGTGGGAAGCCGGTGTGTGGCCAAATTCTGCTGCTTTTTTCTCTCCTTCATGTTTGTATTTCAGTTCGTTAGGGACCAGATTAAGATAACCTTTTTGTGATGTTTACCATGATTGAATCTTGAGGTAGCCTGAAATTTTCAGCGCGTGTCTTCTGCAGATGAGTGAGGGTTTAAGAGGCGTTGCTGGATCCGAACCACAGCTGGTGGAGCAGTTCTGTGAACGGAGGAGCAAATTCTGTAATGACACGTGTTCTTTCTGTCTTTTCAGGTGCTGGAAAATTACTCTGATGCTCCTATGACCCCAAAACAGATTCTGCAGGTCATAGAGGCTGAAGGACTAAAGGAAATGAGGTTAGTATTGATGATCTTGGCTCAAACGTAGCGAGGAGCATGGGGGAGGCTGTGTACGAAGGCTTGTGTTGCTCCGTGCAATTCTGCCTCAGCTCCAGCCCACTTTTCTCCTTCCAGCATGGTAATTGCAGGTGACAGTATAGACGTTAAGATACAGGTGGTTTTTTTTCCTTTGACAATACCTGGAAGCTGTTCTTGGATTTTTTTGATAACATACGGAGTCCCCTTCGTCCACCTGTTGGAAGATAAATGCCTCGTGCAGATCAGACTCCTGCCTTGTCTTGTGCTTAGCTGCTTACTCGTGTGGGTCTCTCCTGAGTAGCTCCCCGTAGTTTCTGCTATTGTGTCTCTGTAGTTTGAGAACACCTTACATTTTGTCTCCTCTGATGCTTCCTTTCTAGAGCAGACGTGTTTTAGGAGACTCAAAAAAAGTCTTCTTTATATGACTATAGTGGCTTCTGCTCAGACTTTTGAGCCCCGTGATAGCACAGCTCGCACTGCTGGGGCTTTTGACGTCGTACAGGGGAGATGCCCATCTCAGCCTGGGTTTCACATGGAAGAGAACCTGGTGTGGAGCCTGAGGAGCGGCAGGAGCGGGAGACAGGTTTTCTTGGTTAAGTTCCTGGAACGTCCATGTGTTTCTGTGACCATAGTAGAAGAGAAATACAGAGGGTCTTGCAGGTCAAAGAAAGTAGGTAACCGTGATAGTCCAGATGCCTCGGTTCGTGCTGCATGGCAAGAAGAAGGAAGTTTGCCTGCCAGGGACAGAAGCAGCAGGGCTTTGGGGTGCTGCCCGTTGACTGCTGGGGAATCCAGATGCGTGGGCCGTTTCTAGTCTTGCTGCTCCCTCACCTTGACGCTGTGGACTGTGTTCCACCATGGCGTTTGCCTTCCCTGAACCTCTGCTTTACCCAGCCACAGAAGGTAAACCAGTTTCTTCTGGCACTCAGCAACTCAAAATGTTAGCTTGTTCCTGCCCCTGATTTGTGTCTGAAACAAGGCAACAACTGGGGTGGTCTCAATAGTGAGAAGCGGTGATGCATGCGGAGGTGCTGTGTTTGGAGAGGGACGGTCCTGGCGCGTGTTGCTGCATCGATATCGGGGCTGTCGAACGCCCACCTGCCACTGGCGACCCTTGGGGAGGAGATCTGCGCTGGTGTGGGTACGGGCGGTGGTGTCACTGCTCGGGGTCGAGCTCAGACAGGCCTTTAATCACAGAATCACAGAATAGTAGGGGTTGGAAGGGACCTCTGTGGGTCATCTAGTCCAACCTTCATATAGCTTTGTGCAATCAGTACTCTGCACCTTTCTTACATCAGTCCTGTCACTTGAGCAGGCAGTGGAAGATCTGCGTGCTTAGGCTGTGCCCTGCTAAAGGTCCCAGCAGGTCTCTTTTCACACACGTAAATTCTCTTGGTGCTCTCCCAGTTTTGACGAGTGGCCTCTCACAGACCAGACTTTGGAGCTTGTGTCAAGTTAAACCCCAGAGAGGTTGCTTCAGAGGTGGGTGTTCTTCCCTCGTGATATCTGCTTTCCCTTCCCTGGCCATAAATGCACCGCTTTAAGAGAAGACTCTTTTCTTCGGGGCGTAGTTGCTCACAGAATGAAGGCAGTGATCCTGCCTAGCTGACTGCGCCGCGGGCTTCGCTGGTGTTTGTGTAGCAGCCCTTCCTGAAACTCCGTTTCCTGAAGGAAACGGCTCGGTGTCTCGGGACCTTTCTGCCTTTGAATCGACGCTGAGCCGGCGTTCCCCGGTGCGGGGTTCTCTCTGCGTGGCTGGGAGGGCCGTGTTCCTGACGGGTGGCAGTTATGGTCCGGCGTGGCTGGTGCTGGGGCCCAGCACTGTTGCTGAGCTCTAGCTCCTGGGGGAGTTTTAATGGTTTGGTTTTTCCTGAATTTGGGGAAAACGATTTATTTTGCCATTCTGAGCAAGCACGCTCTGCGGCTGGTTAGTGTGCTCGGAGTGTCTCAAACACAGAAGGGAAAACACCGTCTCACAGGGCAGAAGGCTGGAAATTTTTTTGGTAGCATCTAGAAGTGATACAGGGGAATTCTGTTGCCAAGGCTTATGAAGAACCGTCCAAAAAAACAAACACATTCGGGATGGAAACAGAAAATGTTCTAAGTTTTCAATCTGAGAATGACTTTCTTTGAAATATTTTGTCTCAATCCAGTTTTCAGTTTCGCTTTTAATAATAATGAAATCGATACTGCTTTAATGTCTCTTCCAAGTAACTTTCTGCCTGTACATGTGTGACGTGTCGGAAAACGCGAGATTACGTGGCCCAGAAGTTCCCATCGGTGTGAGCGTGGGATGGTGGCTTTCACCGGGGAGTTACGTGGGACGCGACAGAGCAGCGCCTCAGACCTTTTGGATCTAACTGTGCTGGAGCGGTTTTGTCTGCGACAGGTCAGGGAGGGCGTGCCAGAAACACGCACGTGTGCAGTTTGTGCTGGTTTTGTTTACATCTTTCTACTGCTGAGTAAATCAGGGAGGGTTGTAAAATCAGTCCGACTCTGAGAGTTTCAAGCAGAGAGAGGGAGGAAGCAGGTAATGAAAATCAGAAGCATCTCAAAATGGCTGAGAGTAACTGGGCATCACGTTTCCTGTTCTCCGCCGCGCTGCCGTGTGGTGAGGCTGATGCGGAGGTCACGGAGGGAAGCGGTAATGCTGCTCTGGCTGAAGTGCCCGTCCCGTGAGGCTGCTGAGCGTCACCTCCGTTCCCCTCGGGCAGCTGCGCCGTGCCTGTTCAAACAGACCTTTCAGGCTGTTCTCTCGATGAGGCCGTTTCCTAAAACTGACGGTGTTCCGCCTCTGTTTCAGTGGCACTTCTCCGCTGGCCTGCCTCAACGCCATGCTCCACTCCAACTCCAGGGGAGGTGACGGGCTCTTCTATAAGCTGCCTGGACGCATCAGCCTGTTCACGCTCAAGGTAAGTGCCGAGGGCCGAGGTGCGGGTTCTGCGCGTTACGCGTAGCTGCGTGTTGAGCTGTCGCCGAGCATCAGATGAGCGGAGTGTGCTGCGTGTGAGACGGTCATGTGAAGGAGTGTCTGGAATTCATTATTTTGTTAGAGCTTGTACCTTTCAGCTATCTTCAGTCATATATGAAAAATTCCTTTTAAAAAACCCTGTTATTTCTTGCATTGCACAAGCAAGGTCAATCCTCTTATTCCACTACTTGGTGTCCGACTCAGGTGGCTGCTTACCGACACAGTGCCATTCACTCCTTTCTGCCAGCCAGGAGGGAACACAGCCAACCAAAACACTAAATTGGTCCAACAGCGTGTAGCTACAAGTAAAATCTTGATAAGAAAATGTATATTCACCCTTCTGGTTGGTGGTTTTGTGTTCTGTGTGTTCTGTGTATATTTAGCATCACCGTTTTCCTCAGATCTTGAGATCTCTCTGGAACGTTTTTTATTTTTAGTTTATTGTCCCAGTAGTCTTAAATGTTGAAAATGTTTCTGGTCTTAGGCTTTTCTTTTGCATTGTTTTATACTGTTGGATTCCCTGGTAAGTATCAAGTTGATAGACAACAGATATCTCGGCTATTTCACTTGATTCTTTTTTTCAGCTGGTAGGAAATTTTGTTGAGTTGCCGTATTTTGCTGGAAAATAGATGGTGTTGAAATGGCTTTGATTATACAAGTAGTAAATACATCTCCTAAGCTTACTGTCTTAGTAGTTGGCTGCTCTGATGCTACCTATTCTTTCATGGGAGGAGTGAGATACTTCTTTTTTAGAGAAACTGCTGGCTTGCAGAAAATGGCGACAAATCGTTAACCGTGCCTATTTTGGGTGCGTTTGAGTTACTCGTCTAGGAGGTGTCTATGAAGTGCGCTAGCAGTTTAGATGACTTCTGTTCCACTATGAGCCCAAATATACCTGAAAATACCTTTCTGCATCAAGGATTACAATAAGGAAGATGCAAAAAACTAAGCCTAAAAACTATACCCACTAAACGGTCTGTTCCGGTGGATGAAGTGGTGGCGGGGGGGAGGGAGGACTGTGGCCACCCCGGTTCTGTTTGCCCGTGTAGAAGGATGCCCTGCAGTGGTCTCGGAATCTGTCGGTGCCAGAAGGGGAGGAGCTGGAGGATACAGCAGACGCAGAAAGTTGCGAGTCCAATGAAGCAAGCACTGTGAGTGGTGATAACGATGGTAAGTGTCTAATGACGTTAATCCTAAACTACGGGATCTGCTCCGGCGCCTGACTGAGTGCCCATCTCTTTCAGTGTCTCTGGATGAAACCTCATCCAACGCCTCCTGTTCCACCGAGTCTCAGAGCAAGGGACCCGCTGCTACGCGGGACAGCTACAGAACCGCCTCCCAGGTAGGAAAAAGAGGGGCTGCTGGGAAGCACGGAGCCTCTCAAGGGGAGCTTTCCTCACGGCGTGACAGCCGGGCGAGCATGGCAGGGACTAGTTGTGCACAGGTGCCTCGGAGCTACGGGGCTGTCTCCTGAGGTGGGGAGTTCACGGGGTGGGGAGCGATCACCTACAGGAAGGTCATTTTGAATTCCCTGCCAGTCGCGAGTAATTAAATTATTATGTATAAGGACACCTGAAGATCTGCCGAGGAGCCAGGTAATTCTTTAACTGGGAAACGTGCTGCTTAGAAGATTGTTTTACCCCTCCCTAATGTCTGTGTTTCTTTCTTCTGTTTTTGGTTTCTTGCTGGACCGCAGACAACCAAACAAAAGAAAAAGACCGGGGTAATGCTGCCACGTGTTGTCTTAACACCGCTGAAAGTAAACGGGGCCCACATGGAGTCTGCCTCTGGTGAGCACTGCTTTTGTTGTGGGGGTTTCCTAGTGACTGCACGGACAGCTCTTGGTCAGTCGTCCCTCGTTATCTGTAAGTTTGCCTGAGGATTTCTTTAATGCTTCATGAGAATGGATGCCATCGAGCTGTGCGTGTGTTTATCTCCATCAAAAGAGTTGGTATCTGGGCAATACCCTGTAACAGTGGATCTGTTATTAGCAGACGCTTCTTTTATGCTAAAACCACTCTCCAAGTTGGGCTTCTGCTCTTCTTTGCATATTTTTAAGAAATCATTTTGTTTTTAGGCTTCACAGGAAGGCATGCCGATGGGGAGAGCAGCAGCACATCCAGCAGCAGCAGCAGCTCTTTGGCTCTGTGCAAAGCCACCTTGCGTAGCAGAACAGAAATAAACAGGGATCCTCCGCAGCTTCTGAGAGGTATCCGAAAGCCCCCAGCTGGTAGGTGCTTGCGATGAAAGGGGGAAGAATAATTGACCGTAAAAGCGGGCCGTGTTGAAGTCCGGCTGTATCTGAGGTTCTCTCCCTGCAGAAGGCATGTGACGGTCTCACGGCTTGCGAGCCAGACGTTGTCCCCTGAACATTAGTGAGACAGTTGTCTAAAAGTTTGTCTGCTCTGAAGAGCAGCGTTGAGAATTGTACCTGAACGTGACAGAAATGTGACCTCATGTCACAATTCCAGATACATGTCTATTAATTAGCGTGTTTGAGAGAGTCTTTCTTCAGACTTCAGTACTACCGTCTTTCCTCCTCTATCCTGTGCAGCCTGCTGTAGGTGACCCTGCTTCAGCAGGAGGGTTGGACTAGATGACCCACAGAGGTCCCTTCCAACCCCTACTATTCTGTGATTCTGTGATTCTGTGATCTTGCTCCTTTTGCTGTGGTGGCTTGACATGAATTTCTTGCCCATGATGCTGAAATAATTTTGTACAAAACCCTTTATTTTATTTGTCTGTCCTTAAACTACAGGGCAAATGAAACGAAACCGGGGTGAGGATATTGACTTTGAAACACCGGGCTCCATCCTTGTCAATACAAACCTGCGAGCTCTGATCAACTCCAGAACCTTCAATGCACTCCCGTCGCATTTCCAGCAGCAGCTTCTCTACCTCCTTCCAGAAGTCGACCGACAGGTACGAGGGTGCAGCGCTGGGGTCTTTCCCCTTCACTGCGCTGCCTCTTGCCCGCGGAACGGCTGGAGCAAGCGTTTTCTGTTTGTCCGTCAGGTTGGGGCTGACGGGCTGATGCGTCTCAGTGGCAGTGCTCTGAATAACGAATTCTTCACCCACGCTGCTCAGAGCTGGAGAGAACGCCTAGCTGATGGTGAGTTGTTCCCTTTCCTAGGTGGCTGGAGAATAGGTATTCATTTTATGGGCTTTTGTTTGTTTTTCTTTTACAGTTAATGGGAATTTAGACCAGCTTTGCTGGGACTCTGGCTGTGTTGCCCCAGACTTTTCTTCTTTCTTACATTTTTTGTGTTTAAAATCAAAGACGTGTTTTCCTTTGGTGCCGTGGGACCTTCAGAACAAAGTGGTGGAAGTGTCAAGGAGTGCTAGACTCATCTTGCCTTTGGTGGTGGCCTCTGTCTGGGAAACACAATTTTTTTCAGGCTTGCTTGAGACTGTGCAGCCACTGCCCCTGTGGAGTTGCAGGCAGCATGTGGATCCGTGGTAGGCTGGAGAGCAGGGCGATGCCAGCAAATCTGTCCTTTGTATATTTAGCTACTATACTGTTAAAACACAGAAGGTTGCATTTGCAGAATCGGTTTTGTTTGGAACTGAATTTCAGTCTCTTGCTTCCATGTAGGTGAATTCACCCATGAGATGCAAGTTCGAATTCGGCAGGAGATGGAAAAGGAAAAGAGAGTGGAGCAATGGAAAGAGAAGTTCTTTGAGGACTACTATGGACAAAAGTGAGAAGTTTCACCTAGTCTGTCCTGTTGTATCTGTGTTTGTGCAGGTGGCAGAGTGTGTTTCTGCGTGCAGATACCCGAGAAGATTCAGCAGAAATGGAGGTTGTGGGTGAATCACTCCAACTGTTCCTCCAGGGCAGTCCCTAGTGGAATTGGCTGGGTCACAGCAGAATTTTGTAGCCCATCTATTTTGTTTCCAAGACAAGTTAATATTCCTCGTTTTCCATCACAAATCTTCACATCTTATTTTTCCTCATTCTCTGTGGTAGTAATGTGGGATAGCAAATGTGTAGGTTGTCTCGTGGCCGACTGACTTCGTGAGGGTGCGATGAGTCTCTGCCTTGTAACTGGTGTGTTACTGTGTGTGGCGGTGGCAGTACAGCTATAAGTAAAAGATGAAATGCTTAAATTAGGATGGGCTTTAGCTTTTAGCTAGTTTTTGTGTTTGCTTCATAGGTTGGGCTTGACCCAAGAAGAATCCCAGGAGCAGAATTTGGTGCAAGAAGACGCTGAGAACAGGACAGGACTGACTGTTAAAGGAGAAGGCAGACTGCCGCGCGGTCCTTCCACCCGGCAGAGAGATGGGCACTTCAAGAAACGCTCCCGGGCCGACCTGCGATGCAGAGCCAGGAGGAGCCTGTACAAACTGCGTGAACCTGAGCAAACGGAGACTTCCAAAGAGACCGCTGCTGCGGGACCAGACTCCTCTCTGCAGAAAGAGACAAAGCCTGAGACAGACCTGAAGAAGGATGATCTGACGAGCCCTTCGGCTGCAGCACTGAAGCCAGAGAGCTCAGAACTGCACCTCTCTCCAGAGACTTCCAGATTACACACTAAATCGGAAGATCTGTCGTTGGCAGCTGCAAACAGAATTCCCAGTTTGCCCCAGGAGAACTCTGCTCGGGAGTCCAAGGACCAGAAGAGGAAGCGCTTTGAGGAGGCTGCCTCTGCATCCTTCCCCGAAAAGAAGCCCCGGCTTGAAGATCGTCAGTCCTTTCGTAACACAATTGAAAGTGTTCACCCAGAAAAGCCACAGCCTACTAAAGAGGAGCCAAAAGTCCCACCCATCCGGGTAGGAAAGAGAATTATAGCTGCTTGGTGTCTCAGGGCTGTCATGCTCAGTAGCATCAAAACACGATTAAAATGTCAAGTGTTGTCATCTGAAGGAGTGGACGGGTTTCACTGGCAGAGCTGGCTGAGTACCTCTGATTACCACAGTTTACTATCTTATTTAGACAGGCAAAGAATGGAAAATCATTCCAAGGTCTTTGCGCAGCGCACAGCGTAACCTTGACTTACTCTGTTAGTTTGCATTTCTGTGGATACAGAAATTGCTTTCCTGAAACTCAGTGGCTTGCTGCAGAGGAGACCTTCAGATCGTGTTCTTACCCTGAGCAGTTTCTCAGTTCCTTTCCCCTGGGCAGAATCGTTGTATTCCTGCTGACTTCCCCCGTCTTGACTAGAGGTATCCGTGGTGTTAGCTTCAGGGTAGGCATCCTGATGTAGCGGAGACCGTTTTGGTTTCTGAAGATCGGAATGCAAATCACTCATTCCGTATTTGTCTGCTGGCTCTGGTAAGATGATGCTAATGCGAACTGAGCTTTGCATCGCACGTGACAGAGCACATACGCAGGGGTTACCAGGAGCACGCTGCCTCTCTGTCAAAATTCATTTTTCAGTTGGAATTTCAAATTTTTGCTGAATTGTTGTGATAAGAACTGTGATGAACAGATGCTAATAAAATGCATTTCACTGAAAACGGTGAAGTGCTAGAACTAATTGCTTTTCTCTTTCTTTCAGATTCAACTTTCACGTATTAAACCACCCTGGGTGGTTAAAGGTCAGCCCGCTTACCAGATATGCCCCAGGATCATCCCCAACACGGAGCCCTCCAGCCGGGGCAGGACTGGGGCCAGAACCCTCGCAGACATTAAAGCCCGTGCTCTGCAAGCCCGAGCCCAGCGAGAAGCTGCCACAGCCGCCATCGGCGGTGGGGGTGGCCCGGGCGGAGGGAGAAGCACCGACGAAGGAGGTGGCGGAGGAGAATCCAGCAGCCACGCAGGGCGCAGGAGAGCAAAGAGAACTCGTGGAAAGCGTTCGTCAGATCTACAACGAGCACAATTACTGTCGTCTCTCCATCTGAATGGAGAAAAGGGAAGCTCTGAGGTGGCTGCTCAGGAGGCGAACAGGAATTCCTTCCTCTCTTCAGAGCAAGACCCCTTTTCCTCCAAGAGCGAGGGAAGCGGTGATCTGGAACGCACGGCAGGCCCTAGCTCCGGGGAGGCTCAGCCTGGTGATGGTTCACCTGGAAGGCAGTCCTGTGGTGCTTCGACTGGATCACCCTTAGACAATGCCACTTCTGAGAGGCAGGAGGAGAGCCCTGAGCAGCTCCTTTGTGACCCAAGGACCGAAACACCATCTTGTCTTGCATCACAGGAGAGGCAAAGCACGAAGCTGAAGTGCGTGGTTCCTCCAGTAAACGGTCTGTCTCGTTCTCAGGTGCAGGGAGCTGTGACCAGTCCTTCGGCAGCAGGTGAGGTGGTGTCAGAGCTCAGAGATGTTCGAGCTCCCGCTGTACAGGTGGATCATCCTTCAGTCGGGAAGGAAAACTCCTCCAGTTGTCCTGCTCTTCTACCAGACTTGTCATCAGGCGGTAAAGAGTGCCATGAGTCAGAAATGGTGTCTAGATTTAGATTTAATGGCTCTGAAACGTTTGTGGAAAAACGCGCCGCTGATGGTGGTAACTCCAGAGCAGCGACTGCTGGAGTGGAGAAGGCAGGCCCTGCGCTGTGTCACCTTCCACACCCACAGGCAGAGAAGGAGAGCGATGGCAGGCCGAGTCGTGAAGAGCAGAGTGCAGAGTCTCCGGTGAAGCCTTCCCTAGACGACGACTTTGTTTCTGAGAATAGGATAGATACCTCTGAGAGACTTCTGCAGCTGAGGGAGAGGTGCCCCGGAACAGGAGCAGAAAACGCCCATCAGCCCCTGAGAGAGCCTCAGGAGCTGAAGCCAAACGGAGACGACGAAAGACAGAGCACATACAGTGAAACGACAGACACAGCTTCAGATTGTGAAGGGGACGGAGCTGATGAGAACGCGGAGATGGGTATGTGTTTCAGAAGTGTCGGCTGCAGGGAGGGGGCTGGGAAAGACTCCTCCTCTCCCAGCAGCACCGAGAGACGTGGTGGGGTTAGATCAGAACCCTCTGTGGAAACAGCCAGCCTGGCCTGTGTTGTGGACTTCCCTGCTGTCGCAGCGACGAGCCCTGCGCCTCCGCCCCAGAGATGGGGAGCAGCGCGCGCACCGTTGCCGCAGAAGGGCGAGCGGCCGACAGGCTCTGCTCGGCCTCTCTCCTCTGTGGAGACCAACAACCCTTTGGTGATGCAGCTGCTGAAGGGGAACCTTCCCCTGGAAGACGTTCTCCCAGTATCTCACACCACCATCAAGCTGGAACTTACACAGCCGCTGCCTGACCAGCAGTCAGAAAGCCTCTCCCTGCAGATGGAGGGAGGTAGCGGTTGCTGTTTTGGCAGAGAATCTTCTCCAGATGTAGGAATGAAGACGAGTGCCCTGAGCAGGAGTGATGACTTCCAGCCGATGAGATCGTCCGTCGATCCCCAGGAGAAGTGCGGGTCGGGGGCGGCGCTGCCTGGAGCAGAGGATGCGGAGGATCAGTCTATTCCAGAGACACATCCCAAAGCTGGCTCGGCTTTAAGCTGCCAAGACCAACCGGCGCACGTGGCAAGTGCCTCTGGGAAGCCTGACGATACGGGCCCTCGGGAAAGAACATTTTCTTCCTGTAGCTTTGAGGAGCAGAGGGAGATGCCCAAGGTCCATCGGGTGCCACAGCACAGCCCGTTGACAAGTGTCATCACCACAAAAAGTCCGGAGAAGCTGAACGCCTCTACGGAGCCTCGGTTTTTATCTCCAGCTGTGACTTCTCTTGGTCCGAATCAGACAGGGGGTACATCGGTCAATAAAAATTATGTTGGAGTTCAAGGCAAGAAACTCTTTGGTTCTGGTTTTCCTTGCAGCCCCGGCGTCAGACTGCATCACTCCAGGGCTTTGGACCAAGTCCCGGCGGTGGGAGCCTTGTCCCCCAGCACGCAGACTCCTCTGGACAAGAGCCGGGCGGCGGGAGAGGGGCTGCCCGCGGCCAGGGACGAGTGGCCTTCGAAGCAGCGCGCCGACGCCCCGGGAGGAATTAAAGCCGAGAAGGCGCTGGCGTGCGGCAGCCCCGCCGAGAGCGACGCGGAGAACCGGAAGGACGCGGCACGGAGCCCCGGGGAGCTGACGGAGCATTTCCGAAGCGTTCCGCTCGTCATGGACTTGCCATTTTTCAAGCTTTCAAGGGAAGCGGGGAAAGGACAGAGTCACCCGCTGGAGCCTTCTTCCA
The DNA here is from genome assembly GCF_030867145.1 of Opisthocomus hoazin. Classification (NCBI taxonomy): domain Eukaryota; kingdom Metazoa; phylum Chordata; class Aves; order Opisthocomiformes; family Opisthocomidae; genus Opisthocomus; species Opisthocomus hoazin. The sequence goes on from NC_134431.1 coordinate 18,981,079, forward strand.
TACCCTCCCAGCTCAATATCAAGCAAGCATTTTATGGGAAGCTTTCTAAGCTGCAGCTGAATTCCACCAGCTTTAATTATTCATCCAACGCTCCAGCTTTTCCCAGAAGCCTTGCTGGAAGCGTGATGCAGCTAAGCCACAAAGCGAACTTCGCTGCAAGCCGTAGCGCGTCGCTTTCTGTGCAGATGTTTGCCGACGGCAGCGGCGTCGACGAGATGGCATTCCAGTGCTCGTGCAGCCTGAAGGCCATGATCATGTGCAAAGGCTGCGGGGCGTTTTGTCACGATGACTGTATAGGGCCCTCTAAGCTTTGTGTATTGTGCCTTGTGGTGAGATAATAAATCGTGGCCATGGGACAGAGCGTATATTCAGTGTCTGTATTTTGATAACGACTGCTCCCGAAACCTGTACACAAAATACTACTCTGTTTATAGTAGAGATGCCGTTACACTCCTTCTGGTGAGGAAAGTTGACTTGCCTTCCCACTGAGACCTCCAGTGCAAAACCCGTTCTTGCTGGCGGTCACACCCTGACGCCGGGGGCCGTGCCGACCCTTCGGCTTCGCGCTGTCGTGGAAACGCTGGTGGTGCTGCGGTGCCGTGCCCAGGCTCCCGCCCGAGCGAGAGGCAGTTTGCTGTGGCAGCCCGTGGACCCTCCGTCGAGGAAATCTTGCCATCCAAAGGAACTGGAACAGGGTGTTTTCTACTTCAGGGCTGCGCCAGGTGAGGCCCTATAGTCTTCCACTCTCCCCTTCCGCCATCTCCGTTCCTGCTTTGCCTGGGAAGTCCGGCTGTGCGGCGCCCACGAAGAGCTGCTCTGCGGTGCCGGTCCTGCGCGGCGTTGGGATGCTGCAGCAGAGCCCTGAGCCCGGTAACGCACCGTGCCGCTGGCTGCCACGCCACGCGCAGCTGCCCTGGCGCTGGATGGAGCACGCGAGGAGACGAGGGAAATAAAACAGGCGCCTGCCTTCTGCTGGCCCGCGGGACGGCGCTGCCCGGGCTGCGCTCTCGGCCCAGCCGCTGTGACTGCCGCGCTCGGCCCAGCCACCCCGGACTCGCGGAGCAGCTCGGGGGTGTGGGCAGCGAGCTCTGCGCCGCAGCCCCGCGGCGAGGACCTTGCCACGACGACCGCGACCGCGTGCGAGCGTCTAGCTGCGCATCTGTGTGACGAGCACCTGACAGTTCAAGCAGTGTTTATTCCTTTTTTTTTTATATTTTCATTCTTGGATGTATAAAGTGAGTTCTTTGGCTCCTGTAAGTATCCTCTATGCATCTGTTCGATCATGTATTTATATGTTGTACACAGTACCGGCCAACTCTGTAAATGGGTGGAATGTACATAGAGCAGCAAGGGTGCTTTTTTTGTTCCCCTTGGGTTTTCAGACTCGGCAGCAGTATTGCATTCAAGTGGTGTTAGTTATTAATCTGCAGCTGTCGGCAGAGCCGCTGCACGCCGTCTTGCTTAGCGTGAGGCTCAACGGGCAGCGGTGCCTCTGGCTTCCAACAGCCTCCCTCCCTCCCTCCCTCTGTGCCCGTGTGGGGCCGGGGGGCTCCGGGATGAGCCGGGGGCTTGGCCGCAGCGCGTGCTGCGCGTCCCCCGTGTGCCCGGTGTGGCTGCACCCGAGCTCCCGCGGCGGGGCTGGGCGCTGCGACCGTCCTTGTGCAGCCAGAGACGGAGAGCAGAGACGCGGCTCTCGCTCCGCGGAGCCATTGCTTACCGAGAGCGAATCGCTGCGGGGGGGGAGAGCTCTGCTGGTGTCTGTAAGCAGCAGCAGCAAGAATTGTAGGGGGGTTATTGTTATTTTCTGTTCTTCTCCCTTTTCTAGCTCTATCCTACCTCCCTGGACCATGCACTTTTTTTTTTTTTAACCGTACAAGTCCCTGTTTGAGATGCAAGCCTGAGGGATGCGACAAGTTCAGTCTCTGAAATGGTTTCTCCTTGACGCGCTGTGGGACCGAGAGCGGGAGCAGCGCCCGCAGCCCGGGGCGCAACCTGCTGACCAAAGATGGGGAGCGGAGCCGGGGGGCCTGGCTCTGCCTCCGCGGGGGCCGCCGTAGTGTACAGGTTGGACTGGTCTGGTTTGCGGAGCCCTGCGGGGGGGCCTGCTCGTGTACGTCCCTTGTGGTATTGGAAAAATAAACACTCTGTAAAACCTCGTTTGTGGCTTCCGTCCTCCTGTTCTGAGATCCTCCCCGGTGCTCTCCCAGGCAGCGTTGCCTTTCCTCTCCGCGTTTCTAGCTGGGAGTGTTCCAGAGCTGCTGCTGCTGCTCCACGGCTCCGTGTTGCCGTCTCAGCCAGCTGTGGAGCATCTGCATCTGGAAGGGTTTCCTAAGGAGCGTGGCAGCGCGGTGCCAGTTACCCTGTTCTCTGGAACTACCTGTGAGGTTGGTTTGCTGACGCCTCCGGTCTCTCTTCTCTAGGTAGTAAGCGTGTTGTAAAAGAATGACGTGCATTGCTACGTTAGGTGTCTCTGTTCTGGTCTTGCAAGAACTTCTTCCCTCTGAGGGTGACGGAGCCCTGGCCCAGGCTGCCCAGGGAGGCTGTGGAGTCTCCTTCTCTGGAGATATTCCAGCCCCGCCTGGCCGCGGTGCTGTGCAGCCTGCTCTGGGTGACCCTGCTTGGGCAGGGGGTTGGGCTGGGGGACCCCAGAGGGCCCTGCCAACCCCGACCACTCTGTGATTCTGTGACTTGGCGAGGCAGTGGTCTCGCACCCGGGTGGGGGGGCTGTGGGAGCTCTTGGGTCCCTGCGGTGGTCCCGGATGCAGCTTCCGGACGTTCTGGGTGCTGCAGCGTTGCAGACCGCAGCGACGGCGCCGCGCTCGCCCGGTTCCCCCGCGTCGCCGATGCCAGGGGTTGGTGGGCACCGGCGTGGGGAAGCCCGGCTTCTCCGGTCTGCTTGCGTGGAGACCGCGGTGAAGCTGCTCTGAGGGCAGAGGAGGCTCGGTGCCGGCACCCCGAGGGTTTGTGGCTCGGCAGCCCCACGGGCAGTCGGGGTTTGGCCGTGGGAGCACCGGTCCTGGCCACAGCCCCGCCGCGGTGGGAACCGGCCCACGGGACGTCTCCCGCGCACTGCAGCACGAGCCACGCGCTGCGCTGGCACCGGAGCGTGGCCAGGGCGGTGGCTCTTCGGGCACCAGCTTTTTGGGGAGAAAAAAGGCTGTTGTGGATTTTGCTAGCTCACTGCTGTGCTCCTGACTCTGGCAGACCGTCTGCCAGCCCCGGGGTGGGTAAAGGTGCCCGGGTGGCCCAAAGCAGCCAAGGATAAGCCATGTGGAGAAGGAGTAGAGTTGTTATTCAGGTGAGCTTTAAAACTGCTGAAGAACTGACACAGAATCACAGAGTCAGTGAGGCTGAAGAAGACCTCGAAGATCACCAAGTCCAACCGCCCTCAGCAGTTCTGTTTTCCTGGCGCGGTGGATGGTGATGTCGGGATCGGTGACCTCGAGCACAGCGCAGCTTGGAGCTTTCAAGAGTAAAAACCCGTTCATGCCAGCACAGAGCAAATACCAATTACTTGTTTTTTGGTCTGTGATACCTCTCTGGTAAATAACGGAGTTTCTCTCTCTCGGACCCTCTGGGTGCTCTGGAGCGTCCCGGCTCGGTGCAGCTGTGGATGGAGGGGACATCCCCGCTTGGCCAGGACCCCTATGACCGCGGGCTGCGGCGGCGAGGAGGGGGCTTCCCAGCGTTCGCACCCCAGGGTGACCCAGCGCTGCTGACCCCCCCGGCTCGCAGCCGGCTCCCGTGCTCCGCCTGAAGCCGGGGAGCGAAGCTGATCCAGAGCCTTGACGGGATCAAACCCGACGGCGTCAGGGCCCCGGGGGCCACGTACCTGGGGGTGCCACGAGCCCCCCAGGCAGCCCCACGCACATCAGGGGTGCGGAGGGATGGGTGCTGGGGAGCTGCTGCCCCGCGGCCCCCCCAGCGCCGACGTCCCGGCCGCCCCTCGGCCCGCACGCGGCCGCGGCAGCCAACGCGGGGCCGCTCGTCCCGACCCCCGGCAGCGTCACCACCGGAGCTGGGAACCAAGGTGAGCCGGCTCTCCCGGGCCCTCCCGCCCCGCTGATCCCATCGGGGGGTTTTATCTACACAGTGCTTGGAGAGAAACGCGTTGTGGATGCAAAGGTTTATTATACTTAGTGAATAAAGCTGATAACGAAAAATTAGTATTTTCCATGAGGGAGAGGGAGAACTTTCCACAAACTTCAATGAAAACTCCATATTTTTCTTTTTTCCTTCACAAAAAACAGACACTTCACAAAATTAATTTTGTCAAAATATAAGTTAAGCATAAAATTTGTGACTAGCCCCACTCGTGAGCGCTCACGCTGCTCTCTATGGTACCCGCGGCGGTCTGTTACGGAATGGCAAGCACAGCTTAGGTCGACATCATTCACAGGGTATTTTTTTTTTCCTTTTGACACCTCAATTTCGATCCCGCTTCGGTGACCGCTGGCGCCGACCTCTCGCACAGCGCGTCGGCTGGGGCTGGGGGGCGGACGCGGGCGGGCGCTGGGGCGAGGGGCAGCGGCTGGTGCCTCGACAGCGGAGGAGAGAGCCCTTGTTGTTATACAGTGTTTATTAAGTAGATTCAGTCTTATATATGATATACAGATTCAAAAGAAAAAACAAAAAAAAGGGATTCCACATACTTATGAAATCAGTGCATTTCGCAAGGAATACCATGGAGATAACAGCTTGATTAACAGCTCATTGGTCTTCGTTAAGTGAGGGGAGCAGGGAGTTGGCCTGTGCTAATCATTCCACAAACAGAACAGAATTCAGCTGCATCACATATATAATAGACACACATTCTAAGAATTAAAATATTAAGCCACATTTACTGGAAAAATCCACAGTATATAACACAAATAGCTCTGGTCCAGCTCGTTGAGGAGGAAGTGCTCGTCTGCTTAAGAGCCACGTGAAGTTGCATAGGTGCCTATCTGCAAAAATATCACTCCGAAACGCGTCAATTGATTAAGCAATAAAGTGTCACCTTCGAAGCGGGATGAAGTGCCGATTGCTTTCTGCCGGAGCCCTCAGGACAGCGCTGGCTTTTCCAAAGAGCCCCCCTCCGCCCCGGCTCGGAGCCCCCTCCCAAGGGCACGCGCTCCCACCCTTCCCACCCGGACCCAGCCGCCAGCTCGGGCCGTTTCCCCAGGCCGGGTGACGCGCGGTCCCGCGCTGGCGAGCGTTCGCCCCCCGCTCTTCCGCGCCGCTGGGACCCGGCGCTGGGCTCGGCCGCTCTCCCGGTGCCGGGAGCGGGACAGCGAAGCGGCAGCTCCGTGCGGCTCTGCCTGCCCCGTCCTGGAGCTTCCGCTGCCCGAGCGTCGTCTCCGCTCGCGCTCCGAGCCGCGGCCGAGCCGCAGAGCGACTGCCGGGAGGGACCCGACGGCTCGGGCACAGCCCCCGGCCGCAGCGAGGGCTCCGGGCTGGGGTCTCGGCCCCGGGAGGTGCGGGCGGCCGGGGGGAGCGGGGCTGTGGCTCGGTTAAGCAGACGAGCGGGGCGAGGAGCCTCTTCCTCTTCAGCGGCGGGTCTGGCAGAACACAGAGGGGCCGGGAGTTCTGTACATGTAAACAGTACACTTCACTGAGTCCAAAATCAGGAGCAAAGATACAAAGGTTCACATTGGTCTTAGGTAGATACAGGCGAAGAACCGAGCCGTACAGCTCCGAAACAACCAAACAGAAGTTCCTAAAGCACCACTAAATTATATAAAAATCAGACCATGGACGGATTGTAGTTGGAATTCTGGTGAAATACTATGCTACCTTGTAAAAAGTTTTACAAAAAATTACAAATCAAAAGTATATTAACCCTCTGAGTTCAAAGCAGCATTTTTTTTTTTCATGAACTGGTACGAAATCCGACGGCCGCGCGTGGGCGGGACGCGGCGCTGCGGGTCGGGGAGGTACGAGTTACGTCTGCTCGCGATCCCGGGAACGCTCGCCCACGCAGGAACACCGCCATGGGAACCGCACAGCCAGGGCATGGTGGTTGTGTTTCAAATTAAATTAAATTAAATTAAAAAAAAAAAAAAAAAATCTCTTTTCTCGACCAGTGATCAGCTTTTCTGAAACAAACCCAAGAACGTCCAAGCCCATCTGCCAGCCCAGCATCCTCCCTCCACCTCTCGGCGTATCTGGAGAGCCGGCGTGTTCTGCCCCTGCTCGTGGAGCCCCCGGCCCCGCGGCCCCCGACCCCGTCCTGCCCGCTGAGCGCAGGAGCGCGGCTGTGACACAGCCCCGGCGCGGAGCAGAGCCGCAGCTCGGCACGGACGAGCGCTGGGGTGGCCGTGGAGCGCGCGCCGAAGGAGCTGCACCGCCGCGGCTCACCCAAAAACGGAAAAAAAAAAGAAGAAAAAAAGATCCCTGACAGAAACTGGTGGATCAATCCCATGCGCGTGCGGACTCCTCAGACGTGGCTGTCGCCGGGGCCTCGGGACGCGGAGCCGGTGCCCCTCGGGTGCGCGGGGACGGGGCGGCCGCCGCAGCCTCCCTGCGCGGCCGCCAGCCTCGCCCGCCCTCGGCAGCCGATTCCCGCAGCGCCGCTGGACTTCGTGGGTGCGAGGACAAGTTCAGAGGTGATGGGCGACGACAGCCAGGACTGGCACAAAGAAAACTCCGGGCAGGCGGTAGCTGCCGGCGCGAGGCCCGGCGAGCCGGCGGGGCTGGCGGGGGACGCGCGGCGGACGCTGCCGACGGGCTGCGACGGGGAGCGAGGCCGAGCGGGGAGGGCGAGCTCCGGGACCGCGATTGTCTCTGCCTCCTTCCCTAAGACCTTCACACATGGCTGCGGTTACGGGTTGGGTTTTTTTTTTTTTTGTCAAAGGTTCGTTACTTCATGGTATTCACACAAAAATAAATATTTACATCAATTCCAGGTGGGGGAGGATGCGGCGGACGAACCGAGCGGGCTTGGGAAGCGCTGGGGGAAGCGGGGGGCTGAGCCCTGGCCGGGGGTGCTGGCCCCCCAGGTCTCCTGCCACGAGGGGACGGGCACCCGGGGCACATCGGGACTGCCCCAAAGCCCCCACCGCCCCTCGGCCCGGACCCCCCGGCTGCGCCCGGCGGCCAGGGCTTGGGTCCCTTTGCTCCAAACGCTGCGGGGAGGTGAAGGTTTGGGGGAAAACAGTCAAGGAACGGTCAATCCCTCGTGCTGCCGAGCCAGGCAGCCTGTCCCCGGGCGCGGGGGCTTCGCCTGCACTGAGCCCAAGAGCCGGGCAGAGGTTTCGCTCGTCTTCCAGTGTGTGGGGAGAATAATTTTAGGGTACAAAAGCTACTGAGCAAACTGCCGGGTCCACTCCTGGCTGGGAGCAGCCGCTGCCACCGAGCCCGAGCCCACGCCTGTGGCGTCAGCCCCCCCGGAGCAGCACCCTCCGCCCAGCGGGGCCCAAAAGAAGAGGAACGCTGGCTCCAGAGAACGTCTGCCCTTACAGCGAGCGTGCGGGGTTCACACTGCGCCAGTCCCTACGCCGCGGCCAGGCCGCGTGACCGGGCGGGGGGAGCCGGGCCGGCGCGGGGGGCGAGGGGCTGGGGTCCCGGCAGCCGGGCGCTGCTGGACGCGTGGCGTGGCTCGGCGTGGCTCGGCTGCCGGGCCCGTCCCGGGGGTAGCAGCACTGGTAGCAGGTATTGCACTGAGCAAAACGAAGTGCATCGATGGGGGCGGGGGCGGCGGCGGGGCAGAACGGTTGCCGGACCACGGTTTTTCCACACTTTGGGAGCTGTGGGCTTGTTCCAGGACTGCGAGCGGGGACGGGGGACGATCCCGGGTCCCGGAGCGGGCTGGGTCAGTTCTGCCGCCGAACGCGGCCCCGTCTGCCCCCCGCAAAGCAGCTGGCCGCCCCGGGCTCGCCGCTCGGGCACCGGCCTCACCGCAGCCCTGCGGCTCCTGGCCGGCTCGTCTCCCGCTGCCACCCCAGGGCTGGGGTCACGGGGACGCGGCGACCGGCCGGGCACAGCGCGGTGGGCCGGGGGCGAGCTGCCGCCCCGCAGCGGGACCCCGCGGTCGGCCGGGTCGGTTCCAGCCTCCTCGGCGCGACCCCCGCGCCTGCGACACTCACCGTCCCCCAGCGCCGGCTCGGCCAGCCCTGGAAGAAGCCCACAGTGGAGTGTGAGGTAGAGTACGGACGGCGACCGCCAGACAGCGTTTCTCGGGTTGTTTCCTTCCTTCCTTCTCTGCTCTGCCATGGCTGACACGAGCGCCAGACGTCCTTCTGGCCGGAGGCCTGCGGAGCTTGCCGAGTCTCTGCGGGGGATCCGGACCCCACTGCTGCTACGGGACCGCTCGGAGCGAAGGTCTCAGCAGGAGGCTCGCCGGCCGCGCTGGCTGGGGGCTGAGCGGCCTCAGCGCCTGGGGCTGGGATGGCAAAGCGGCTCCCGGTGGGACACGGGGTCCCCGAGCAAGCGGCAGAGCTGCCGGGGAACCGGGGGTGTAGTGACACGGAATGTGTTGTTTCACAGGAATAAATTCCTTCTGATCAGACAGACAAAAAACTGGCAATCTGTACAAACTCAAAAGAATCCATTTTCAGAAAAATAAATTACTAAGGGGAGAGGAGGGTCCATTTCTCAATAAATATGTGATTCAGCTCACCTAAGACTTGGAAATTATCTGGGGACAGGAATCTAACATTTGGGTCCACAAAGGTTATTCTAAATACATCTGCAGCCCCAAACCTCCCCAGGCTCCCTTCTGCCCTGGACAGTCCCCGTCCTTCCGAGCCGCAGGCCGGGCTTCTGGTCGGCTGGACACACGGGTCTCGGTGCGGGTCAAAAAAAACGTGTCCTTGTGCCTGAAGTCCCAGGTGCTTGGAGTGTAAAAGAAAACAGGTCTTTTGGGTTCCACCTTCTAAAACTACGTGTGCCCGCCGCGGGACGGGGGGACGCTGGCGGTCCTGAGCAGGACACCGCGGGGAGCCTCTTGCCAGCAGGCAGAAATTGTCTTCTCGACAGAGGAGCGACGCGGACACGGGGAGTCAGTTCTGCTGTAAAATGAGGTTTTCCAGTTCGTCCGCAGACCGAAGCAGGAACGCTGCCGACTCTCGGTAGCCGGCGATCAGCTGCCGCACGGCGCTGATCTCCGTGGGGCTGAGCTGGGCAGCCTGCATCCCTCTGCTGGTGCTGTTGGAGGGGGCCGTGCTGGAGGCCCCACCTTTCATGCTGAGGTCGGTCGGCCCTGCCGAGGGAAAGCGAGAGGGAAGCTCAGCAGAGCAGCCTTGCCCGCGTCCGTCCTCCCGCGGGGACGTCCCCAGCGGGAGCCGCTGCTCCCGGACCCCTGCGCCAGCACGGGGGTCCCCGCAACGCGCAGTGCCCGGACGGCGCGGGAAGCCCCAGCTCCCGCAGCAGCCACGCACGGAGCAAGTCGCTGCCGCTACGACAGCCGCAAGGGAAGAGCCCTCGGAGCCAGCACGGCCAAAATCCCGTCCTGCAGCCCGGGCCGTCCGCTCTGCGGTGCCCGGAGCCACGCCAGCGCCGGAGGTGCCTGCCCAGCAGCATCAACCTCCTCTTCCCTCTGCTCGTGGCGAGGAACCCCCCGCACAGGGCAGGTTTCTGGGTGAGGGGACGGTGCCCGTGCCCGGCGCCCACGCGTGCTGCATGCGGCGAGCAGCCCTGCCCGCTCCCGCACGCCAGCCTGGCACTGCCCAGCCTCGCATGCGGCGTCGGGGCTGGCGAGGCTGCACCTCTCTGTGGCCTGGTCCGTGAGCGAAATTAAGTCCTGCAAAACTGACGATCTACCCGATGGGCAGGGATAATTTTTTCTCCTAAGCTGATCTCTCCTCCACCTCCACCGCCTGTGACTTTTGGCCCCACACACGCGTCTGCCCTCTGCAGAACAGGACACACAGCTGCCCCCGCTCACAAACCGTCCCCCGTGCCACTACAGATCTCAGACCTGCAAAAACTCACAAAATGATCACGTTCTCCAAGACCCAGGAGAACCGGGTTGGGAGCAAACCCAAGTGCCCCGGCTGCCTGCAGCTACGCGTGCCCGGCGCGGGTGGCGGCAGGGGAACACGGCGGTGGGACAGCCGACACAGCTGGAGGAGCCACACGGCCAGGGAAAGGCAGGGGAAAAACTGGATTTAGCTTCACGTTGGAGTCGGCAAGAGAAGCCAAACAAGCTACAAGAACCACACGATCAACTGGAAACGGAGAGAGAGGAGGGAAGACGCGTGCTAGAGATGTGATGCCAGTCAGGGAGCAGAGCCTGGGGGTCAGGAGAAGGAGCGGGCGCTGAGCCGATGGAGCCCCGGGCTGACGGAGCAGCTGGGGGTGCTGGAGCCAGGCTTCAGGGGGGCTGAGCTGCCGGGGGGCCCGGCAGCGCTGTGGGACTGGGGCGAGAGCGAGCAGGGCCCCGGCGCTGCAGCCAACCAGGGCGGGAGCGTTCGGCAGCGCCCGAGAGCAGGCAGGGCCCACCGGTGACAGTGGCAGGGACCACCAGTGACAGTGGCAGGACTCACCGGTGACAGTGGCAGGGAGGGCAGAGCCTCGCCCGCGGCAGGGAGGAAAGGGCGAGGAACACAGGGCTGAGCTGCAAATGCTGCGGGAGGAGAGGCAGCAGCAGAGGACTGCCAGGCCAGGGCACAGGGCTCAGCGAGGAGACGAGGAGGAGGAGGAGGAGGCAGAAGCAGAGGACTGCCAGGCCAGGGCACAGGGCTCAGCGAGGAGACGAGGAGGAGGAGGAGGAGGCAGAAGCAGAGGACTGCCAGGCCAGGGCACAGGGCTCAGCGAGGAGAAGAGGAGGAGGAGGAGGAGGCAGAAGCAGAGGACTGCCATGCCAGGGTACACTGCTCAGGAGGAGGAGGAGGAGGCAGAGGACTGCCATGCCAGGGTACAGTGCTCAGGAGGAGGAGGAGGAAGAGGAGGCAGAGGACTGCCATGCCAGGGTACAGTGCTCAGGAGGAGGAGGAGGAAGAGGAGGCAGAGGACTGCCATGCCAGGGTACAGTGCTCAGGAGGAGGAGGAGGAGGCAGAAGCAGAGGACTGCCATGCCAGGATACACTCCTCAGCAAGTGGAGGAGGAGGAGGAGGAGGAAAATGAGAGGGCTCTCATGCGAAAGCGATTTCGCTGGACAGAAAGGCAGCAGCAAACGGCGCCCGCTTCCCGGCTCACCGAGGGGCTGCGGCAGCACGGCCTCACCTCTGAAGGACGGGGCAAGACCTTGGGCACAGGGGAGGAAAACAACTGCGAAGGAGAGGGTTCAGAATCCAGCAGAAGGAAGCCCGGCGCTGCTGCTGCCCACGCTCCCCGGGGCTGCTCCGAGCCGTCCCGCGCGTCCAGGAGCCAGCGCTCGCGGCTGGGCCAGGCGAGAGGAGGGTGCCGGGCAGCGGGGAGCAGGGGTGCCGGGTAGTGGGGGCCAGGGGTGCCGGGTAGTGGGGGCCAGGGATGCTGGGCAGCGGGGAGCAGGGGTGCTGGGCAGCGGGGGCCAGGGGTGCTGGGCAGCGGGGAGCAGGGGTGCTGGGTAGTGGGGGCCAGGGGTGCTGGGTAGTGGGGGCCAGGGGTGCCGGGCAGCGGGGACCAGGGGTGCCGGGCAGTGGGGGCCAGGGGTGCCGGACAGTGAGGGCCAGGGGTGCTGGGCAGTGGGGGCCAGGGGTGCTGGGCAGCGGGGAGCAGGGGTGCTGGGCAGTGGGGGCCAGGGGTGCCGGGCAGTGGGGGCCAGGGGTGCCAGGTAGAGGGGGCCAGGGGTGCCGGGCAGTGGGGGCCAGGGGTGCCGGGAAGCGGGGGCCAGGGGTGCCGGGCAGCGGGGACCAGGGGTGCTGGGCAGCGGGGACCAGGGGTGCCGGGCAGCGGGGGCCAGGGGTGCCGGGCAGCGGGGGCCAGGGGTGCTGGGCAGCGGGGGCCAGGGGTGCCGGGCAGCGGGGACCAGGGGTGCCGGGCAGCGGGGGCCAGGGGTGCTGGGCAGCGGGGGCCAGGGGTCCCTGTGCTGCTCTGGGGAGGAACCATGGCTGCCTCCAGCGCGGCTGCGAGGATTAAGTCCCAGCAGCTGGAGGCCAGGGCGGGGTCTCTATTCAGGGTTAAGAGGCATTAGGAAGGGATGATAAGAGTTAATCCCAGACAGGCACCTCTCCGGGCTCCGGAAATCACAGCCTTCCCAATCCCCGCTCCCCTCGGGGCGGGCAGGGGCAGGGCAGGAGCCCAGCGCAGCGGGGCAGGCGAAGGCAGCCATGGCCGAAGCACTGGGGAGGGCAAAGCCGGGGGGCTGCTGCCCAAGGGGACAGCCTTCGCCCCATCCCTCACCTCCCTTGCCGGGGTGCCAGGGCATCCCCAGGGACCGCGGGGCCTCCCCGCGTGCCCTGCTCGGGCTCCGCTCTGTTCGCTGGCTCCGAACTCCGCCGGCCCCTCACGCCTTGCCCGCGCTCTCCTGCTGCCTTCCGCCCCGCACCACGGCTCCTGCTTTCCCGGCCGCTCTCCCCTCCCGGCCCCCGGCCCCTCGCTGCGCCGGAGCTGGCTGTGCCCCGGGCGCTGCTGCCGAGCCCCCAGCCGCACCGGCCCCAGCCCCAGGAGCAGCCGGCGCAGGCTGGGGACGGAACGGCTCACGCTAGCAACGAGATCAGGGCAGCGATAGGCACCGCTCCTGTTAATAATTAATAGCTGGTACAGATCCTCTTTTTTTTTTAAGTGACACTCCTTCCCTCCACCAGTGCCACCCAGACCGTCCTGCCACGTTCCGTTCAGCAATTAACCGCCTGCTGATGAGGCACGCCGGGCAGCCGGGCAGAGGCCTCCGGCAGCTGCGGAAGAGGGGCTTTGGGAGCAGCTCTGCACGGCGCTGGGAGAGGTGCTGCCGTGACCGGGCTTGGCGTGAGCCGTGGTGGCAGGAGAGGTGCTGCCGTGACCGGGCTTGGCGTGAGCCGTGGTGGCAGGAGAGGTGCTGCCGTGACCGGGCTTGGCGTGAGCCGCGGTGGGGGGAGAGGTGCTGCCATGACCAGGCTTGGCGTGAGCCGCAGTGGCAGGAGAGGTGCTGCCATGACCGGGCTCGGCGTGAGCCGCAGTGGCAGGAGAGGTGCTGCCGTGACCGGCCTTGGCGTGAGCCGCGGTGGCAGGAGAGGTGCTGCCATGACCGGGCTCGGCGTGAGCTGCAGTGGCAGGAGAGGTGCTGCTGTGACCGGGCTCAGCGTGAGCCGCGGTGGCAGGAGAGGTGCTGCCGTGACCGGGCTCGGCGTGAGCCACGGCAGCAGCCCCTGCCTCGCCCCCAGCAGCCAGCTCCGCCACGCCGCATCGGACGCCGGGGAGCCCGTGGCACGCTGCCCGGGCACACGGTGGAGGCGACGGCCGGGTGGGCTCCCCGTGCCGCCGCGGGCCCCGGCGCAGCGCGCGGCCACTTACCGTTACTGTGGTTGCCGGTCTGGAGGGAGGCGGGCGGCTGCAGGCTGCCGCCCAGGGACCCGTAGCCACGGTAGCTGTAGTTCAGGCTTCCATTGATGTAGACCGGGTCTTGGGAGTAAGACGACGCTGGCAGTGAGTAGGAGGAGTGGGTGATGGCTGTGGAGTCCCTGGAGTGCTGCTTGTCTAGGGCGATCGGTTCGTCCTGCGCAGGGAAACACAGACTCGCTGCAGCGAGCTGCCCGGCTGTCCCCTCCGGCCGGCGGCGGGGACGGCGTGGGGTCACCTGGTGTCCCACCGCGGCAGCGTGGCCAGCACAAACCAGCGTCCCCATCCCCGCTGGCCTGCGTCTCAGGACGCACCACAGGGCCCGCAGCCTTCTCGCTTGTAGAAAGGCTTTTAAAAGGCTTTGTCGGACGGCAGCGTGCGGCCGACCCGCGGGAGGGACGCGGCGCTGTCCGGAGGGACCGGGACAGGCTGCAGAGGTGGGCCCGTGAGAACCTCAGGAGGTTCAACAAGGCCAAGTGCAAGGTCCTGCCCATCGGTCGGGGCAACCCCAAGCACAGATCCAGGCTGGGTGGAGAATGGATGGAGGGCAGCTGTGAGGAGAGAGACTCGGGAGTGCTGGGTGACGAGAAGCTCAACTCAACCCAGCCGTGTGCGCTGGCAGCCCCGAAGGCCAACCACACCTTGGGCTGCATCCCCAGCAGCGTGGGCACAGGGCGAGGGGGGGGGATTCTGCCCCTCTGCCCCGCTCTGCTGAGACCCCCCAGGAGCCCTGCGCCCAGCTCTGGAGCCCTCAGCACAGGACAGAGCTGGAGCTGTGGGAGCGGGGCCAGGGGAGGCCCCAGCAATGATGCGAGGGCTGGAACCCCTCTGCTGGGAGGAGAGGCTGGGAGAGCTGGGGCTGCTCTGCCTGGGGAGGAGAAGGCTGCAGGGAGACCTTAGAGCAGCTGCCAGGGCCTGGAGGGGCTGCGAGAGAGCTGGAGAGGGGCTGGGACAAGGGCATGGGGTGATGGGACAAGGGGTCATGGCTTAAACTGAAAGAAGGGAGATTTAGACTGGATATAAGGAAGAAATTCTTCCCCGTGAGGGTGGTGAGGCCCTGGCCCAGGCTGCCCAGAGAAGCTGTGGCTGCCCCCTCCCTGGCAGGGCTCAAGGCCAGGCTGGACGGGGCTGGGAGCACCCCGGGCTGGTGGAAGGGTCCCTGCCCATGGCAGGGGGGTTGGAATGGGATCATCCTTAAGGTCCTCTCCAACCCACATGATTCTGCGATTCTATGACTTTGCCAACCCCCACCTCCAGCCACGCGTGCCGTACCTGGGAGGTCTGGTAGATCTCCAGCCGCATCCTCTTGGCAGCTTTCCGCGTTTCGCTCTCGCAGGCGGCAGCCAGGATGTTCTCCGCCATGGCCGAGGTCAGGTGTGGCGGCGTGGGCCTGGTCTGCGGAGACACAAGCAGAGAAGGTGCTCAGGCACCTGCTGCCCCGGGAGCGGTGGCGGGCGGCAGGGCAGTGGGGTGGCTGCTCACCATCTCCATCCCGTTCTTCTTCATGCGGCGGCAGGACTTGAGGTAGGTGCGGATGCGCTTGCGCGCCCGCTCCTGGAACTCAGGGAACTGCCGGCTGCAGGACTCGATGATGGCCTGGATCTTCTCCTTGGGCTGCTTGGAGATGGGCACCATCCGGTCCAGGTTCTCGTCCACGAAAAGGCGCACAAACATCTGCAAAGGTGAAGACAGACGGTGGGAACTCCGAGCAGGGAGGTGGGCGGGCTCGCCCTCCCTGTGGAGCCCTCCTTACGTTGAAGGCCTTTAGCCTCTCGGGGTCCATCCCCTCCGAGTCATTTATCTTATCGTTGTCTTCGTGGTCATCGTGGTCATCGTCATCTTCATCAGCTGTGGGGGCCCGGCCAACGGTCAGGTCCTCGGGGCAGCCGCTGACCTCTGTCTTGATGGAGTCGTAGCTGCCGGAGCTGTACGGAGGGGACTGCGAGGAGACGGGGGTTACCACGAGCAGCCCTCGCCTGCCCGCCCCTGCCCACGGTCGCGAGGAAGAAGCCCCTTCTCCTCGGCTCACTGCTTGTGGCCCATCTCCTGACGTCCCACCCCGCAGCCTGGGTGACACAGCCATGATGTGCCCAGACCCAGCAGGAGCAGCCGGTTGGCAATGCGGCCAGCCCACGGCAGAGCCCCGGGGCAGGTGGGGCACAGGGGATGCCCCCCAGCTCTCCCAGACCCCCATCCCTCCCTCCCTCCCGCCCTCTGCCCACTGCTCGCTCGTCCCTGCCTGGCCCCGGGCACCCCACGCGCAGTCGCTCCCCGCGTGCCGTGCCCTGCGCAGCTCCGACGGCGACGCGCGGCCGCCCCACCTCGCCCCCCGCCGCGGCCGTACCTCTGCCGTGGGCTTCACGGCGTACTTGACCCTGCTGCGCAGCCCGTCGGCGCCGCAGCCGTCCGACTGGTAGGAAGGGGTGCCGTGGGCAGGGGCCAGCTTGTCGCAGAGGTTGATGGGCTGGTCGTCGGCGGAGGCGGTGAAGTCCATGGGGGCCGCGGCGCCATTGCCGTTCATCTCGGGGAAGGCGCTGTCGCCCTGCGTGCTGCTGGAGGTGGAGGGGTTCAGGGTGGAGGAGCCATTCCCGCTGCAGCTCTCTGACGAGGAGTCATCTGCGAGGAAGGACGCGTGGTCACCCACCCCCGCGGGGCCCCGGGACCACGGCCCCGAGGTGGGCGACCGCCGGCACGCGCAGTTGGGACGCACCGCTGCTGGCAGAGCCGCTGCCCGGCCCCGGCGGCGCTGGGCTCACCCGGCAGCTGAGATGCCGCCGGCGATGCCGAGAGCCGAGCTGGCACAGCCGTGCTCCGGGCACCGGGGTGCAGCAGCTGGAGGAGCAGACACCAGCGCCCATGGCTGCGGGGCCGCTGCCCAGCTCCGCGCCCACATCCCTCGGAACACGCCGGATGCTGCCGTGCCCGTGCCCATGCCCAGGCCACCCTTCCCTCGGGCAGGTGACGGTCCCCACGCCTCCGCCCGCAGCCGCGGTGCCTGGGCTTGAATAAGAACTTTGGAATTTGGTCCTTTTCGGTTTCTGTTTGCATTGCAGGGAGGAGAAAGGGGCACTGCCTCTCCCCGCCGGGTCCCTCGCTCCCGGCACAGCCCTCCGGGCCCGTTCGGGGCTGGGTGCGGTGGGACGCGACGCGCTGGGGCATGGCCACGGCACACGAGGACAGGCTCGCCTGGGTGGGGGAACCGCGGGGAGCAGCGTCGGGGGCTCTGCTCATGGCGGGCACGCTGCCCGGCTGCCACGGGGAGGGGACCGGGGCTGCACGGCCGTCCCTCCCGCCCCACTCGCAGCCCAGGTGACCCCCTGCACCCTACGGGGACACTCCTGCCCCAGAGCCATCCCCCCCAACCCACACAGGCAGAGCCCTGGCCCACGGGCCCGGCATGGCACCGCCACGCACAGCCAGCTCGGTGACATCCACCCCCACGGCACCACGCTCCCGCCATGCCACCCTCCCGCCACGCCGCAACAGCCCGGCCGCGGCCGAGAGCCCGGCCCTGCCCGTGCCCGGTGCCGCCCGCACCCAGCCCTGCCCGCACCCGGCCAGAGAGCCCAGCCGCGGGGCCAGGCGCGACATCTTCGACCCGCTCAGCCCGTTTGCCCTTCCCTCCCCCTCGCCGCAGTAAATCCTTTATTTCATTAGGTGCCTCCGCGAGAGGGAAAGGGCGAAGCACGTGGGGAGCCGCTTCCTGCGCCAGCGTGCGCCGGGCGGCGAACAAAGAAGCTGCCGGCAGCGACAAGCAGATGGCGGCCCCCGCGCCCGGCCACGCCGCCGCAGGACAATGGCTCGGGCTGGGGGGCAGCCCCGGCACCCGCCGACGGCCCCCGGCGCGAGGGTGCCCGCTCCGAAGGCGTGCGGGCACGGGGCGGTGGGACGGTGCCCGGCTGCTGCCACCCACCCTCCTCCTCCTCCTCCCCCTGCCAGCACCCAGGGGAACCCTTGCGGAGAGGCTGAGCGAGCGCTGCCGTGACCCCGCGGCAGCCCAGGACTTTGTATCCCTGAAAATAAACAGACTTGAGGACGCTCGGGCACCCAAGCCGACGGTGGGGGCCGGCCGGGGCTGCCGCCGCGTGTCCCCAGCTGCCCCAGCACGGGTGCCAGCGCTGCCCGCCAGCCGCCCGCCCGCGCCAAGGCTGCTCCCGGCCCCACAAGCCCCGAAATTAAAAGGACCCCACTCCAGCTCCCCGCTGAGCAGGTCTCCCTCCCCCTCCTTTCCCTTGCGCTGATCCACTTACTCCTCTGAGCAATGACCAGAGCTGACCTAATCCCCGGCGCGGTGTTTCTGTGCCGGGTGCTGCGGGCCGGCGGCGGGCGTCACCCTCCCCAGGCAGAAGCCCTTGCCCCCACCCCGGGGCGAGCGCTGGCTCGGCGTGCTGGGGGGCACAGGGCTCCGAGGGAGCCCAGCACCCAGCACTACCCCGGCGCCCACTGCCAGCTCCCCTCCGGGGCCGGCTCTGGTCTCCCGGCCCCGTGCCGCGGCGGTGGGCTCCGGTGGGCGGCTGCAGCCCGGACCGCGGCAGCGGGGCTTCTGCTGCCGGCCAGGCTGGCCCGGAGGGCAGGATGCCGGGGGCACTGCCACCTCCTGCCCCCCAGCCCTCCTGCCCCAGGGCACCGGGGGTTTTGCTCTCCAGCCCGGCTCGTCCAGCTCCGCTCCGAGGGCTCTCTGCCCCGCGCACGCCTCGCCGGGCGTGCAGCCGGACCCACCGCCGGCACCCGGTGCCCTGGGCGCCGGCAGCAGCGGGGCTGGGGGCGCGGGGGCCTCTCTGCCCGCGGGATGGTGGGATGGCGGCCGTCCCTCCTCCCCTGCTCCGCTCCCCGCGCCAGGCGAGACGGGGCTCCGGGAGGGAGGCTCCAGCCTCATCCCGCGATGCCTCTCGGGAGGATTAAGGAGAATTATTCCCGAGCGCAGAGGCATGAGCCGCACGCCAGGCCCCGCCGTCAGCGCGGGCACAGCCACGGCGACAGCACGGCAGGGCCAGTCGCCCACGGCAGCGACCTCCCGGGGCGGCAGCACCCCCCGGCACGGCCGCCTGCACAGGGCGGGGGACGGGGGCCCTCCGTGCCATGAAACCCCTGCCAGGCAAGGGGCACCAGGAGAGCCGTCACCTGGGAGAAGAGCGGAGGTGCCCTGGGCATCCCTGCATTGCTCTG
Source organism: Opisthocomus hoazin (assembly GCF_030867145.1). Taxonomy (NCBI): domain Eukaryota; kingdom Metazoa; phylum Chordata; class Aves; order Opisthocomiformes; family Opisthocomidae; genus Opisthocomus; species Opisthocomus hoazin. The sequence goes on from NC_134431.1 coordinate 18,999,623, forward strand.
AGCACCCCCAACCTGCCCTGGGCACCCCCAACCTGCCCTGGGCATCCCCAACCCACCCTGGGCACCCCCAACCTGCCCTGGGCACCCCCAACCCACCCTGAGCTGCCCCAACCTGCCCCGAGCATCCCCGCTCGTCCCTGCGCATCCCTGTATTGCTCTGAGCATCCCCAACCCACCGTGAGCTCCCCCAACCTGCCCTGGGCACCCCCAACCCGCCCTGAGCACCCCCAACCCACCCTGGGCACCCCCAACCTGCCCTGGGCACCCCCAACCCACCCTGAGCTGCCCCAACCTGCCCCGAGCATCGCCGCTTGTCCCTGGGCATCCTTGCATTGCTCTGAGCATCCCCAACCCACCATGAGCTCCTCCAACCTGCCCTGGGCACCCCCAACCTGCCCTGGGCACCCCCAAACCACCTTGAGCTCCCCCAACCCGCCCTGGGCACCCCCAACCTGCCCCGAGCACCCCCGCTCGTCCCTGCGCATCCCTGTATTGCTCTGAGCATCCCCAACCCACCATGAGCTCCCCCAACCTGCCCTGGGCACCCCCAACCCACCCTGAGCTCCCCCAACCTGCCCTGGGCACCCCCAACCTGCCCTGGGCACCCCCAACCCACCGTGAGCTCCCCCAACCTGCCCTGGGCACCCCCAACCTGCCCTGGGCATCCCTGCATTGCTCTGAGTGTCCCCAACACACCCTGAGCTCCCCCAACCTGCCCCAGGCACCCCCAACCTGCCCCGGGCACCCCCAACCCACCATGAGCTCCCCCAACCTGCCCTGAGCACCCCCAACCCACCCTGAGCACCCCCAACCCGCCCCGAGCACCCCGGCTCGTCCCCGGGCACCCTGCTCTGCCCTCGTCCACCCCCCTCCAGCCTCCCCGGCCCCCACGGCTCCCGTCCCCGCATCAGCTGCTCAGGCCGGGCAGGACCCGGGGGGGTGAGCTCTGGACCCCCCCGACCTCCCAGCGTCTCAGGTTCGCCTTTGTGCTGCGCAGAATCGGGCTCCCACCTGACTCCGCCGCGCTCCAAACCTCGGCTCTGCCGCAGCCGAGAAGGCCGGCGGGCAGCGAGGGCGACGCGTCCGGGAGCCGGGCGAGGAGCAGCGACAAACGAACCGGGAATCGAACCAGCACCGGCTGCAGGGACGATTTCGTCCACGCCAAGGATGGCCGCAGGTAAATAACGAGGTCTGTAAACCTGCTAGCTGCAGATAATTTTCCTGTTCCTACGTTTTTCCAGGTTCTTCCCTCTGAGGGTGCCGGAGCCCTGGCCCAGGCTGCCCAGGGAGGCTGTGGAGTCTCCTTCTCTGGAGATATTCAAGACCCGCCTGGACGGGGTCCTGTGCAGCCTGCTCTGGGTGACCCTGCTTGGGCAGGGGGTTGGGCTGGGTGACCCCAGAGGTCCCTGCCAACCCCTGCCATGCTGGGATTCTGTGATTCTGTGATTCTGTGATTCTGTGATTCTGCTCTCCCAGAAGCCCTGCACACAAAGCGCTGGATTAATCTCAGTCCTGGGGACAGACAGACGGCCGCCCGGTCAGACTGCCGAGGTCCCCGGGTCTGAGCACGCACGGCTGTGGCCGGCTCGGACAGGCAGACAGGCTCGGAAGGAGCGCGGTGCCGTCCCGGCTGGCGCGGACGCGCCGGGGCCACTCGCCGGGCGGCTTCGCCGGGCGCCCCGCAGCGCAGCGGGACGGGGGGACGGAGCGGGAGCCCCCGCCTCGGGTGCTGGCGCTGGGGCTGGGCTCCCGCTCCGGCAGCACGGAGCAGCGGCGGGGCCGTGCCGAAGCCGGAGAACCGCTCTTCTGGCAAAACCCACCCAGCTCCTGAGCTCGGAGAGGTTTTGTGCAGGCTCCCAGCGAGCGGCCGAAACACCCCCAGGAGCAGGGCTCCGGCCGCAGCAGGCGGGCACGGCCAGGCTGGCAGCCATGAACACATTCATCATCAACCAGCACGAGCCCGGTGAGCTCCCGCTCGCGGCTGGAGCTTGGCTGCACCAGGAGCCCCTCTAATGAGGATAATTGGGAGCCCCCCTGCTCCACCCCCGTGCCCTAATTGAAGCAGATGGAACTGTAAAAACAATGTCACTTCTAACAGGATTGATCTTTGGGTTGGAAAATGGAGTATTTCGTTCTCCCATTTAATCCCCCGGAGCCGGGGCTCCGCGGGCTGGAGGTGGAGGAGCCCCCAGCCCCGCACCGGAGATGCCGGCGAGGCTGGAGAGCCTGGAGGACGACACCATCGTCCTCGGCCCCGCCATGGAGGCCAGGCCGCAGCCCGGCGAGGCCAGCGAGGAGGCGACGGCGAAGCCGCCTCGTGCCTCCGCTGCGCGCTCGGCCTCTCCCCGGCGGCGCCGAGCCCGGGAAAGCGAGAAGCAAAATGGCTTCTTGGGCCGCGGTGCTGGGGGAGGAGGGGATCAGTCACTTATTAAATGAATTAATCAGGGCTCAGCGTTTTCATTTCGAAGAGGCTGCTGGATTATCCGTGATTTCTGCGGCGCTGGATTTGCGGAGATCAGGAGGGGAAGGGGCGATTCCCAACACCTGCTCCCCGGGAGATGCGGCGGCGGGGCAGCGGTGGGGTTGAACGGCTCCGCCGGCGAAGGCCACCGCGCCGCTCTCCAAAGGCAGCGTTAAAGATGAATGGGGCAAATTGTTCCTCCTCCTGTCACATCTCCAGAGCAGAGACAAAACCGCTTTTGACTCAGAAAACAATGAGCTTATGTAAGAGCCAGCGGCCCACGGGAACCTCGCCGCAGCCCCGCGCCGCGCGGCGGGCCGGGGGCTGCCCACCCTGCCCGTGCCCCGCCATGGCAGCAGCCCCCGGCCAGCACCGGGGCGGTGGGACGCGGCCGCGGCCGTCACCGCCGGGTCCCACCGGTGACCACCACGGGGCCACCAGCCGCGGCCCTGCCCGCTCCGCCCGCCCACGGCCGGCACGGCGATGGCAGAGTGGGGTGCTCCCACCTCAGACTCCCTGCGGCCGCCGGGAGGGCACTGCCCGGCTGCCCCCCTGCCGTGGCACCGGCGCTGTGCCCCCAGCCCGAGAGCGGCTGCCGGGAGGGCGCGGAGCATCCCACCGCCGCCCGCCTGGAGCAGCAGCCAGGAAGATGAAAAGTGCCATAAATTATTCACTCACAAAAGAGACGAGAAGGGGGAAGAAGGGGAGGAGGCAAGCCGGCGAGGAAGGGATACTTCACACAATTCAGAGAAACCGAGTGGGAACGGGGGCCCCGCGGGGGCCCCGGCCGGGCGGCAGCTCCGCACGCAGTGGGCACAAGCGAGCGGCCCCCCCGGGGCTCCCGCACCCACGGCCGGGCGGTGGGCAGCACGGGAGACCCCGGCCACGCTGGCGGCCGTGACCCCGGCCCCGCACTGGAGCACGACGCCCGCCTGCTCCAGGTCCTGCCCGGCTGATCGCCGCCAGGACGCACACGGCAGAGCTCAGCAGCGTCGCCGGGGCCGCGGGGCTGGCCAGGGTCCAGCTAAGGGGCTCTGCTTCCTCTCTTTCTTCGTTAACGCAAACCTCGTTACGTCCCAAAGCGTCCGCCCTCGGCACTCCCTCGCCGGTCGCCGCCTTCGAGCAGAGCCCCGGCCGAGCCAGACATCTGGCAGGGCCGGACAAGGCAGCGCTGTGCGGCCGCTGCCCCTCCGCCGCCGTGAAAGGTGCCCCCCGGTGCCATCTCCGCAGCCCAGCCCGAGGGAGCTGCTCCCTCCGGCACCAGGACCCCACCGCTCTGCCCTGCGACGGACGTGTTCGCCTGCACCCGAGCTCGGCTGCAGAAAGCAGCCTTGCCACGAGCCGCCCCGGCTGCTCCCGACCCCCGTGCCCCCCACCACTGCTCCTCCGGCCACCGTGCTGCTCGAGGGGGGCTTCAGCCCGGAGCCGGCCGTGCCGGCGGCGAGGAAGGCGATGGTGCAGACCAGACCTCTCCTTGTGTCGCCGCTGCCGGCGGCCACCCGGACCCCGGCGCAGGGAGCGGACACGCTGCGGGCCCACGCTGCCCGGGCTCCGCCGCTCCCAAACCAACAGATTCGGTGGCTGCGGGCAGGGCTGACGCCGAGCCGGGGCCTCCAGCCCAGGCCTGTCACCAGAGAGACCCTGCCGCTCACCCCCAGCCCTCTGAGCAGGACGGAGCGGGGACCATCCCCCCGAGCCACGGGGCTCTGCACCCCTCCCGGGTGAGGGACACGCTGCGGGGCTGACCCCCGGGGCTGGGGGGGCTCCGATCTGGCTCGCGATCCTCTCTGCTCCGGACCAGGGAAGAGCCCTCCAAACCTCTGCTCCCTCCGAGCCCCGAGCCGAGCGCAGTGCCACGGGCGGGCGAAGCCACCAGGGCCCCGCAGCGCCCGCGCTGACTCCCCAGCCTCGCCGCGGGCCCTTGCTCGGGGGGAGCAGCTGTGCCCCTGGAGGAGGTGACAAGGAACGGAGCCACCAGCCCAGTGCTCAGGCAGGGAAGTCCTTGGGGGACAGCACAGCGAGGGAACACCGGGGACAGAGGGGACACATGCCTAAGAGGCATACGCTAAGGTCACATCCAGCTGCTGTGAGGCCTGGGTGCTGGTCCCAGTCCTGTTTAGGCTCTGAGCTGGGGCTTCTGGAAGGGTGAAAGCCAACAGCAGCGCAGGAAGCCCTGAGAGCAGTGCGGATTCTGCAGCCTGGGGAAAAAAATCACAGAACCACAGGATCCCAGAATGTTCGGGGTTGGCAGGGACCTCTGGGGTCCCCCAGCCCAACCGCCTGCCCAAGCAGGGTCACCCAGAGCAGGCTGCACAGCACCGCGGCCAGGCGGGGCTGGAATATCTCCAGAGAAGGAGACTCCACAGCCTCCCTGGGCAGCCTGGGCCAGGGCTCCATCACCCTTGGAGGAAGAAGTTCTTCCTCATCTTCAGACGGAAAAAAGCCAGGGTCTCGGGGCTCGCAGACCACCCCTGGCAACGGGCAGCTCAGACGGACTGAGCACAGACGGGGCCACGCGAGGAAAGCGCCAGCGGCGGAGGGGAACCGGGAACCGCACGACACGCGAGGCGAGGAGACGAGGGTGCCATCGCCCCGCGTCGGGTACCCGCCGCCGGGGAGCAGCGGGTGTGGAGCGGGGCGTCACGGCCGCCCTGGGACGGAGCCCGGCGCGAGGTCGGGGCGCGGGGTCCTGCGGGCAGGGGCTGAGCGCGCTGTGCGGGCAGGGTCTGCACTTGGCGAGGGGGCTGCCTGCTCTCCTGCCCACAGCGTGCCCGGCGAGGTCGGTGGTGCGGGGAACCCAGCGCTGCGCAGCGCCGGGTGGGCACCTCACCCGGAGCTGCGGGACGCGGGACGCACCAGGAGAGATGGGACAGCTGGGGACAGTTGGGGACAGCTCGGTGCCGCCCCTGCCGCCCCAGGACAGGGAGCCCAGAGGAGCGACGTGCCCTGCCTGCTCCCCGGGACGGCACCCTGAAACGACGCCTGCCTGCCTGTCCTTGAGGTCCCCCCCGGGGATGTCCCCAAGCCCCGGGAGCCTTCCCGCCGGGCGCCTCGAGGGATGCCCCCGAGGAGCGCGGGCCTTCGCAGGTAAGTAGGTTAAGCAAGTCCTTTCTCCAAGGTCTGGATCAGCCACTGCTGCGCAGGCAGAACGGGCTCGGTGCGGACGCTGTCAGTCAGGGGAGGGCTGCACGCAGGGACATCAGCTGGGGGGGGATCCGTCCCCGCACGGTGCCACGCGCCAACGCCGCGCCCCCCACACAGGGAAAGCAGATCTTGCACCCCGGAGCTCTCCCTGCTCTGCAGAAGGGTCGGGCAGGGCGGGCTGAGGAGCAGCAAGCCCAGCCCAGGGGCTGAGCGCTGCTCCTGGGCGCCGGAGCAGGATGAACGCCCAGGGAAGAGCAAGACGTGTCCTAGCAGCGGGCAAGACGGAGGAGTCTTCTCCATCAGTTCAAGTCTTCGCCATGTCCCGTACGCGGGGTTCCGGGTCTGCCTGCTGCTCTCCTTTCGAGGGCATTGCTCTCGCTGCCAGGTCACAGCGTCCCCGTGATGAGACCCCGCTCACCCCCCGCACCAGAGCAAACCAGGAGGTTTTGCGACGCCGCACTCTCCCGCGGACGCACGACGGACAGACCCCAGCTGCAGCTGCTGCAGCAAGGCAGGGCCAGGCGCCGGGACCTGTGCTCGGCTGGGAGCAGGCAGGGGACGCCTTCGGGGACAGCGATGGGCACGGGGGACAGCGAGACAGCACGGCCTTCGGGGTCACTTTGCTCCGAGGGCACGCTGGCTCCCACGGACGCATCCCTCCAGGATGTCCTGCACAACAGCCCCGCGCCAGCAGCGCAGGGTTCGGGTTGATCCGGCCGTCGCCCTGGGCAGCCGCCGGCTTCCTGCGGGCACGTACGCTGTGAGCAACATCCGACGGGGAAGGGATGTTGCCGGGAGCTTCACGTTTTCCGTGCTGGGGCCCGCAGGATGAGTAACAAAGGAAAATGGAAGGACCGAGTGTGTGCGTGCCGGCACGGCTGCGCAGAGCTGGCCGGTGCATCCTGTGTCCCACCGCGCATCCCCCGGCGCGGCGGGAGCCCCGGCTCTGCTGCCGATGCTCTCCCGACGGTGCCTCCTCCGCTCCTCACCCACCAAAGCCGTTAGGTCTCATTTGTTCTCCCTGCTCTTCCAAGGGCTGACGCTGGTTGCGGCGTGGCTACGCCGGGCCAAGGTTTCTGGGCATGGAGACAAGGTGTTGGCTTCCGTCCTGGCTGCTGTTTAGCTCTCCGAAGGCTTCGCAGACACCTGCGTATCAAAGCGTGGGACGACATTCCCTGCTCTCCCGTCTCTCCGGATTTCCTACGGCTTCGCTCGGATGCCACAGCAGAGCGCTGGCTCCCCCCAGGCCTCTGAAAGACCTGGAGCTGGCACTTTGGTCCTTTAAACAAGAGTTTTTTTAACGAGTGGGTCAGACGATACTGCTGTCCCACTAGGGAATTCCTCATTAAAACTCGATCCCTTGGGAAGCCTTCCACAGAGGACGCCCTCCAAGCATCCCGCCCGCCGGCCGGCAGCAATGCAGTAACTCCGAATGCTTTGCAGAGGGAGGGGAGCACCGAGTCCCGAACGAGCTCCCGGCCGAAGGAGGTGGGGTGCGAGCCGACCCCGCTGCAGCACCGGGGTGCTCGGAGCTGAGCCCGGCCCGGCGGCCGGCGAGGCGCGGGGCTCACCGTGGCACCGGCTGCGTCTCCCACAGCGGGGGGAAGGCGGCCCGGGCTCTGCGGGGCTGCTGCGGGCCACGGTGGACAGCTGACCGCGGGAGACGGGGCTCCACACCCCGTTTTGGCCCGGAGCTCTTCGAGCAGAGCCCTTGGGCTGCCCCGGGGCGGGGGGTCTGCACAGGGCAGCCTGGCCAGCCGGGCTCCGAGCAGCGCACGGCTCACACGGGCTGCTCACTCACATTCATTTCCTTGGGAAAGCCGTGCACAGCCTTAGCGTGCCAGCACGAATCCGGTAAAACACATTTGGATCCAGAAAAAAGAGCTTTCACGGGTCGAGAGCAGAGGAAACCGAAGAGGGCTCGACACTTTGATCCGTGCGCGTTCCCTTCCCTGCGCCAGCACTCTGCCTCTCCTCCCTGCTCCGTGCTCCTCTGCTCTACCCGCCCGCTGCCCTCCCGGCTCGCCGTGCCTGCTCCATCGTCCTTCCTCCCGTCTCAGCCTCGCACACGCTCCAGTCCGGGGTGGGAGCGTCGGTTCCGCAGAGGGACTGACACGAGGCCTCTCGCCCCAGCAGCGTTAGCCTGTATTTTAGAGCTCCAGTACGGGACACGGCCATTCACCACCACGACAAAACCTCTTTTCGGGCCCATAAAATACCCCCTGAAGTATGACAGCCTGACGGGAATCCCAGCGCCTGGCTTCTACCTGACGGGTCTTGTTAGCAGCCCTGGGCTTGGCTTGCTTACTCTGCGACTCCATCACTCTGATCTGCCAACGTCCACCTGGTCCAGCCTCCTGCCGATCCCGGCACAGCCTGGGACACCTGCCCTGCTCACGAAAAGGGACTGTTGGTGCTTTATTGCTCACCACTGAACCCCACAAAAGAAATTACAGGAGCCAAGCAGGGCCCCACACCTGCTTCTGAGGAAAAGCCACCGGGCGTGAACGATTGGAAGCCTTTCCCAAGAGGGCAGAGAGGGAGAGAGGATCCAGCTTTGGTGAGAACACCTTGATTCGCCTGAATACATGAGTCCCTTCTTGAATTATTATTCTGTTGAATAACAGTCTTGAGCAAAGGGATCAAAACCGTGTCATTCTAGATCGCAAATGAGACTTGGGAATTCCGCGGTGAGGGATAAGCCACAAGCCCACCATGTCCTAACGGGAGAACGGCAAAGCTCGGCGGGTACGGAGAGACGGGGCCAGGCCAGAGCCTGAGAGCCAGCGCTCGCTCGGGGCAGAGCTTCCAGCCTGGTCCCAAGGAGCCGAACGCTTCTGAGCGAGCGGCCGTGTTACCACCGAAACCCCCTTCCCCCGCCCGCGGCACAGCCCCGCCGCCGGGCCCGGCACGCGCAGAAGTGCCGCCGGCCGTCCCGCCGGCGACGGGGCCGGGGAGCAGCACAGGCAGGCTTCACATCCTCACCGAGGCTGCCTGGCTCCGCGGCCGCTGCTCGTCAGCTAAAACCAGCAGCTTCTTCAAAACTGCAGATCTTCAAGTGCCACAACGTGCCGGACTGACGAGCACCATGTCCCCGCTGTCCCCACTGTCCCTGCCGCTGGCCACACAAGCAGCTAAAAGCCCCCCCAGGCAGACCGGCCGGCACAAAAGCCCTTTCTTTCCTCCAGGGTGGGTTTCCAGTCCCTTTTCTCAAGGCAGCACCAACCCAGCCCTGGTTGTCCCTCGACTCCTCTGCTCCCTGACCGCTCCCCCAGCGGCGCCCGCGCTGGGGACAACGTGGGATTCAGCCTCGTGAGCCAAAGCCGGTGACAGTCCAACCACCGAATCCTTCCAGGCATCACAGAGATGAACTCTGACCTGAGCTCGTCCTTCTACCATTTATTTACTTGCTCTTTTGTTCTAAACTAGCGTGTTCCACAGGAGGAACACACCACCTCTCCTCACCGACCGCCGCCTCCCACCCAGCCCACGCGTGCCCCCGTCAGCCCCCTCCACGCGCCTGCCCGGAGCGAGGAGGCCCCCGCGCCCGCCCCGCGCTCTCACCGCTCTCGGCTGTCGCGGATCACGCGTTTCTTGCCGGGGGACCCAAGGCGCTGCCTGAGGTGCAGCCTTCCACGCACGGAAAGCTGCGACCCGCGCTGCGCGGCCGGGGCACCCTTCCTGCGGCAGGGCAGCCCGCGGGTCAGCACCTCCGGGGCTCTCCTCGCCGCACCCCGGGAGCTACAGCCCCGCGCCTCCGGAGAGAACGCGGTGACCGCTTTCTGGGGGAGCTGGGAGCCGGGTCCCCGCACAAGGACCATCAGCTCCAAGCTGGAGAGGGCCCTGGCTGAGCAGGCTAAATGGGAAGGACTGGGAGTCGGCGCTGCTTCGAAGCCTGTGCCGATATGAAATCCATCCTACAGGTGGGACACCTGATCAGAAGGGACTGGTTAATGTTTAATAAGTCACAAAAACATCCCACGGCAGCGGCGGCGAGCGCTCCCCTCCCGCTGGGGCACTCACCGTCCTCCTGGCCGTGCAGGTTCTGCGGGCTGCGCATGCTCTCGTCCTGGCTGGGGCTCAGGCTGGAGTTCAGGTGCTGGTCAGCTGAGATCCATGTGGAGTCGTTCATATCAAAGTCCTCGCTGCTCACCGATGTCTCATCCTGGAGGCAAGCGGCAAAGGGTTAACTCGCTGAGCTATTTTCTTCCCTCCTCTCCCTGGTTTTGCCATCTCCTCACCGCAGCCGTTGGGTGGGCAGCTCCTGCCCCCCACGCGCTGGCTGGCCCCCCAAGGCCACGGCGCGCAGCCCTTCCCTCCGCTGGCTGCCCCGCTCGGCTTCCTGCCTGAAGCCGCCGGAGCAATGGCACTGTCTCTAATTGAGGACAATTAGCAGGAGCTCGCATCCTGTAGGAGCGGATGGCTGAGCCCTGGAGTTTACCCTTTAATCCCCATCCACGCCGGCGCGCTTCTGGCGAGGCAGCGGCGCGCGGGAGCGGAGGACGGGGCTGCAACTCCGCCGAAATGGCTCCGGAAAACGTCTCGGACTTTTTCTGAGATGGAATCGTCCGCTGCGACGGCCATCTCGGAGGACGGGCAGGGCACGGAGCGGCCGGAGCGGCCGACCCGGAGAGCGGCAGCGGTGCCCACAGACCCGCACCGCCTGACGCGGCAGAGGAGGCTCCGGGAGCGCAGCCCTGAGGGCCAGGGACGGCTCCTCCAGCCCTCTCCCAAGGGACGGTGCCTCTCCACGCCAGAAGCGACAACGCGTGCCCGGGGAAGGGGCTGGCGGGGCGAGGCAAGGACACCCCGGCTGGGGCCAGGGAGCCCGGCCAGCCGCCCGCTCCCGAGCACGGCGTAGATGGCATTCCTCTCCCCCACCCCGCAGCTGAAAGGACATTTTCTCTCTCCCTCTCGCTCCCTTCTCGCTAACCTTTACAGTACTTCAAGACACAGCCCCTGGATCGCTTCCAGCGCCGGAAAGGTCAGCCACAGGATTTCAAAACCATCATCATAAAGGCAGCACTGAGCTCCTGAATGAGAGGAGGGGCCGTGGGACCTCCCCGGGCTGAACCTCGGGACGCGCAGCCCGGGCGGAAGCAGATCCGTGTCCCCGTCCGGGCACGGTCCCGCTGCCGAGCCCTTCGTCCGCCTTCCTCTCCCCGCTCCCCTCCCGAAGCAGCGGGCAGCGACCGCATCCAGAGCCCTGGGCTGCAGGGGAACACCAAAAATGTTTCCAGAGCCGCTTTCAACTGCGCTTGCCTTTGATCGAAACATTTCAAAGCCTTGTAAACTCTCTGCTCTTATTTTTTTTTCCTCCCCCTGGTCCTGAGATAAAATACAACCCCCGCTCCCTTTCCTTGTAAGCAGCAATTGGAAAGCACCCCTCCAACCTACGCCTGCGCCTCGTAAAAACTGCCCTGTCTGCCCGCTGCCGGCTTTTACTGCGAACAAACAAATGTCTTTAAGGCCAGGTTTGTGCCTTCCCTCCCTGCTCCCGGTCCCTGCAGACACATCTGCTGGCTCAGGGCTCGCGCCCGCCCCCGGCTCGCTCCCTCCCGGGGAGTTTCCTGGAATTTACGGCTTGTGAAACCCCGCACGCACGGACGGACGGACGGACGGACGGGGCTCAGCAGCCCCACGCACACCCGCCACCAGGCCAGGGACGCCCCGACCCCAGAGCCGCCGGTGCTGCCAGCCCGGTGCCCAGGGCAGGAGGAGCAGGAGGGGTGGGCGGCGGGGGGCACGGCGTCCCCCCACTCCACGCAGCACTGCTGCCAGCCAGCCTGCCTGCCCAGAAACTCCATCTTGTACGTTCAGGAGCCGAACTGCAAAGGTCTCCCTGTTGCAAACTATAAATAGTCTCTCCATTGTAAGCATCTGCAGGGAGGCAGCCACCCTAATATGTGGCCTTCTTCACCAGGCTTACTCCAGATTACTGTCAGAGCTTAAGGGACGAGCGCAAATGCCAAGGTCCTCGCTGCCCACAGGCTCTCACCTGCCCGGCGAGGAGGACGAGGAGCCCTGGGAGCGACCCGCGGTGTTTTCGGAAAGCGTCCGGCTCGGGCAGGGCAGCTGCGGGGCGGAGGACGCGCAGCCTCGGCACCCAGCCCGGGAGGTGTCACGCTCTCCGGGCGCTCACGCGTGGTGGGGAGGCGGCGACGCGACGGACGCCTCGCGTGCGCTTGCTACGCAAAGTGCTTGATAAACACGGACAGCTCTCTGGAGGCGCAGTCACATTCACCTATTATTAGAAATACTCCGGGTAGCAAACCAGAAACTGATAAGCTAGAAACAACTCCCGTCCAAGCAGGCCACCGCAGCTCCACGAGCCCGGGGTCCGGCCACCAGCACAAGCGCAGGCTGCTGCCGAGGGACCCCGAGGCCCCAGCGTCACCCACAGAATCACCGAATCACAGAATGGTTGGGGTTGGAAGGGACCTCTGTGGGTCCCCCAGTCCAACCCCCTGCCCAAGCAGGGTCACCCAGAGCAGGCTGCACAGGACCTTGTCCAGGCGGGGCTGGAATATCTCCAGAGAAGGAGACTCCACAGCCTCCCTGGGCAGCCTGGGCCAGGGCTCCGTCACCCTCAGAGGGAAGAAGTTCTTCCTCGGGTTCAGCTGGAGCTTCCTCTGCTTCAGTTTGTGCCCATTGCCCCTTGTCCTGTCACTGGGCACCACTGAAAAGAGCTTGGCCCCTCGCCTTCCAGCCAGGGCCTGCTGCTCTTCGGCACTCGCACCCTCGGCCAGAATGCCAACGGGACACACGTCCCGGCAGCGCACAGCTCCCACGGCACAGCCCACCCCAAGGCCGACCACGCAGGCAGCGCCGGGCTGAAGCCTTCCCAGCTTCCCGGGTGGGAACGGCCGAGGGAGCATCTGCTGCTGCCGGCGCGGGGCAGCCCCCCGGCTCTGCCCACGCCGCGGTGCCCCGCAGCTCCTCGCGCCTCTTCCCAAAAGCAGGAACGCCCCGAGCTTGAGCACAGAATCCCAGAATCCCAGCATGGCAGGGGTTGGCAGGGCCCTCTGGGGTCACCCAGCCCAACCCCCTGCCCAAGCAGGGTCACCCAGAGCAGGGGGCACAGCACCGCAGCCAGGTGGGGCTGGAATATCTCCAGAGAAGGAGACTCCACAGCCTCCCTGGGCAGCCTGGGCCAGGGCTCCGTCACCCTCAGAGGGAAGAAGTTCTTCCTCATCTTCAGTTGGAGCTTCCTCTGCTCCAGTTTGTGCCCGTTGCCCCTTGTCCTGTCGCTGGGCACCACTGGAAAGAGTCTGGCCCCATCCTCCTGACCCCCACCCTGCAGATATTTATGGGCATTTCGAAGGTCCCCTCACAGCCTTCTCTTCTCCAGGCTGAACAAGCCCAGCTCCCTCAGCCTCTCCTCGTAGCAGAGATGCTCCAGTCCCCTCCTCATTCTCGCAGCCCTGCGCTGGACTCTCTCCAGTAGCTCCTCATCTTTCTTGAACTGGGGAGCCCAGCACTGGACACAGGACTCCAGAGCACGGCTCTGGCCACCCCTGTCCCTGCGGCTCCGGCATCCTCCACTGCCCCTCGGCTGCATCCCTCGCTGCTCACTGGGACACCCAAGCTCCCTCCTCAGGACACCCCTCAGAGACCCGAGGCTGAGCACCAGGACCTCCTCGCGCCGCCCGTCGGTGCCGGCAGCGGCTCCCGGCACTGCCCCGCTCCGCCAGGGACCATCCCCGGGACGGGCGGCCCTGGCAGCCATGCCCGGAGCGCTGGCGGCGCAGGCCCAGGGGCAGCCCCAGCGCGGTCGGCTGGAGCCGCGGGACAGCAGCACAGCACACGGCCGGCGTCAAAACCTCGGGCACCAGAGCGGGATCACAGCTTCTGGGTGGCGGGCAGCTCTGGATGTCCCCCGGGTGCCAAGAGCCCCCCGACGCGGGCTCCACCGGCCAGCCGGACAGGGCAGCGTTTCCCCGCAGCAGCAACGGCCACGACTCGGAGCAATACGGTAAATCTGATCTACCCTTCCACCCTCTTTTGGCTTGCGAGTCAGGCAGCTCATTCTTTTTCCTCTCTGGGTTCTCAGGAGAATTCTCTCTGCTAATTTCTTCTTTCCTGTAAACAAACTTCAAATGAAACTTTCATTAGAAAACAGAACGCAATCCATTACCAGCGCCTGTCTCCGGACCCGCCGCCTCTTCCCCGGTTCCACGGCACTCGTGGCACAGCGGGGAGTGACAGCGGCTGCCCGGACCAGCCAGCCCAGAGCCAGGCCCTGGCAGCGCCGCTGCCGCCCCGCTCCTCCCTGCCTTTCCCAGCTCTCCGCAGAGCTCTCCTCGCCCCGCAGCCCAGGCCCATCGCTTTGTTCCCGGCGTTCCAGGGACCGAGCGATCAAGGGTCAGGCGGCGTGCGTGCGGCTCCTCTTCGGCAAGGGGAAGTCGGATCCCGCTGGTGCCTTTGCAGGCCCCACCCAGACACCGGAGCAGGGCTCCCGGCACCACTCGGGGTTTGGAAAACAACCTCCCCGCTCCTCTCCTTATCTCCCGTCCAACGCGTGCAGCTGCTCGGCAGACGCTCGCAGCCAGCATTTTCCAGCCGGCGGAGGCCGGGGCTCGCGCTCGGCACCGCTGTCCCACTCCCCGCTCACCGACCCGCACGCACCGCGCGCGCACGCGTCCGCTGAGCCTCTCAACTCCCCCCCCCGAGTTCGAAAAGTGCCCTTCCTGCTGCCGAGCTGGACACGCGGGGCACCGAGAGCCGCCCCGGCACACAGCGAGGCGCTGCCGGACCCGGGAGCACAACCAGGACCTCGCGGTCAGCTGCGAGGGAACGGTTCTCTGCCTCCCGGGGAACAGCCTCGCTGCAGCAGGGCGGAGGGGGAAGCTGCCCTGCCACCCGGACCTCGCAACGCTGCGCACGGCCATCGGTGACCTGCTGGTTTTACAGCCAGGCTCCGTTTCTCGGGGACCGCCTTGCCAGCCTCTCCAGTCACCCACACGCTGAATACTCCGGGCTCTGAGTCTCCGGACGGTTTATTTTCCCTCTTTGAGTCCTTTTATTTTAAAAACGCGTCCTTTCATGCCACAGCCCACCATCCCGATGGGATTTCCTTCCGCCGAGCGGGAACCGAGGCTGTGTGCCGCGCAACCTCCCCGGCACGCAGCCACGCTCAGCTCCCCACCAGCAGCAGCCGTGTTTTTAGAGTCAACAAAAGGCAACGCGTGACTGCCAGCCCCCGGCGCGGCTCCGCCGCCGTGCCAGCCGCGACCTGCCCGGCACGGGCAGCCCCCCGAGCTGCCGAACCGGGCCGGGGCAGAGCCGCGGCAGCAGCCCGGCGCTGGGGACGGGCTCCGGGGAAGGCAGTGACCGTTTAAACCCGGCCCTCTGAGCATGCCAAGAAGGTATTGAACCAGGTTTGACCCTAACTTAACCAGTTCAGCGCAGAGAAAGGCTTACTAATGGCAGATAAAACACTCCGGGTCAAAGATTGATAGCGCAGCCACCCATACGGCCGTGGTCACCGCTCCGCCGAGCCCCAGGAGCCTGGGAGCCCCTGCAAGCCCGCGGGTGGGGGCCGGCGGCGGTGGCAGCGAGCTGTGACCGCGCTGCCTGCTCGGCTGTCGCCCACCGAACCGAGCATCCCCGGCGCTCTTTGTCAGGCCACTTGCGCCCGTGTTCGCTGCCCTTCCTGCGGGGTTCCGCGGGACGCGGCGAAACCGAGCATTTGTTAGTTCCCAAAAACCGGCAAAAGAGTTAATTCGAAGGACGGACGGCAAATGGAAGAGGAAGGGAAGATCATCGCCTCCTTCCCCCCCCCCTCCCCCCCCCCGAGAGCTCTGCCTCCGGGAACCCCCCCAGGAGCGGTCCCAGGGCCCTGAGGCGGAGCGGTGCTGGCAGGGGGAAGGCGGCACCCCCAGCCCCAACCCCCAATCCCCAACCCCAGAACCCAGCCCCCAGCCCCAGCAAGCAGCCCCCAACATCAGCCCACAGCCCCCAACTTCAGCCCACAGCCCTCAGCCCCAGCACGCAGCCCCCAGCCCCAGCACGCAGCCCCCAGCCCCAGCAACCAGCCTGTAGCCCCCAGCCCCAGCACGCAGCCCCCAGCCCCAGCAACCAGCCTGTAGCCCCCAGCCCCAGCATGCAGCCCCCAGTCCGCAGCCCCCAACCTCAGCCCGCAGCCCCCAGCCCCAGCCTGTAGCACCCAGCCTGCAGTCCAGAGCCCCAGCCCCCAGTCCGCAGCCCCCAGCCCCTAATCCCAGCCCGCAGCCCCCAGCCCGCAGCCCCCAGCCCCAGCCTGTAGCACCCAGCCTGCAGTCCAGAGCCCCAGCCCCCAGTCTGCAGCCCCCAGCCCCTAATCCCAGCCCGCAGCCCCCAGCCCCAGCCTGTAGCACCCAGCCCCAGCACCCAGCCTACAGTCCAGAGCCCCAGCCCCCAGCCCCCAATCCCAGCCTGCAGCCCCCCCCCCCCCCCCCAGCCCGCAGCCCCCCGCCCCAGCCCCGCGCTCCTGCTGTTCAGCGGGGAGGTGCTGAACCGAGGGTCGCAGGGCGGGGGGGTCCCGGCCAGCCCCGTGTGCTCCCCCCCCCCGGGCCCCCCCCGGCCCCCCCAGCACCGGAGCTCGCTCCCAGCGTTTCCCTCCCCAGGCGGGGCGGGGACGCCCGTGAACCCCGCGGCGTGAACGGGCCCCGCGCTCCGCCGCGGGCAGCGGGGGGAGGGGGGCCGGGGGGGCAGCCCCGCGGGCTGAGCGGCGCGGCCGGGGGTCCCCCCCCAGCCCCCCACGCGTGTCCCCCCGCGGCTCCCCGTCCCGCCCCCCGGTAAATGAACCCACCCGCGACCGAGAACCGCGGCCCCGGCGCTGACACCCCGGCGGGGCTTTACCTCGGGGGGGGTGCGGGGGTGCGGCTGGGCAGAGCCCGGGGCCGGGGGCGATGGCGGCGGCGCGGGGCCGGTGCCCGGGAAGCGCCGGGGCCGGAGCGCTCCCGCCGCCGCCTCCTCCCACTTTCTTCAGCGCTTTTGTGCTCTTCCGGGGAAGGGGGGAGCGGCGCCGGGCGCGGGGAAGGACGCGCCAACCCCCCCCCCCCCCCCCGCAACACCGGGCGACCCGCAACTTCCCGGGGAAGCGGGGCCGGCGCGGCCGCACCCCCGGGGTTGGGGCAGGGCCCCGCGGCCGCCCCCCCCCCCCCCCCCCCGCCCCGCCCCGCCCCTCCCCGCAGCGCCGCGTGGAAGCCCCCCGCGCATCCCCCCCCCTCCCTCCTCCCGCAGCGGGGCCGGCGCCTACCTGGAGCGGGGCGCGGGGCCTGGCGGCCTGCGCCGGCCCGGCGGGGGGGGCGGCGGGGGGGGCCCGGCGGGCGGCGCTCCGGAGCGGCTGACAGCGGCTGCTGCCCGGAGAGGGGCCGGCGCTGCCGAGCGCGTCACTCCCGGCTCCCGGGGGGGGGGAAGGGGAGCGGGGCGGCGGGGGGCGGGCGCACCGGGCCGGGCGCGGCGGGGGGCGCGGGGAGCCGCGCCTGGAAGAGCACATTGGGGAGGGCCGGGGGGGGGGGCTCCGCAGGGAGAGACAATGTCCGGGGCCCGGCGCCTGCTGGAGAGCCGCGAGAATGCACCGAGCGGGGGGGGGGCTGCCCCCGGGCATCCTCCGCTCGGCTCGGCCCGGCCCGGGGGGCTGCACCCCGCCCGGGGACCCTGGGTTCGGTCCGGGGGGCTGCGCCCCGCCCGGGGACCCGCATCCCGCCCAGGGACCCTCGGCTCGGCTGGGCTCGGGTCGGGGATCCGCATCCCGCCCGGGGACCCTGCGAACAGCGGGGGGGGGGGGGCTGCACCCCGCCCGGGGACCCTCGGAACGGCGGGGGGGGGGGCTGCACCCCGCCCGGGGACCCTGGGTTCGGTCCGGGGGGCTGCGCCCCGCCCGGGGACCCGCATCCCGCCCAGGGACCCTCGGCTCGGCTGGGCTCGGGCCGGGGACCCGCACCCCGCCCGGGGACCCGCATCCCGCCCGGGGACCCTGCGAACGGCGGGGGAGGGGGCTGCACCCCGCATGGGGACCCTCGGCTCAGCCCGGCTCGGGGGGCTGCACCCTGCCCGGGGACCGGCATGGCGGAGTGGCTGCACCCCTCCTGGGGACCCTTGGAACGGTGGGGGGGCTGCAACCCGCATGGGGACCCTCAGCTCTGCATGGGCCGGGGGGCTGCACCCCGCCCGGGGACTCTCGGCTCGGCTCAGGGTGCTGCACCCCACCTGGGGACCCGCATCCCACCTGGGGACCCCTGGCCTGTCGACCCCCAGCTGCCTGCCAGAGCTGTGTGCCGGGGTTGGGCCGTGCGGCGGGGCGTGGGCGACGGGACCCCCGCACGGGTGGGTGCCCCACAGCCCCCTCCCCAGCACCGGCGGGCGCAGCGGTACCCAGGCCCCGCGCCCCCTCCTCCGCCGAAGCCTTTTGTCTCAGCCGGGTCCGAGGGCGAGGACCCCGCTCTGCCCGCAGCCGCTCGACCCCCGGCTCGTCGGGGCGGCCTCGACGGCAGCGCTGCCCACCCAGCTCGGCCGTGCCCCCGCCGCGGCCCCGGCAGGGATCGGGATGCCCCCGGGAAGGATGGGGATGCTGCTGGAAGGATGGGGATGCCCCCGGGAAGGATGGGGATGCTGCTGGAAGGATGGGGATGCTCCCAGCAGGGATGGGGATGCTCCCTGGGAAGCTTGGGGATCCTCCCGAGAAGGATGGGGATGCCCCCTGAGAGGGATGGGGACGCTCCGGGCGGGCAGCGTGGGGTCTCCAGGCATCCCCGGGGATGGGACCCGCTCCCAGGCAGGGTCCCGCTGAGGTCGGTGACCTCCCACCCCGCTGGGCATCGCCGCGATGGGCACCGGCGTCTCGGCGTCCCCCTCCCCAGCCCACCTCGCGCCTCTCGGCGTTTAACGGTCACGAAGGAAATTTTTATGAAATAAACCAAGTGGAAGGGGTTGGGCGGCGGAGCCTGCGGTAGGCCGGGGCCGGAGCCGAGGATGGGAACTGCCACGCTCGTGTTTATGGCTCGTTAGTGCGGATGTCCAATTATGATGCTTTCTGCTCCAGCGTTAACCGCTGCGCTGCCAGGGAAGGCGAGCCAGGGAGGAGGGGCGGCTCGGGAAGATCCGAGGCCGGAGGTGGAAGCGGGCATCGCTCGGTACCGCGCTTCCATCTCCCCCGGGCTGATCCGCGGAGCCGGAGGCGGCAGGGCAGGAGCGGGGCCCCGGGGCTGCTGGGCTCCCGAGGCAGCGGCCGGCCGGGAGGGCAGCGGGCTGCGAGCCCCCGGCCCCGGCCTGCTCTGTGCTGGCTTCCAGCTCAATGGCTGCTGCTCCTCCCTGAAGCTAAAATAAAATCCTGACCATTTAAGGTGAACAGGAGCCTCGCCGTGGACCTCGGCGGAGCGGGCTTTTAACCCCTTCCCATTGCGGGGCTTTGTTCACCGCTCGCACTCCCTCCGGCGTGGAGCCGGACCGGCTGGCAGCGCTCTGGGAGAGCGCAGACCCCGGGAGCCGGGCGCCCACCCCGGGTTCGGGGAGCTCCAGGGGACACCGGCCAGCCCGGGTGCCAGCGTGCAGCCCAGCCGCCCTCCTCTGCTGCCTCGCCATGCGGCCGCTCGGATTTTACCCTAAGTGCCTTTGTGTGGGTTCGGCTAAGCCACTTTGGAAACGGATTAACCTAAATTTCACATCGACAAACTCAGTGCCCAGCAGCCGCGTCCACACAGCGAGCGAGGGAGGAAGAGCAGTTCTGCAGTCGGCGCCGGGCAGGAGCTTCTCCCCGGGCCGGGGAGGGGTCCTGACCCCAAGGGGGGTCACCAGCCCGACAGAAAGGCAATTGTGTGTGCCAGCGCTCGGGGTCGGGAGGCTGGCAGAAGTGGGGCGCAGCGGCGGAAGAGGGGTGGTCTCCCGAAACGGGGAGGGAAGCTCGGGGACAACGGCACGCCAAGCTCCCTTCTAGCGGGTATTTTTCGGATTCAAATTATCTAAGGGGAAATAACTGGCAATTAGGTATAGAATTGGTAATAATAATTTATCAAGTTGTCAGGAACAGGGGTAAGTGCCTTACGGGATTACATGTTAAAAAAAAACCCCAACCATAATAAGCCAGTACTACTGTTATGATATTATACAGATAATACACATCAAATATATTATTTATAAGCCGCTTCCTTCCCCCTCTCCTCGCAACCTGCTCATTACTTCTGGTCCCTGCAAAGCCCTGCCCACGGACGCAGACCTGCCCATGCAGAACACCTGGGGCTCCCTGCCAGGCTCTGCCCGCCCGGACAGGGTCCCATCGGATGCCACCGGCGCCTGAGCCGCGGGTCCGGAGCGGCGCCGAGCCCGGGCTGCCACAGCCCTGCCACACACAGCCTGCCTGCGTACCAGGCGGTGACGCCTCCAAGGGCACCGCTCACGACGCCCTGACCTCATCTGTCGTGATTTCCCAAGGCAAGGCTCCGCAGGAATACCCGGGCTGCTGTCGAAGTCGGAACGAGCCGCGTTGAAGGCACGGCCGCAGGCGCTCCGGCGCGCAGCCCTGCTGTCGAGGGGCGTGGGCACCGGGGGCTGGTGGCGAGAGCAGGGGACTGCAGGATCCGGCCAGCGCGCCCGAGGAGTCACTGACTCATGGGCGACCTTGTGCGAGTCACTTGATGTTCTTGTGCTTCTGAAAAGTGGGTTAGCTAACCAACGGGACCTCCCGCACCGGGTCCCCCGCGCCCATCCAGCCCCGCTGGGTGAGCGGCACCGAAACGCGGATCTCTCGGGGCGAGGGCAGCGAGGAAAGGGGGGCGAGAGGGACAAGAGCTGCGGAAGGAGGGCCGCGGTCGCATGGCACGAGGGGGACACGAGCTGTTAGCAACACCGTGTTTTAACTTCTCTGCCATCCAGAGCAGAGTCAGGGGGAAAAAAAGGAGAGTAAAGATCTGGGAAACTTTCTTCTAGGCCAGATTTGTTGTGGGCTGAGGGCTGTGTTCCCAGTGCAGCGCGGTCGCTCCTTCTGTAAAAGGAGCAGTTGTTAGCAGCTGGCATGTGCATGAGTAAAAGGGGTTGGTTTTCCCAGGAGCCGAGACCAAGCGAAGGGAAGGAAATGCAGCTCCGTACTTCGGGGGTTCACCAGCCACTGGCAAGCGGAGGAGCAGCAAAGGAGATGTTTCTGCGGCTGGAATTTGCCTTGCTCTGAGTACAGGGAACGGGTGTTCCACGGGATGGGTCAATCGCAGCCAGACATCCCCGAACATTTCTTGCCAAAGCCTGAGCCCCCAGCGCCGGCCGGGACGTCGGCGCTGCGTGACACACGGGGGACAGCCCTCACAGCTCACCTCTCGGCCACCCAAGCCAGAAGCGCGTCAGCTCAAACAGAACCACCACGAAACCCATTTTTAGCCATCCTCAAGCCACACCACGCTTTTCAGAACCCGTCTTTGTGCGCAGCACCGGCTCCTCGGGGATACCCACGCTCCCCTCGCACACACAGGGACGCGGGACCTGGGAGTCCGCGCAGCCGAGCAAGGTGCCAGGCTGCCTGCGCAGGTTTAACCGCGGCGGAAACAAAAGCAAGCACACGATTCAAGGTTAAAAAGCTGAACCACACAGCTTCATCTTCTGTAACAACGGAAATCATTAATAATAGTTCGCACTCTCAAAGTAGTTGCCATCCAAGCTCTTGAAGAGCTTTATTAGTGAGCGAGACCTCAGAAGTCTCTCTAAGGTATTATCCCCTTTTTAAAGAGAGAAGGCAATTAAGAAACAGCCATTTGTGTGACTTGATCAAAGTCAACGTTCAGCACGTCGGCACCTGAGCTCGCGAGGCGACGCGGACAACCTCCCCGGCGCGGAGCTTTCTGCAGGTACGGGATAAATGAACGGGATCCACGAGACTGTTCCGCGGACGCTACGTGCTTTCATCACCGTGCGGTACAGGTCTCTACTCTTGCCCCTGGCCATGTTTCCCAGCCCCACTTTACTGGACCTGGACCAAAACTTTGTTTCCAGTTCCCCTGGGAGCTGCTGCCTTGATGCCAGTTGCCGCACGGGGAACGGGCAGCGTCTCTCCTCACCGAGGAGAGGAGGCACTGGGAAGCAACGATGAAGTGAAGAAAGATAATGCGATTTCTGGCCCTGCTCGTTCGGCGTTCCCAGCGATGGGCCCAAGCAGCTCGGCTTCGGCAGCCCGCCCGGCCCGCAGCGTGCTCCGGGGCAGGCGGAGGGCTGCCATCACCCACGGCGGGCTCGGCCCCACAGCAGCAGCTCCTTGCTGCGGAGAGCGGGCAGCCCAGCCGGGCCCTGCGAGGGCCAGCCAGCGCGGGACCCGACGTCTGCGCAGCACCGGGCTCTGCGGAGTCACTGCCGCCAGCGCCGGGGACCCCGCGCTCCCCAGCCGAGGGCCACCGAGCCGTCCCTCCGCCCGGGCTCCCAGCGCACGCTCCCGCTCGCACCCGGGCTGCCATGCCCTGCTGCTGCCCTCCCCGGCACGGCGACCACCGAGAGCGAGACGAACGCCTCCGCGTCCCCCGGCCACTCCTCCGGTCCCTCAGTTCAGCCGCGCAACGTCCCAGGGAAGGGAACAGCGAGGGGGACAGGGATCAGCGTCTCTCCGCCGGTGCGCAGCTACCAGTGGGGACAAGGGGCCAGACCAGTCGCACGCAGCAACTAAACACGCCTGAGCAGTTGAGGAGGATGAATTGTGCCCAGCGTCACTGGAAGCGGGCAATGCCACTTGATTGAACACCTTTCTTACAGAAAATAATGTGATTTTCCCCCAAACCGCGCAGGGTCAGGGCCTTGGCATCACACCTCACCGGCAGATGAGCTGCAGGGGCAGGGTTTGGCCCCGCCAGCCCAAGCTGGGGTCTCAACCCGTCTGAACCCGAGGAAGAACTTCTTCCCTCTGAGGGTGCCGGAGCCCTGGCCCAGGCTGCCCAGGGAGGCTGTGGAGTCTCCTTCTCTGGAGATATTCCAGCCCCGCCTGGCCGCGGTGCTGTGCCCCCTGCTCTGGGTGACCCTGCTTGGGCAGGCGGTTGGGCTGGGTGACCCCAGAGGTCCCTGCCAACCCCGACCACTCTGTCATTCTGTGATTCTGCCGGCGCTGAGCGCCGCACTGAACAAACACCGAGCTCACCCGTCGTGCAGCTACGCTGGGAAAAGCACCGAAAGATCGACACAACGGGAAATAAAAGCTCTGAAGTTTTTACGAGCTGGGAACGTCAGAGTTAATTCCAGTAACAAAAATGGGTTGACCTTCAGTGAAAGGCAGCCATTCACACCAGTCTGGAACCAGGCTAAATGGTGTGATCATCTGACCTCCCGCACCTCAGGAGCCGCTGAGGCCAAGGATGAAAGTTCTGCTAAACCATCCTCGCCAGCGAAGAACGAGGGCGGAGCTGCCTGGCCAGCGTCCCTCGCTGAGGGCAGGACTCGGCTCTGCCAGGAGAAGGCCATGCTGGCAGCAGAAGCTGCATCTCCACCAGCGGGTGCAGACCCACGAGCAAGGCTTCACCGCAGGGATTCGATCTGTGTTTCAAGCCACCACGGTCACGGTGCCTCACTGTTCCCACAGCCAACATTCACTTTTCTTCTGCGTGTAAAGGTGTATTCAGGGACTTTCTCCAGCGCTTCAAAATGCCTTAAAAATGAAGATCGGTGAACAAAGATCTTCCCAAGCCAAGGAAAGGCCTCTTGAAAGAGAGTAACCTCGTCAAGTTGATTTAGAGATATCTATTCCTGGAGATGTTTAACACCCGCTTTAATGGGCTGGGAAGTACCTTATCATCCTCATGTGATGCAAACGCATCATCCCACTTCCTTCCCAGTACTGACTGCCTGCTTCTGCCTGCTCTGCACATCCATGAACACACGCAGCGCTTCTCCAGGGTCCCTTCACCAAGCACTCAGACAGACAAACCCAGGTCCCGGATCTCGCGCGGCGGCTGCCAGCTCTGCCAGATTTGGTTCTCGTCTCTGGACCAAGCGAAACGAGATGTCTGCAACTCTCACTAGTGAACTTCAAGACTGAAAAGGAAAACCCAGCGTGCCCTCTCCCGCAGCCGCTCGCTTCCCTCCGCTGCCTCCCCCGTGCCAGCTCCGCACAGCCGAGACTGGCACGGAGACGGAGCTGAAGCAGCAGGAAGCAAGCGAGCTGCCAGGGGAAGCTGCATCTTCGCTGTTGCGGTAGTGTCGGAGCCTTCCGAGACACCGAAGTGAGCAAACACAGTGACGGGGGACCAGGGCGCCGGCCGAGGGGAAGGAGGAGGGCTGCACGCTGCAAACCAGGCTCCGTGAGCTCCCCGTCCTGCAGAGGAGGAAGCCAACAGCCTGTACACCCACAGGACCCTCCCCGGACCACCCCGCTCTTTGGGCTCAGACACTGAAACCCACGGTACGTCCACGCCCCGCCACACGGCCCGGGCGTACGGGGAAGTGACGGGACGGGTGGCGTGGGTGACGGTGCAGGACAAGGCTCCGTCCCTCTCAGATGCTCACAAGCCAGCGCAGCAAAGCCATAGCAACACGAGCAGCGCTCGTGTGATTCCCCATCCAAGAGCAGCTCCTGCCACTCACTGATTGCACGACCTTCTGTCAGCAGCCATGGAAGCAACCTTTGAAAATGTTTCTGTATCACTTAAACCTGGTTACACGGCCCTGGAGTGTGTCTGCCAAGGTAGCAGCAACGTCTCCAGAGCAGGGAGCGAGCCTGGCATCTCAGTGCTGGGATTCGTGCTTTTCAAATCTTCACATTCCACCAGCCCCCCGTGGAAATCACGCCCAACGGTGTGGCGTGAAAACAAACCCGAGGCTGAGTTTGAATAAGACAGAAAAGATTGTCTGGAAAATGACTGCAATAAACTCTGATAACCAATCATTTAAAAATGGTAATATTCAGCGTTTGAAAATGAGGCAGAAGAATCATTATAGATAAATATCAAATATCTTCTTCTCGTTCCTTTCTGCTGCTAGATTGGGAAGGTCAGAAGTTCAGAGGCGCTTTAATGCCTCAGCAGATACCCTGACAGTCGGCCAACTCGGCGCTCTGGGCGAAGGGTGCGGGGCCTGATTCTTCCCAGACGCGTGAGAATTGGTACGAAGCGGGAAGGGAGGAAGACCCCACCCCAGGGGCTCCAAAATGCCTTAAAAATGCCCAAAATGCCCAGTGTGTTCTGCTGAGCCCGGTTCGAGCAACGTGGGTCACAGCTGTCTTCTGTCATGCTGGAATAAGTGCACTGACTCCAAGAAATCAATTGAAATCTGTTCTGCAGGAACTCTTCACTTTGTGAGCAGCCATGCCAAGAGCTCCTCTCCCGACGGGTTTCTGTCCCTACGCAGAGAGAAAAGGCTTTCTCCAAGGTTCTTCTGGCTGCGCTTCCTCCAGGAGACACTGCTGCCCTAGCAGTGACGTGCTTAACAGCACCAATAAATTACAGTTACACGCACACTTTTTTCCCCTGAATAATGAAGTTAAAAGGCCACTTTGGCATAAATTCCTTCATTGTTACCCCAAGTGAAGCAAGTTCCTCCCGGTGCCGCTGCATACAAATACCTGCTTTGGCCGCAGCCACGTCGAACGCGAGCCCGCTGCTTCGTTTCTTTCCGTTACCGCAACGAAGCGTCACCGAGCGCGGGGCGGCACGGCGGCACGGCTGAGCCGGGGAGGAGCCCACATCGCTTTGTGAGCGCTGATACACGAAAACCACGCAACGTGTGTCTGTGGAGCGCAAGCAAACCTAACAAGCGGGTTGCATTTTCTTCCCGTTTTGCATCTGTATCACAGAATCACAGAATCCCAGAATGTTCGGGGTTGGAAGGGACCTCTGTGGGTCCTCTAGTCCAACCCCCTGCCCAAGCAGGGTCACCCAGAGCAGGCTGCACAGGACCTTGTCCAGGCGGGTCTTGAATATCTCCAGAGAAGGAGACTCCACAGCCTCCCTGGGCAGCCTGGGCCAGGGCTCCAGCACCCTCAGAGGGAAGAAGTTCTTCCTCGGGTTCAGCTGGAACTTCCTCTGCTTCAGACTGCAGCAAAGTCCGAGCTATTCCTGTCACCTCTGGAGGACCACTGCGGTTTGTAACATCTGGAGCCCCAACAGCCGCAGCTCCCCAGCCCGAAGGCTCCCGCCCTGGGCCGAGGGCGAGCCGCAGCCCGCGGCACCCAGCCCGCGCTCCACGGCTGCCGGGAGGCTCCAGGACGGAGGGCTGGTGCCGCCGCGTTCCCAGCGCAAAGCGCGCAGCGGGAAGACACCGGCAGGGCAACGCTCGGTGGTGGGACTGCAGCCTGGCATCGAGCTTACTGCATCCATTTTCTTCCCACCGACTTCAGCGCTAGCAGCTGCCTCGGGAGCATGGGCTGGTGTCCCCAGGGGACGCCGGGCAGCCTCCCGCACCTCGGAACGGGCGGCACCCACGGCCCGCTGGGTCCAGCCGCCCGTGTCCTCCCCAGACCGGCGTCACCTCCAGGTCTGACGGGAGGCTTCACCGCCTCACACGTCCGAGCGGTAAGACTGATCTCTCATATTTTTGCTCTCACATATCAGTTTCATTAAGACACTGCACGGCAAATTTTACTTCTTCCAAGTAGGTTTTTCCCTGGGCTGCTACAGCTTGCAAAGCTTAGAAAGCTGCACGGCAACATACCAGTGAGACCTCAGGAAAAGAAAAACTTTAGAGGCAGGGAATAACATCAAGCCGTTTGATTTATGATCTAAACCAACAACTGCTGGCTGCCTCAGCTGGTCGCTTTTTTGTTCCCGTACGACATCTGCCTCCAGTCCCATCTCAGCGAGCTTCAAGAGCGTTCGTGCTGGCAGCACGTTACGTCTCCCTATCTACTGACAGCTCCGGCGCCAACTGCTAAACCAAAACTTGGGTACAAACTTCTCAAATCTGTAAACTACCAAGCAAAGTTCTCAACTCCAGCACCCCTAAGCATGCAGCTTCGAAACTCCAGACTCAGTTCTAAGGCCTGCCAGCTTCTGGGGTGTTTTTTGTTATGGAAACAAGATCAAACTGCAAGCCCAGCTTTCTGCCTGTGGAAACTGGGTACAGCAGTTTAAGGAAGCTTCACAGCACACTGCTCTCGAACAGAGCTTTGGAGCCAAGAGGAACTGGCAGAAAATGCACAAATGGTAACTGGACAAACCTCTCAGACCGTCCTTCTGTGGGCCTCCAACTTCACTTGAAAGCACCCTGCTCGCTGCGCCATGGTCAGACATTGGACCAGGCTGCCCAGGGAGGTGGTGGAGTCCCCATCCCCACCCTGGAGGTGTTTAAAAAACGTGTGGATGTGGCACTTCGGGATATGGTTTAGCACACATGGTGGGGTTGGGTTGACGGTTGGACTTGATGATCTTAGAGGTCTTTTCCAACCTATGATTCTATGATTCTACAAATGCTGTAAAGCACAGTCAGCTGTCATGGCCCACCAAGTCCTTTGCCTTGGTGAAGCACAGGTTGTTATCACTGGTACGGACCACGGGAGGGTCTGTGCCCTCCACGCCTCTCTGCTCAGAGTCGCACCAGGGCCCTGCCGACACTTTGCACAAGCCAGAGGTGGCTGGAACATGGAAGCTTTCGGTCCTGTTTACCCCAAAGTGGTCCTGAAACAGCCACCAGATGCCACAAAGCGGCGCGCCCACCCACTCCGTGTCCCCCGCTCAGCCCAGCCCGGCCCAGCCCGGCCCAGCCGCCCCCCGAGCTGTCCACAGCTCCAGCACCGGACCCAGCCCCAGCGCAGAACCTGGCACACAGCAGCCTTCGACTATAACTGTAACGTAACCTATTGCAACCACACCCTTAAACCCACTCCAGCGTCCAACAGGCGCAAAGGAAAACGCTCCACAACACCGCAGGGCGTCCTGTCCGATGTCCTTCTGTCCTCCCGCGGGAAGGTGCCGCTCCCGAAGGCCCCGAGCAGCTCGGTGTCCCTCCAGCTTCCGACAGCAAACCCACACCCGGCATTTTACACCCTGGGAATGGATGCTCTAACCAACGGCCCTTTCGGTGCCACGAGGCAAACGGGCACACCTGCAGAGTCAGAGCTCTCAGCAGTGATTTCCACCACTGCACAACGCAAACTCTCCCACTGCTCCACAACTGGCAGCAGTGTACGAGCTCGGGTTTAGGTTTCAGTGTGCTGGAAAGAAAATCCAGCGCTGGCTTCCAGTGCAGATTGTGGGGAGCAAGTAAAACATACTTTTCTTTTTATAGACTGTTTCCATGGTGCACGGAGGTTCCCACAGCTAATTCTGCAGCTGCAGAACTTCAGAAAATTGCACAGCCTGGGTATCACCCTGTGGCAGTCTGCCCCGTCCATGCCCAAATCGAAAGCCGGTGGCTTAACGCTCTCACCAAACAACTGAGCCCTCTCCCACTCTGACACGAGAGCGGAGCGGCCGCGGCTGAACTCCCTCGAGCTGCCGATCAGCTCACGAGAGCGCCGGCGCAACCGAAGCAAGGTCTGGGCTTCAGACCCCGTCTGCTAAAGCTCCCAGGCAATTAGGGGGAGGTAAAGAAGCAATTTCCTATTTGCCATATTTATTTTTGAGACGGTTTCTTGGAAGAACTGTGTGCCTAAAGAACACACAGATTGTTATAAGCCATAACTTCATCAGCTCCATCTCCGCTCCTCTCCACTGACGTGACTCCGCAGCAGACGGAGCCCGAAGACGAGAGGCGCGGTGCCCTCCCCACCGCCACGCGCCAACACTCGCGGCCAGAGCCCGACCCGCCCGGACAAACCGGCCGCTTCCAAAAGCGTCCTCCAAGAACGGAGGTGCCGAGCAGCAGGCCCTGCCGTCGCCCCGTCAGCGCGGGCAGCAAGCCGCTCCCACCTCGCACCACGCTGCGCCCGGAGCACGGCTCACCTGTTCCTGCGAATTCATCACCCGCAGCTTCATCTGCTTCAGGTAGGTAGAGGTGAGGGGCATGTTGTAGTCAATGATTCCAGACACCAAAGAGGAAGGTGGCTCGCTCTCTGAAGAACAGAGGGAAAACTTTCTTTAGACAGGGGGCTGTGCAGGCACAAACCTGTGCTGTGTTCTCAGCATTGTTAAATACACGTATTTTGAAGCATTTAAAAGCCCTAGCTAGAGCTGCTGCCCGCTGAGCTCAGGTTCCCATAAGAACGACCCCACCAAGAACATAATCACAGAACAGATGTTGTTTTGGAAAAAAGAAAAAAGCATCGCTGTCACCTGCAGAAAAGACGACTCATAATATATAATTTTTCAGTCTACCAAACCAGAATGCAGCAGAGGAAGAAGGCGAGTCCTGCCGATGCCTCAGAAGCGCTTCCATGCAATGGGATTTACGCAGAGGCTGATGAACAAGGCTACATCTGCAGCTTGCTTTAGCATTGCAAAGTCTCGCCAGTTTTGCTGGGATTCCCTCAGGTAGGAGTTAACATTAAGGCAACTTATTAAGTATCTCTATCTGGTGATGAAGATTATTTTTAACACCCTCATTAAAACACAAACTTAATTTTAAAGATCTTTAATTTAAATCGTTCCTGTTGATTCCTCTGGCTGCATCACACTGAGCTCTGGAGATGGCTCGAGGTTCCGACCGCTCCTGCAGCGCGTCGTGTCGAGCCAGCCCCATAAAGCAAATTCTCCATGACTTTTCTGAATTCTCAAAGATGCGTCAGCTCTGCCATCACCACTGTGGACCCCGTGAGCTCTCCACGTCGGCCACAAAGGCCGCTAGAATTATCTCTGCTAACCCTGAATTTACCGGCTCGGGCAACGGGTCTGCTCAAGGGGAACGTTGTCGCTTCCCACAGGGATGGCTGCTGGCTAAAGGGAAGATTTCTCTGTCCTCAGTACAGGCAGAAGCAAGTGTGGAGAATTAATCCAGCCTTCCAGCACGCTCCGCAGGGACGTGTGGTGTCCACTGGAAAGGGAGCTTAAGCAACAACGGACGGGGAAGAAGGATTTCCAGGAGCTGAAGGTGAACCGATGGTGGGGGGTTTCCGTTCCCATCTCTGAAACTCCCCGTCTGGCTTGCATTTTCTGGGGTCACTGGTTTCACTGGCACCTCTGACACAGCCCCTTGAAAAAGAGCCTTCACAAAATGTTTTACAGCACCTTAGAAAACCCATCAACCCAAACATAATGGGCCTGCTTTTCAGAAATGCTGAATATCAAAAAATCCCGGTGAAACTCCGCAGAGCTGAGGACGCCTCACACCTCTGGACACCCGTTCCATCACGCCTGATGAAGAAGTGACCTGACCCAAAAACTCTCCGTGACTGACTGAAACATCACATCGGCTTTTGCAAAGCTTCTCTATCAGGATGCTAACTGGGTCCGTGGAAATGCAATGCTTTTTTTCCAGGTCCATCTAATTCACCCCGGGCAGCTGAAGCTGTGGGTGCAGGAACGGGTGGCCAGAGCTGCTCAGGCCATCAGCGCGCTCGAACGCGAAGAGGCAAAGCTCTCAGGAACCTTGTGAACTGATTCCTCCCCTCTGTTCTCCCCGCGGTACGTCAGCGGTCTCTGCCCTGCTCCGACCTACAGATTCATCAAGAGCACTGCTACATCTCTCTGTATCAAGCACCCAAAATAAAACACTATTCTGCGCCAGGACGTTACTTTGAGATGCAAAGAGGCTCAGACCCCAGCGCAAGGGGAGCTTCTCGCCGTCTGGCTCTGCGGGGAAAGGGGAAACAGCTCCCAGGAACAAAATCTGCTGCCTACCCGGGCTGGCTGGGGTCCTCGATATCCGAGTCTTTAAGCAGAGTTTAGGAAAGCATTTGCTAAGAGTAACCAAGGTAGAGCTGCTCTTTCCTGGAAGCAGGGGCGTGGAGGAGGGGAGTCCTTCAGAGCTCTGAGGGTGATGCGTCGCCCTCCTGCCATCCCTCGCTGAGTAGTTCAGTGCGGCAGAAATGAATGAGGCTCAGCAGCAGCAGCTCAGCATCCTCACGCGGGGAGGAAGAGGGAGGCAGATGATCTTTGGTGCTGAGATCCTGCCTGCAACTATCCTGAAGTAAATCTGGTAAACTGCCATTAGCAGCCACAAATTTACTGTGAATTTGCAACAGATAGGAGCTTGAAAGAAAGAAACCAAACCCCTTTTTTTAAGCTAACTGGAAAATAAAGAAAAGCTTTGTTTTCAAAGGCCTGGGGGGCTCCACGGGAACAATCCTCACATCCCTCGTCACAAGAGGGGCTACTGGAAGCCTCTAGCCCTTTTTTCAAGACGCTCTCTGTATCACATGCCCCACGAGTTCGACACAGACGGAACAGGCAGAATGGGTCAGAGCGAGGTGGTTTCGAGCCCAACTCCCCGCTTGTGTGGCTCCACCAGCATCGGTCCCAACCGAAGACCAGTGGAAAGAGCTTGCAGTGAAGTCCAGCGACGTTTAAAGCTTCCCACAAGCACGACAATTTGCTTTCATGAATTATGTGGGTGCCCCGCAGGGTTTGATGTCAGATACGTTTCATTCGGGATTTTTGTGATCACAAATGAAATGTGTTCAGATTTGTTTAATGGACAAGAAAAGTAGGAAGAGATGGTAATGACTCCAATTTTTTCATCTTACTGAGTTCAACTTTACCTATATACGCCTGTGTCTGCATCTGCACGTGCACACACCCAGGTAATTCTCCTACAACCCCCATGCTTTTTTTAGGTGATTTGCTCCCAATAAATTCCTGAATATATATTAGTGAAATCAGACACTCTTCCCCAGTAAAAGTGACCTTATCTAATCTACTCCATGCGTTTTCACAGGTACTTAGTCACTCTTTAGGTGCTATTCAGAGCAGAAAAGCGCTCCTGTCCTCCCATTCCTGGTGGGTAAGAAGCAGGACTTTTTATGGGCAGGATCCTTTGTTTTCCGTTTGATTTATTTTTCAGGGAACTGGTAAGGCGGGAAGCTTTATGAAGATAATTTATAATTGCTATTAATTTATAAATGTGCTCAGGACAGCCAGATTTCAGCCCTGATCGCCGTTTCCACAGCTGTGACTGCTCCGGGGAGGGCCCTGGGCACCTTCTGCTCTCTGAGCTGCCTCCGAGCCGGGCCGGGTGCTGCGTCGCTGCGGGAGGCACGGGCGATGTGGGGACGGTGGGTGGGCAGGAGGTGAGCCCTGAAGGAGCAACGACCCCGTCCCTCAGCTGCCTCCTGAATGGGGATCCCAAGCGCCGGGGCGGACAGCTCGGCTGGTGCCAGGCGTTCAGCGCAGCGTCCCGCTTCGGGTCAAGCCAAGAGGCGGCGTCCTCGCTGGCCTGGCTCACCCCATCGCCCTGCCCGCCCACGAGCCCACCGCTGCAGCCTCAGTGCTCGGAACGGCACCGGTGATGGACGCGGCGCAACCAGTGCGAAGGGCAGCTTTGCTCCCGGCGAGGCCAAAGGCCAACACTCCTCTTGACCTACTGGAGCGAGGGATCGGGCCCTTGGCTGGCAGAGCAGGGAGTGCTGTGGCAGCAGAGCTTGGGCTAATAAATGTCACAAAGGATTATCTGGGAGAGATTCTAAAAAGTGTAACAAGTATGCAGCGTCTCAGTAACGAGCTCTGGACAGCCGGCCCACCGAACCCACTGAAACGGAACCTCTGGGCTGTCCCGAGCTCTGCTCCTCGCAGTAAGCAGTCGGAAACTGGTATTTAATACTACAAACTTTCCATTGTTGGGTCTTTCGCTCATTTAATTCAGCTTCTCTGCTTGGTAAGAGCTGCCAACGAGCCCCTTCGCCTTCACAGTTTTGAAACAGTCGCACTCTCTGGAGCCTGCTTACGCGTTTCCAAAGAAGCAATTCTGTTGGGTGCGACCTCTCAGCGCTAGTTTGGTGCTTTGCCCTTCATCACAAAAACAAGTTTGTCATTCAGAAAAAAGCACACAAACATCAACCCTGACCATTTGCTCTGGAAGAAAACCTGGTCCCATCTTCTGCACTGCTTCTGTCTCTTCGGTCTAGGAGCTGCGGACTGGTTCCGTTTACAAAAGAACCATTAAGAGCCAACCACCACAGTGGCCACGCTAACTGGTTGTGTACACAGGCATAATACATCTTTGATTACCAAAAAACCGTCTGTTATCAAAAATAGGATCACGATGTGCATATCTATTAATTACTGCAAATTACTTCTTTATCAGAAACTTCAGTTATTCAGACATTCAGTGTCGTTCACTACAAAATTAATAGTTGAAAGGAAAAACTGTAGGTCATGTTTTTTTTTGGAAATGGAAGCTTCCACCCCCATACGATTACGGGTTGATCGCAGACCTATCTGCAACATCTTAGACCCACGCTTTGTCCAGTTGCACTGGGGAAGCTCAGAAAGAAATCTGGACTGCTTCCGCTCTCTGAGCTGAAAACAGTGACGGATAAACCAGATTTCAGCAGTTCTTTCAGCCTGGCTCTAGAACTGCATGAAAAGTAACACAGGTCAGGAAAGGCCCGAGGTTACGCAGCACCTCGTCGATGGGGCAGCATCCGACCGCTGTCGGGGACACCGTGCTGGTACGAAGTGCTGCGTCAGCTCTGCTGGCAGAATTCCTTTGCCTCACCTTTGGGCTCCAGTCCGTTGGAGTTGAAATGCATCCTCTTCTGGCACTCGGTGCAGCTCATCAGGAACCTGGTCACAGCTTCTCTCGGGAGGAAAGCATAGGTCTCTGCAATCTGGGAAAACAACGAGACGGCTGTCTGTCCTGGGCAAGGAACGGTGAAGGGCGAGCCGGGCGCGGGGCCCACGGGTACCCTCCCACCTCGCCTGCTCAGCCCAGCCAAGAACATCAACGACGGACAGCGACCCACCGCTCCCTCCAGCCCAGCTCTGGGATCCCTGCAGCCCTCCCTCCGGAGCAGCTGCTGCTGGAGGAACATTCGGGGAGCGTAACTGGGGTGTCCGGGAGGCACCGCGAGGCACAGGGACAGACCTTTGGGCTCCCTGCGCAGCCACTCCTTCCCAGAAACTCCTTCCCACTCCCCCTCGGAGTCTGGGAAGAGCAAAGCTACAAACACGTAAGAATCAAACGAGAAAGCAAGGTCTCGTCAGCTCTGTTTGCATTGTTAATTACCATCACACCAGTAACCTGGAGAATCCATTAATCTTTCCTAAGGGCAGGTCGCTGCTTCCCACAATGACAATCAATTACTGTTAATAATACTTTGCACTTCTGCAATATATTTTATCTGAGGAATTAAAAACATTTTTACAAACAGTAATGAATTAAGTCTCCTGAACCTTTGCGGGATATTTGTATTTCACAGATGAGGAAAAGCTAAGGACAAATATTTAAAAGTGGGATGCTTGCAGCTCAACACTCCAGCCAGACCTAAGCACCCACAGAAGGCACCTGGCTATCAGAGTCCTACGAGCCCAACGCATCCCTGCCAGCAGCAGTTCTACAGCGTTTCTAAAGACCAAGCCTAGGTTATTTGGAGAAGGAATGAGGCAATTTTAATGTAGATTTCTCTAAGGCCATAACAGGCCATCAAATCACGGAGTCTGACCTTCCGTGTAGCACAAGCCAGGGAATTTCACCCAGGTTCTCCTACAGCCCAGCAGCCCATGCTTTGCCTGAAACGTCTTCCAGGAAGACATCTGGTCTTAATTGGAGGGCATTAAGAGGTGGAGAGCCCACCTCTTACTTTGGGCCTGGTTCCTACGGCTAATCACCCATCCTGTTTGGTCTAAGTGACTTGTCCTAGCACGGCAGTTCCCAAACCGGGGGCCCTGACCCCAGCAGGGGTCACGGCACTTACAAGTGGGGTCATAAAGCAGACAGAAATTCAATTGTTTCTGCCGGTCCTCGGGGCTGCGAGCCCGGCAGAAGCGGGGCTCGGAACGGGAAGCGGGGCTGCAACCAGACACCTCGCGAGCGAGGGCTGGAGACGGGGCCGAGCCAGGAGGGCAGCCCAGGACGTCCTGGTGCCCCTCCTCCGGCCAGCGGGCATCACCCTCCCGTCTTATTCTCCTAACAAAAATTAGAAATCCCCAAATTCCAAGCGTTTCTCTACCCTACAGGAAAGGGTGACGCTTGCGCTTGGAATAAAATAGCGTTCTCGAAGAGGTGGAAGTGGCGGAGGGCTCGGCGGCCCGACGCGCTGGTGGGAGGGCGAGGCGTTCATCTCCACTGCGCGGCAGCAGAGCCCGAGGTTTGGCACGCACGCTGCCGCCAGACGCGTGCAAAGTTCACGCAGGGACCTTGTCCCAGCCGCCCAAATGGAGGATGCAGCGCCGGGTCCTCGGGGGATTCTCCTCCTGCTGAGCCCCGCAGCCCCGCCGGGCTCTGCTGCGGCTGAGCGGATGCCCGGCTCAGCCTTTGCCTCCGTGCGATGTTTATCAACGCACAAGCGCTGGGGACTCCCACAGAAACACGAAACTGGGGGCCTGGGAGCTGCCGGTGGCGAACGTGGTGCTGTGGCACAGGCAGGGAACGGCCCCTGCGCGCTGCCCGCGGGGACGAGCCCTGTTCCCCCGCCTCGGCTCCTCTGCTCCAGCCAGCCGGCAGGCTGCTGCGAACGCTCAGCTAATTTTAGTGATACCGTTGTTATTTCTCAGCTGATTTGATGCTCTGCAGAGCAGACAGCTTCCTTGATGAGTTATCTCCCATCCAAACTCCCTTTCTGATTGCCTCTCCCCGGAGGTCACGGACAAGGGCAAACTCTCCAGTGCCTCTGCTCAGAGGCGGCGGGGAAAGGGAGCGAAGCGGCAGCGGCCACCGGAGCCCCGGCAGCGTCCCCGTCTGCACCCCAGCCTCGGCGCGGGGCGTGCTCGGCAGCGTTTCCCCTTCCAGACCCGGCTGCGGGGAGCGGGGTGCGAGCGAGGCCGGCCGCACGCTGCCGGGTCCGGAGGGAGATGGGGGGGGGGTGGGAAGCTCCCCGACTGCTGCGAGCAGCCCTGGGAAAGCAGACGGATGCAGCCCGCTCCCCCGAGGCTGCGCAGGGCCAGAGGAGTCCTCCAGAGAGCGGAATCGAAGGAATTAAGGGAATTAGGGTCGGGGCGGTCTGCTAGGGAAATGAGCGGGTAGTTTTTGAATTGTGGTCGTGCTGGTGGGGCTGCGTCCCCCCTCCCTCCCCTCCCAGACTACAAAGAGGTCACCGGCCCCCGGCCGGGGGTCAGCGTGCACCCCGGCCCCTGGCCCCTGGGGCAGAGCACGGAGCGATGCCGTGAGCGGGGAGCACAGAGCCCTGCTCGCCGGGCTCCCTGCCCTGCAGCCCTCCCGCACGGCCAGTGCCAACGGCGTGGCTGGGCGCAGGGCCACGGGCAGGCAGGGCAGGCAGGACAGAGCCCAGCCCTGAGCAGCTCCGGCAGCGCACCGAGCCCTGCAGCACCTCAGGCATCGTCGCAGCGACCGGGGCAGGCTGCACAGACCTCTCCGGGATGATGTATACACCAGAGACACGAGCTGCCAGCCAGCCACTTCTGTCTCTAAGCGACCTGGTCCTTAGGGCTGCGGGATTCAAGGGAGTAGCTCGGGCTTGGACAGTAAATTCAGCTCTTCTTGTAAAAGGGGAGCCCAAACGTTTGCATCGGAGGGCTGTGCAGAGTCAGGAGAAACAGCAAGCTCCCTGGAGAAGCACACTTCAAGCTAAATTATTCCTGACCTAACTAGAGTGGTTTCAGGATGGATAGAGCTGGCTCTCAGCATCCTGACGAGACCTGACGAGACTCAGCTCGGTGCCTGCCTCCATTTTGTAGTGCAGGAAACCCAGGACGGGCTGGTGAGGGCACCCAGCAGGCCGGGGCAGAGGGGTGGGCTCCGGCCGTGCCCCAGTCCCCCTTTCTGGCTGCTCCTGCCCTTTGGGGCCACGCCAGACATTCCCCTGCGGCCCAGGGAGGCAGCTGGCACGGAGCAGAGCGCGCAGGGGACTGGGCAAAGATCCCCTCGCCCATCAGCGATACTGGGCATTTCTCTGTTGCTTTTTTTCCCTCCCAGACGTGTACAGTTGTCTCTGTAGGACCGACTCGGTCTTCCCGAGCAGCCGCGCCGTCGTGCTGCCGCTGCAGCGCGGTTCCCGTGCCCCCAGCACGGCTGCTCTGCAGAGACGGCTCCTTCCTCGCGCCTCCCCGCGCAGGCAGACAGGGCTCTGCTTCGCCTCCGCTCCCACCTGCCCTCCCGTCCCCGTCCCCGTCCCGGCGGGCTGCCCGCTCCCACCGCCCCCGGCCCCTTCGCCCCCGGCCCCCCGCGGCACGCGGAGGGGGGGTCTCACCGCTCGGTAGGTTTTCTTCTGCCCGGCATGTTTGGGTGCTTTGCCCGGCTCCGACGAGCTCTCCACATGCATCGAGTAGATGATGTCAAAGAAATCTTCCACCACGGCCACGCGTTTCAGAGAGATGCCCTCGGGCTCCGACAGTCCATCTGCCCCCTACAACAGCGCAGGCAAGTTGAGTTAGTGTCAGCGATGGGTGACAGGGGTGACGAGATGGGCCCGGGGCTGACGCGGTTGGAGGGGGCAGAGGCGCGGTGCTCCAGCCCCGGGCTGCCTCGGGCACGGGGGACGTGGGGGATAAATTAAACAGCGCTCTGGGGAGGATCCTGCTGCAGCCAGGGCAGTGGCGGCTGCTGCTGTGCTGCTAAAGCTGCCAGTGAAACTGGGCCAGGGAAAAAAACAAGGGAAGAGTCCAGAGTGGAGTCACGACCAATCAATAAATCCAATTTTCGTAATTTGGGATGATTTTCTAGGTGGGGAACAGGCAGGGGAAGCTCTCTGGACCCGCGCGTGGTACTAAACCACCCTGGGAAGCCCTACGACGCAGGGCACCCTCGCCGCACCCCCGCCGGCACGGCTCAGCGGGCAGGACACGGTTTCACCGCGATGCCAGGATACGGCCCCTAAAGGAAGGCGACAGCATCGCCCTCCTTCCCCGCGCTGACCTTTCCGAGGCAGCCTCCCTCTCCCGCAGACGCAGAGCAGCTGAGCGCTGGCAGCAGCAGCACGGCTCTTTGTGTGCCTGGATGTGCTGGAGAGCAGGAGGCAGTAATTCTGCCACACGGCAGTGGTGACAGACTGGTGGGAGTGGGAAGTGTGGGGAGCAGTGCTCCTCCGAGCCGACTGGCACCGACGGTGTCAGCTCACGCTGGCAGGCCGCGCTGCGGCAAGGGGAGCAGCCCTTGGCACCCGGCAGCTGCTAACGGCGCGTCGGCACAAAGCGGGGCGCGGGGAGTGCCAACGGAGGGAGTTGGGGGCTCCGCTAACGGCTGGGGGGACGGAAAAAGGGCCAGGCTTCGGGAGGTCGCTCGGCTCCTTCCTTGAAAAAATGCCATTGCTGCATAGACAGCTGTATATATAAAAATATATATATTTATATATATGTATATATGCATATATGTACGGCACATCCCCTTGAGGCCTGCTTTCCGAAGAGGCGTGCGCGGACGCCGTCCAGCCGGCGCACACGCAGCCGGCGCGCAGCAGCCCGCGCGCCTCACCGCCCCGCAGACCGCCTGCCTTCAGCGCACGCCCACGGCTGGCAGCGCCGGCGGGGGCTGGCAGAGCTCTGCGCGCGAGGGGAGCCCCCGGCCTCCCACCCCCCGGGTTTTGTTGCCGTCGGCGGTTGGGCTCTGCGCATCTTACACGGTCTATAGATTGAATAAACGCTGTTCTTAAGCCACCAGTCAAGAGACTCTCAAAAATCAATCATTTAGAGGGACCGCCTTCTGCTAAGGACTATTTTCTTGGGGAAGAAGCAGTCTCCTAACGCAAAGCGCTGCCTATTGAAGTTGGCTGCTCACCCCCATTTCGGAGCAGACCGCCGCACTGCGCACGGGCGGCAGCGGGACGGGTCGGTGTGCTCACCCGGGACACGGGCACGAGGATTTTCCAACACAAGGCACCCCTGGCTGCCCCGGGGAGCGCTGAGCCCTGGATAAAGGTGGCTGTAACAAAGAGAATATTGAGAGCGAACACAAGGGGCAGGGTGGCAGCGCTGGCGCGGGGGGGTCGGGGAGCTTCGCCCGAGGGAGCGTCTTTGAGGAATACAGATCTAATTTCTTCTGTCACCGTTTGGGGAGTTTCACTTTAATCGAGGGCACGGGTATCCCCCTGCCAAGCAGGAGCGGGCATTAGGAGGCTTCCTACTGACCAATAATCCTCAGAGCAGGGTTGAAACGAGGATAATTACAGAAACAGGACAAAGGAAAATGCATCGAGAGAAAAGCACAATCAGACGCAACACCCAGAGCCCTCACAATTCAGACTGTAACCAACTCTCTACGCAAATCAGCATTTCCAGGGCCACCCCAACCATCTATTACCCTCCTCCCTGCACGGCCAGCGGTTCCGTTTCCTCCTCGGTCTCAGAACGACTGCAGTCAAGGTAACCTCAGGGTCTGGGCACCGCTGCAGCTCCTCTGCCCGTCCAGCGCTGCCTTCCCCTCCACCCCGGCTGGAGGCGGACGCCAGAGCCGCCTCCCTGACATCCCATTCCCCGCAGCTCTTCCTCCCCGACTCCTCGCAGCTCTCCGTCCCCTCATCAGCCTTCTGACTGCTCTCCCCGTGGT
Source organism: Opisthocomus hoazin (assembly GCF_030867145.1). Taxonomy (NCBI): domain Eukaryota; kingdom Metazoa; phylum Chordata; class Aves; order Opisthocomiformes; family Opisthocomidae; genus Opisthocomus; species Opisthocomus hoazin. The sequence continues at coordinate 19,038,630 of NC_134431.1, forward strand.
GATTGTTCAGCCCCGGGAAGCAGGTGAGATGCCAGCGGTACCAAAGCCGCTGGGTACAAGAGGCTGCACCAAGCCATCGCTCCTAGGATTACAGCGGTTTCTGGCGGTGGAGCCACGCGTTGCCCACGGCTTTCAGAGGACACGGGCACTGCAGCCACCTCTGCGAGGGGCCCACGCCCCTCCGGTTCCTCCTTCCACACCCAGTATCGCTCCTGAGAATTCAAGGCATGAGTCAGAGCCCGCAACACCTCAGCACGGCTTGAAAACCCTTAGAGGTTTAAAAAGCAGTACCAGTCCAGTGGGGAGGAACGATGGGAAGAAGGGATGCTCCTACCCCCGCCTGGTGTCGGGGCTTTATCGGAAGTCGCCTCTCCCCAAACCAAGTAAAAGATTCCAGGAGCAAAGCTCGGGCTTGACAGAAGCGCCGGGGAGCAGCATTTCGGGTGCTGAGGAGACAAAGTCCTTTTGCCACCTTGCAGCCCCCCCTTTTCCCTCCGCCTGCCCTGCATTACTCTGCCTCTCCCTGCTCCCAGTCCCTCCTCCTTCACCGTCCCTGCGCACCCGTCCCAGCGCCATGAGGGCTCTCTCCTCTCCCCTCCTCTCCTCCATCAGCTCTTCCCTCCCCAGCGCCCTTTGTCTTCCCCGTCTCCCCCAGCCCTGTGTTTCTTCGCTTGCCTCCTCCTCACCTCCCATGGGCCCCCACAGCCCCATATCCTTCTGCCCTCCGTGCCACCCCCCCTGCTGCTCTCCCTGTCCCCCTGCCCTCCACATCCCCCTGCCCTCTGTGCCAGCCCCCCCAGAGCCCCAGGCCCCCCTGCACCCCTCCATGTCCCCCTGCCCTCCATACCAGCCCCCCCCCCAGAGCCCCGGGCCCCCCTGCACCCCCGCTGCCCTCCACATCCTCCTGCCCCAGACCCCCAGCCCCCCCTGTACCCTCACTGCCCTCCCTGTCCCCCTGCCCTCCATGCCAGCCCCCCCCTTCACCCCCACTGCCCTCCCTGTCCCCCTGCCCTCCATGCCAGCCCTCCCTTGCACCCCCACTGTCCTCCCTGTCCCCCTGCCCCAGCCCCCCCCAGAGCCCCAGGCCCCCCTGCACCCCCCCCGCCCTCCCCGTCCCCCCGCTCCCGCTCGCCGGCCCCGGCCCCCCCAGCAGGCAGCCGGGCCCCATGGCTCCATGGCCGTGCCGGGGCTGGCTGCTGCGGCCGGAGTCGCCTCACGGCCCCGCGCCCGGGGAGCAGCGGCCATCGCCACCGAGGCCGCTGAGGAGCAGCGGGAGGCGACAGCCATTTCAGGCCCAGCTGTCCCGGGGCGGGCAGCGCGGGGACCGGCCATGCAGCCCCTGCCCCGGCAGCTTTGTTCTCGGCAGCCGCCCTCACCCTGCCCTCCCTCCCGCCTGCTGCTCCCGGGGCCCGCCCGGGCCTTCGCCCTCCCGCCAGGCTGGGTCGGCCCGGCTCAGCGGGAGGGGCCCGGGGCCGGGCGGTGCCATCTGCGGCGGCGGGGGGGGGGCGGCCCCCCCGCCCGGCCCGGGCTGAGGCCGCCGGCAGGTAGCGGGGTAACCATGGCAACCGGCGGGGCCGCGCGCTGCCGGCGGTAATCCGCTCCCCCGGGCCGGGCCGGGCCGGGCCCGCCGCCGGCGCCTCCTCACGCCGGGCCCCGGGCAGGCCCCACGCCCGGCGGGGCCGCGGGCAGCCCCCGGGGACAGGGCGGGCTCCGCCGCCGGGCCCAGCCGTCCCGCCCGCTCCGCGCCGCTCTGCGGGCCCCCCCCCCGGCCTTGCCCCTCCCCGGGCCCCCGCACGCGTCCGCGCCCGGCCCTGCCCGCGCGGCCAGCGCCTGCCCGCACCGCCGCGGCCCCGCCGCCATCCCTCAGCCGGCCCAGCGGCGGGGTGCGCAGCCGGGCTGCCGCCGGGCCCGGGGCCGCCATGCCGTCCCGCTGCCTGCCCCGCCGGCCTCGCCCCGACCCCGGCCTCCAGCCCGGGGCCGAGGGCTGAGCCGCAGGCTCCATCCCCGCGAGCCCTGCCCCAGCTCCGGCTCTGGTTCGGGAGGGTTTCACCCCACGGCAAGCCAGGCCGCCAGCACTCGGACGCCTGAGGGCCGCCAGCCCCTCTCTGGGCCGGCGGGGGTGGGCACCGGGGGGACCCAGGCCCAGCAGCCTGGCGGGTCCCGGCCCTGCCCTGCTGTCGCTCCCCGTTTCGGTGACACCGGCACCTCGGCCTCCTCCGGCGCGGCGGGCGGCTCCCCTGGGGCCCGGGAAGCTGCCCCCGCGTCGCTGCTCTGCGGGGAAGCGTCCCTGCTCGGAGCGGGGCCCGCGGGAGGGCCGTCGGGCAGCGGGTGCCGGAGCGGGAGTGGGGCGGGAGGCAGTGCCGGCTGCTCGCCCATCTGCCGTGCCCAGCGGCGGGCACGCTGCCGCCCCGGCCTCGGCGCGAGGGCGATACCCGCCGAGCTCGGCTTCCTCTGAGTCAACAGCCGCTTCCTGCCGGCAGAGCCTGATAATGGCTGCGCTCTGCTCCCCGCCCGGGAGCGGACCCTCTGCCCTCGCCTCTGCCCTCGCCGCCCACGTGGGAGCGTTCGTCTCGCTGTCTCCCAGCCGCAGCATCTCCCCCCGCAGCACAGAGTCTCAGCTCCAATCTCCCGCCGCTGTCACCCGCAGCCCTGGGACGCCCGAGCGGGGCTGCCCCTCAAGGTCACCTCCCTGCGAGAGGCAGCGCCGTTTGCTCCACCAGTGTCCCTGCCGCACGCCAGCATGGCCGCCGTCCCCCAGCCGGGTCGGGACTGGCGTTCCCCGGTCCCATGCCGGAGCGAGCCGCCCCACGGCGCAGCCGCCGGTTCCCCAGCCCGCGCCCGGCAGTGCAGCCTCTGCGGCAACCGGCCGCCCCTCGGCCTCACCGCAAGCCCTCGGTGCTTCCCTCCGCTGCAGGCGCAACACGGCCGTCGCAGGCCTGGTGTGAGATCAGCGAGCTGAGGTCTGTGTCTTATCTGCGCACGCTGCTGCTCTTTCCTCTGCAAGGTGCCTTCCTAATTGCCCACGAGTTGTGGTTTGTTCTAAGGAAATTTCTGTTCTTCGGAAAAAAATTATCAGCTGTAGCAGGGAGCGGACGTGCGCGGGAAAAAGCAGTTGGACAGAAACTGCAACACAGAGCGAGGTTGAAAACCCGCCGTGCCGTCAGCGACAGCCCCGCCGGGCGCTCCAGAGATGCCCCTCGTGCCCACCTCCCCGGCAGCCCCGGCTGGCTCCGGCGCCCGGCGCTGCGGGTCCCGCCGGCAGCCGGAGCGGCGAGCGCGTGGGGCACTGCCCACCTCTGCAAAGCCCCCTCCCGCACCGAAACGGGCGCTTTATTTCAATATGGACTCTTACAACTTTTGATCGAGAAACCGTTCTTGGTACTTCTCATCCCTGGGAAGTCAGCCCTTGATTGGCTTCTATATTTAGGTTTCTCCAGGGCTTTAGGAAGTTCACTCCTCATGGTATTTAGGTGTAGGATGAAAGCAGCTTTTGCGGGGGATATGTTAAACCACAGCAGGCTCCCTCTGCTAATGCTGCGAGGAGAAAGAGCTAGATTCCTCGAACTTCCCTCTTCCCCTGGTCCCTCCTGCCACGGGCACAGTGCGTGCCGTAGGGACGGGCACTGGGGACGTGCTGGGCTGAGAACAATATCAGCTGTATCGCTCATAATAAAAAGAACCCATCAGAAGAAGAGGGGAAATGCTCTCACTTACAGATTTTGCTCTTTTTTCTCCTGGAAATATTTTGCTGGGAAATTTTTCTGATCATTTTGGTTCGAAAACAGGGGAAAACTGGTTGCTAAAATGTTGATGCTGCTTCTCTGCGCTAAGCATTTACACGTCGTTTTGCACGAACCACCAGGCAAACACGACGCCCCGTCCTGCCCCTCCAGCTCCCGTCCCACCCGCTGCCGCAGCCCCGGCTCGGCCGATCAGCCGCGCTCCGTCCCGCCCGCGAGAGCCGGCTTCCACAGGGGACACCGGGGCCCGCAGAGCGAGCCACTTCCCCAGCGCTACGCCCTGACCGCGGCCGGGAGCCGGCAGAGCCGCGTGCCCGAGGCCCCGGCCGCCCGCCTGTGCCGGGCGCCTTCGCATTGTTCCCCTGCCCAGAACCGCACGCAATGCCGGGCTCCTTTTGCAAAGCAAATACTTCCTTGGAGGGGGAGCCCGGCGCGTTATTTTCAGCAAACAAAGCCGAGGTGTGTGCCTTGCAGCGGGGCGCGGGCGCCTCTCGCCAGCGAGCTGCTCTTTCGGCAGCCGCCGCTGAGCCGCCGAGATGGGTCCAGGCCTTTGCTCTGACCTCGGCTTATTCCTCTCCCGGCTCCCCGGCCTGGGAATGAAAACACAGCGGCCTGGGAGGGGCGAGCTGGGAAATGGCAGCCCTGCCTCCGGCTGCGGAGAGGCCCGGTGGGCTGCGGGTGGGCTGCGGGTGGGCTGCGGGGTGCTGAGGGGAGCTGGGTGGGTGCGGGTCGGCTGGACGCTGCTCCCCGGGGAGCGGGGCTGCTCCGTCCCGGAGGAGGCAGAGAGCCCGGCAGGCAGAGCGCCCGCTCCGACGCCTGCTCAGAGCCTGGCGCGGCTGCCCGGGAGGCAGAGGACATTTTGCACCGCGCAGGAGAGCGGAGCTGCCTCCCCGCCAGCACCGGGCTGCGTGCCGGCCGGCGGAGCCGGAGGAGCGGCTGGATCTGGCACACAGAGGGAAGCGCAGCGCTCCCCGGCAAACGTGACCCCGTGCCTGCCCGCCAGGAACGAGCGGGGAGCCGGCACCGCCCTGCCTGGGCTGCCTGCCTGCGCTGCCCTGCCTGCAGTGTGCTGCCTGCGCTGCCCTGCCTGCCCTGCCTGCCCTGCACTGCCTGCGCTGCCCTGCCTGCATTGCCCTGCCCTGCCCTGCCTGCCCTGGGCTGCCTGCGGTGTGCTGCCTGCCCTGCCTGCGCTGCCTGCGGTGTGCTGCCTGCCCTGCCTGGGCTGTGCTGCCTGCCCTGCCTGTGCTGTGCTGCCTGCAGTGTGCTGCCTGCACTGCCTGCGCTGCCCTGCCTGCGCTGCCCTGCCTGCCCTGCCTGCCCTGCCCTGCCTGCCCTGCCTGTGCTGCCTGCCCTGCCCTGCCTGCCCTGCCTGCGCGCAGGGTCCCGGGGCAGGCGAGCCGGCTGTTCCAAGGCAGCAAAGCAGCGGGTGCCGCGGAGCAGCCTTCGCCGCCGTCAGAGCACCGTTTCTCGCGGGGCTGGTGAGAACGGCGGCTGCAACCTCGTGAGCAGAGCACCCACCGACGCCCGAACGTCGCTCCGCGGGGCCGCGGTCCCGCCACCCCTCAGCCGGGGACCGCGGCACTGCCCGGCTCTGCGGCGTGCCGTGACCCGCGCCGGAGACGTGCCGCGCCGGGGCTGGCTAACGGGGACGGCATCACGGCCGTTGTTACTTGGAGGTTATTATAATGTTGCAGTATTTCTTACTGTTTTGAAATTGGCAGAGTTAAAATATGAGTTTGGGGGTTTTTTTTTAATAAATCTGCAAAGATGGGCAGCAATTTCTTAATGTCATTTGCGTCTTGTTTTAGGTGATTTGGGGGCGCATGCTTCTGGGGCAGAGAAATGGGGTGAAATGGGAAGAAATTGCATTTATGCTTAGAAGAGCATTTATATTCTATAGCAACCTGAAATAAATCTGAAACTGGAAATCTAAAAAATACTGAAAATGCATTGCTGCAACAGAAACTCAGCAGACGTTTAGAACCGGCCCTTCCTTGAGGTAACTCCTCACCGTGAGCCATCTCCACTGCGCCGGGGCGCTGAGCTAACGCAATCGCCACCCGAGCGAAACCCCTCGGGTGGAGGGGGACGAGGCCCTGGGAGCAGTGCCGAGGCTGCCGGTCCCCGCAAGGTGACCCCTCTCTTCCCGGGAACAGGCCCAGCAGGCAGGGCAGGCGGGCGATGCCGTCGTCCCCGCCGCGAGGGCACGCTGATGTCAAAACGAAACCGGGGAGGAGGAGGCACAGAGCCGCACCGGCAGCTCAGCTCGTCAGCGGCGAGCAAAATTAGGTAAAATCAGTTACAAACGACGCTACAGCGGATCAAGGTCAGGCCAGGCTGAGGCTGAGCCCTGGATGCTTGGCATCCTGGTGCCGGCTCCCTGCTCCCCGGCGGTTCCGAGGACGTGGGCCACAGCCGGCGGCTCCCGCGGGACCAGCAAGGGAACAGCCTCTGGGAAAAGGCGGACGGCTCGGCAGGCGTCTGCGGGGTCGAACGCCCGCGCGCCCTCCCAAAGCCCCGGCTCCTCGCCAGGGCAGGGCACTGCAGGGCTCGAGCCGTGCCCCGGCACCGGCGCCTGGCGACGCCGACCTCCCGCTTCACACCCCAGCACCCCCGCGTCGCTCGCCGCTGCGCCCCGCGAGCGGGCGCTGGGTTCGAGGGCGCGGCGCCTTCACCGCGGACGGTGCCGAACCACCGCGGGCACGCTGGGCTCCATCACCCCCTGTCCCAGCACGAGAACCCAGCGAAGCACGGGGCAGCCACCCTCGCCGCGAGCAGGCGCCCGCCATCGTCACCGCACCCGTCTGTCCTGGGCTGCGTACGCGGCTCTGCAAGGGCGGGGGGTCCTTCACAGCGCGTCGGGGGGCGCGGGGGAGAGACGTCGACGGAAATCTGCTGTGTCTCTCCCCGCACTCGGTTAAACCCCTCCGTATTCTGGGTGCCTCCACCACAACCACACGAGGTGGACCCCAACTGTTCCAAAACCCGAGCTCCGGTTTGTAACCAACACCGGGGAAGGATTCCCCGCCACCCTGGGGCAGCCCGGCCTCCCGACCGAGACTACGCGCGGGGGGAGCACAAGTCAGGCGTGTTCTTTAACACCCCGTCACGGGAACCCCCCCCCCAGAGACCCCTCCCCCCGGTCGGACACAGACCAGAACATCCCATCGCATCTGGCCCAGCGGCCGCCTCGCCGCAGGTCGGGCGCGCGTCGCGGTCCCCTCGCTCCTCTGTGGGACTGGGTCTCCAAACAGGGACGCTGCTGGGAGCAGGAGGAAGGGGGGGCGAACCCAACGGGGCCGGGAAGCCAGACAATGCACAGAACCTGCCCTCTGCGCGGGGAATAAATTGGCAGCTGACAGGTTATAATCTGTGCAGGCAGGATCTTCGCAGGAGAGGTGAAGGCTCCGCTGGGGGCCAATTGGATGGTTAATTAGGAGGACAAAGCAGAGGATTCGTGAAAATGTTTATGAAGCTGCGCTTGGCAAGGGAGCCTCTGCGAAACGCTCGCCAGAGAGGGGAGCTGCTTCGGGCGAGGAGGAGGAAACACGAGGGTGAAGCAGCAGAACCGCGCACCGAGAGCAACCAGCGGTGCAAATGTCCGTGAGCAGGACGGGGGATTCCCGAGCGAGCGCAGAGGCGTTCGGGGAAGGACCCTGTGACACCTAATTTTTCTAGAAATACATGGGCAGTGTCCTCCCTCTTCCTCCTCCCTCCCCGGTCCCCACCCCTGTGACCAGAAGAGCCGGGCAGCGCGGAGCAGCCGCGCGAGGTGCCTGGCAGGCAGCCGCGCCGCCAGCCAATCCCCGCGCCGCTCGCCGCGCAGCCAAGGGCACGAGGAAAGCAATTAAACCGAAGCTTTGATTAGGACTCACAGATGACTGCTTGTGTTAGAAATGCCTGAGCTTCTCTAAGCGTCTTGGCGGGGGCTGGAGCCGGCCTGAGCCCCCATCCCCTCCGCGGCGCGGGGCTCCGCGGCGGCAGGAGCGTGACGGATGCTCTCTGTCCCACACGCGGCTCCGGGAGCTCGGAGGTAGGAACCAGTTGCTAAGAGACAGGACTGTACTTTCCAGCCCACATCCAGACCTTTGTCACCAGCTCAAGGGCTTTCTGCTGGATCAAAACGCCTGGCGCAGGTGAGCGGGAGCGGGCAAGGCTTCCCCCCAGCCTGGCAGAGACACCGGGTCCCAGCGCGGGAGCCGCACGGCCGGCACCAAACCGCTGATGGGAGCAACAAGCCCGAAGCGTCCCCAGGGGACGAGCTCCCGCGGGCCGGCCGCCCGTCCCAGCGCCGGGAGCCTGCTCACCCGTTGGGACCCGGGCACCGGCGCGGATGGCACCCGCAGCACCGATACCCAGCGGGTTTGGGATGTCTCGACGGCGAGGACGAGTGGATGACTCAGGGCTTGCTTTGAGATCCCTCCTTCAAACACGAGCCAAGAGAGGAGTCCCTGACATTATTCTCCTTTTTTTGCGGGGGTTCCTGACGAGTCTGAGTTCACTTCCAGCCCAGCGACTCCCGTACACAGACCCATCCCCGTATCCGCAACCGGAAAGCCCAAACCCTGAGCCGCAGAGACCGACTCACCCGGTCTCCCCCCAGAAGAACCCCCCCCGGCACAGAGCGGGTCCACCCGAGCCGCCAGCGTTGCCTCTGCCTGCGCGCCGTGGCGAAGCGCGTCCTGCGGCTGCCGAGCCGAAGCGGGGCAAGGGCAGGAGAAACCGTTCACGCCGCGTCTCGGCTTCCCGGCCGTCGCTCTGCGCGAGGCCCCGCACGGCACCGGTGAGACGCCGCCAGCCTCCCGTTAGCCTCCAGCCGCCGCCGCCTTCAGCGCAGGCGCGCAGGAGCGAAGCCGTTACACCAAACGCCCGCTCTCCCCGCCTGCCCCGTACCCCCGCACACCCCGCCGGCAGCTCCCGCTCCGCACACCAGCCGCTCCGCGCTGGCACCAGCCACAGGAGCGGAGATCGGCAGCACCGTGACACCGACGCCAGCGTGGGCCAACAGATCCCTGCCCTCGCCGCAGTCAGCTCATTAAACCGGGCACCGAGACGCCGGGGGGCCCTTGGCCCATCCTGGTGCAACTCTCCAGACGCGGGCGCAGCTCATAGGAGATCGGGGAGGGCGATTGCTGATCTGCATGAGACAGAGATGCGAGCACGCGTTGCTCGGCCACGGCAGCGCAGGCGAGGGTTTGCGGAGGCAGCGCGTCGGCGCGGGACGGGCGAACGGACCCCCCAGCGACGCTGCTCCACGCCTCCGCGGCTTCCCGGCCGTCTGCTTGTCCACGACCGCTCATCACACGCCCGGCGCAACAGCAAGAACGAAACCGAAGACACGATACGAGCAGGAGGTTTGGACAAAGAGATCCTTGAGAAAGGTCTCACTGCAAGGAGCGTGGCCGCGTCCCCGGGCTCCACCGCCGTCCCTCGGCAGCACCGAGCTGCCCTGCCTGCTCCTGGTCCAACGAAGTGCTCGTCGAAGTGAACTCAGACTCGTCAGGAACCCCCCAGAAAAAAGCAGAATAATGTCAGGGACTCCTCTCTTGGCTTGTGTTTGAAGGAGGGATCTCAAACGAGCAAGCCCCTCGGCGTCGCGGCGAGGAGAGGCGATGACCGCCTGTCCACGGCTCTTAGACCGTGCCCCGCTCCTCCTTCGCGCAGGGCGCGGAGCGCGTGGGCCTCTCGGTGGGACGTAACCCGGAGAGTCGGAACGGCGGCACCTCGTCAGCCCGGGAGTTCTTTCCTTTCCATTTTAGCTTCATTTAACGAGGCCTCGCGGAGCTGTGCTTTGTTTGTTTGCCTTTTTACCTTCTCCAGAGCAATGCCCACCAAGAACCACAGATCTGAAGGCGATCGTGGGGTGAGGGAGATAACTTTTGGATGAAAGTCATCCGAAAAATGCTGTTCCTCTTGGTTCAGCGACGCCGTCGATGTCTCTGGAATCACGTCGGACGTACAGCACCGACGGCAGAGAGATGATTCTTTTAGTAACTGTTTGGTCAGACGTGCGTCAGGGGACTGGGACGGGGAGGAGCGGTGGGATGCGGGACCTTTGCCGACGTGACTCCAGGTCTCACGAGCGCCGGTGACCAAAGCCAGTCCCCGCGGCTGCCTGGGGATGGTGGCATCTCCCACTGGAGCTGCGCCTCATGTGCCGGACCGCAATGCCAGCGGCCACGGCGCGGCTGCCGCGCAGTCAGGCTTGGGGTCTTGGCAGGACAACAGCAAGGACTGCGTTAGAGGCCAGTTTTCCCCCTTTTCCCTACAAGTGGCTCCAGCAGGCTGCCCCGGAGGGGTGGGAGCGGGCAGGAGCAGGACATGGGCTCTGCTGCCGGACCTGCTCCCAGCTCGGCACCGAACGGTGTTCTGCCGGTGTGCCGACTGCGGACGGTCAGAGCTCTTCACGTCCACCTTCCCCGGGCAGTGGAGGCTTCTGCTGCTGCCTGGCGAGCTTCAGGCAGCTCTCCGGCCCCGAGGACCGAGCATCGCTGCTCTGACTCCTACCACGAGTGGCTTCAGAAGTAAAAACTGCGACTGTTGTTGTGCAAGTGGGACCTGAAACTGAAGGGATGCTGACGTAGGAGATCTTCTCTAGGCTGGCTTGGATGGGACCACGCACCCGGGTGAGCACCGCGCCAGTCTCCTAGGTGCACGTTTAAATGTAATCCTGCCACCGGCTCAGCTCCTGGGGAGAGCCAGCGCTGCCCGCGCGCTCGGGGCTCGGCTGCTCCACGGCAGGTGAAGGCTCTCCATGCTCTAAGCAAGCCTCGTGCTCCAGAAGTAACAGATAATTTCTCAGATCGTGCCCTCAGGCCCGTTTGCCTTGTCTAAGGCTCTTCTGAACGGTCTTGATTTATTTTTTTTTATCACTTGAAGTCCCCAGAAAGTCTGAGTGCTTATTCACATAGTGAAAACCTTCTGCTGGCGAATGTTCTTCGAGGTTATGGATGTGCAGCTCTTTGGGGCACTGAATATGGGCATTGAAGGGTACTCGTACCAGGAAAAATGCAGCCTCTATTAGCTGCTGGAGCAGCGTCCTTCCGCCATGCCCGGCTCCTCGGCTCAGGCGTTCTGCCACCGCGCTGTGCTGTCCCACGGCCCGGCACCGCGGCCCTCGCGCCGCGACGCTCGCTCTCTCCGGAGCCAAAACCCACCCAGGGACAGGCGGCATCGCGAGATGCATCCGGTGTCCCCCGCGATGCTCCTCCTGCTGCCGGTGAAAAGCCTCCATCCACTCCGCTTTTTGGCCTCCTCAGGTCTCTCGCCAGCGCGCTCCCCCCCGCAGCACCTTCCCTGGGGTGAGCTTCACCCGGCACGGAACGCCCGGCGCCGGGGGAGCCAGCGCAGGTGAACTGTCCTGGGACAGCAGCAGCAACCCACCCGCACCAACCTCCTCAGCCTTCCAGCGACGGAGCATCTCTGCTGCGAGGAGAGGCTGAGGGAGCTGGGCTTGTTCAGCCTGGAGAAGAGAAGGCTGCGAGGGGACCTTAGAAATGCCCATAAATATCTGCAGGGTGGGGGTCAGGAGGACGGGGCCAGACTCTTTCCAGTGGTGCCCAGCGACAGGACAAGGGGCAACGGGCACAAACTGGAGCAGAGGAAGCTCCAGCTGAACCCGAGGAAGAACTTCTTCCCTCTGAGGGTGCCGGAGCCCTGGCCCAGGCTGCCCAGGGAGGCTGTGGAGTCTCCTTCTCTGGAGATATTCCAGCCCCCCTGGCCGCGGTGCTGTGCCCCCTGCTCTGGGTGACCCTGCTTGGGCAGGGGGTTGGGCTGGGTGACCCCAGAGGGCCCTGCCAACCCCCAGCATTCTGTGTGATTCTGTGGTTCTGTGAACGCCGGCGAGCACCCTGGAACCTCGTGCCAGCTCTGCCGGGGACAGGGAGAGGGCGGGAGAGCAAACCCGAGCGTGGGCAGCGCCTCAGAGCCTTCCAACGCACCGCAGCGTGGATCAGACGCCAGGCATCCCCGCCTCGCCCGCAGCCCCCCGGCCACGGGCTGCTGGGACGAGCCCATCCGGCGAGGCCGGCCACCGCTGCAGAGCCGTCAGGAGCCCCCGCCACGCACGCCCAGGTACGGCACCGATCTGGGGAGGGTGCTCTACTGAGGTCTGGGGCTCGCCCACCCCGGTGCCCCCGGAGCCGTCCGCACCGCCGGCTGCCAGCCACGCGCTGCCCGCTTCCCTGCGCCGGTCCCCGTCTCACCCCACGTCTGTACGAGGCAGAGTGTCCAAACGACGCTAAATGCTTAGGACGAGAGGGACACGGGGCTGGAACGAACTGCGCCTTCGCACCTCGTCACCAGCAAATCCTCCCCCAGCTCTTGGCAGAGCGGGGCAGCAGGGACAGCGCTGCGCAGCCGGCACCGCGGCCCGGTGCGGTGTGCGGATAACGAGGCGATTCCCACCTCGGCGGGCGATAGGCAGTGAGGGAAGGGCAGACCTGGGCACTTCGGGCTGTATCCATTGTCTGTGCTGCGGCAGCACACAAAGATACCCTCCTCCTCCTCCCAGTGCAGCCTGAACGCGTTTCTTCCAACTCCCTGACCCAAAGGCTGCAGCATCCACCCCGCACGTGAACAGGGCTGCCGGACGACGACGTCCTGCGCTGCTAAACCTCATGTGTTCATCTGCGTAGGGGTTTTGTTTTTTTTAATTGTATGTGTTAAATGTCCAGCATCTTTGGGACGTTCATCTGGGAGAAAGCAACCCGAACAGCCTCCGCGCCAGCCATCCGCCCGCGCTGCTGTTCTGCTCCCAGCGCATTCTTTGAGAAGACCACCATCTGCTCTGACCACCACCCAGGGCAGACGCCCCCTTCTCCGCGCACAGCCCCAGCTCTCCAGCCACCCAAATCTGATTAGGCCTGTTCTGATGAGAGGCCTGGAGGAGGGCAAGGGAAAGTTACTCGGGAGAGAAAATAATAACCACATGTTAATTACGTTTTCGGTACAGACGCGCAGAAAATACACAAACCAGCTCAGGATGCGCAAGCCAACAGGAACAACTCCACCGGGTTGCTGCTGCGGGGTTATCATTTTTTTGGGGATTGGGATTATTAATTTTTTTTTCCCACCAGGAGGAGCGGCCCCGGCCCTGTCAGGGGAAGGAGAGCTCTCATCCCCGCCGCTGCCCTCGACGCGCTCCCTGCCACCCCTCCGCTGGCTTTCGCGCCCGCTGCCTCGGGTTTGCGGTAGCGACTGCAGCCAGAGCCCGGCGCACGCAGCCCCGCAGCCGCCCCGGCGCGTCCCGGCCCCGCGGGACCGTCCCGCGGCCGGTGCTTCCCCGGCAGCCGCGCCCCGAGCGGGACGAGCGGACGGGGCGAGCCGTGTCGGGGTGCTGAGGGGCGCAGCCCGGAGAAGGCAACGGAAAACGTCTGGGAAAAGCAGCTGAAGGGGCATTAAAGCAGAAGGCACGCTTCACCGGTGAGCGAGACGCTGGCATCGGCTTTGGGAATGATCTGACTGCGTGCGCGAGAGAAATGAAATGCACCCACAAACCCAGCCCGAACCACCGCGGAGGAGGAGAGCGCCGAATTATCAGGAACTGAAGAAAATCCCTGTCAAGTTCTCTCTAAATCGGAGAGCCACTTCAGGCAAAGCCCAGACGCAGCAGCCGCGTCCATCGGAAGCGGTCCACGGGGCTCCCGGCCGAGAGGGGCAGGGCTGGGGGTGGCCGGGACAGGGGGACCGGGAGGTGACGACCTCTCCAGCCCCGGTGCCGGAGGCCTGGGGGAGCGCAAGGATGGCTCCCGCTCCCACCCCCCACCTCCCCAGCCACGGCTCTGGGAAGCGCTCCCGGCCCCGGGGTCCGGCAGGCTCTGGGAAATCGGCGGTGTCACCCCGAGGAAAACGCAGCCGTCCCCCCGTCTGCCGGGTGACAGGCGCCGGGGCGGATCTCCCGCCCGCAGCCCGCAGGGACCCCGCCACGGAGGATGCGGGGGCCTGGCCACGCTCCCCGCCGAAACTTCATCCGCGCAGGAGCCCTTTGGGAACCCGCGGGCTCGCGCCGGCCTCGCCTCGCTGCTGACCCTGGGGACCCCCGCCTGCTGACCCTGGGGACCCCCGCCTGCTGAGCCTGGGGACCCCCGCCCGGGCACAGGGGAGGGGGCGTCTGGCGGGGTGCGGGAGCTGGGCCTTGCGGGGTGCCATGACTCTGCAGCATTGGCAGCGCCGGGAGAGCTGGGGAGGACCCGGGGGAAGCGCTGTGCCTGCGCACGGGGGTCCGGCTCCAAAGCCGCCCTCGGCGGGGGCTCCTGGCCAGGGTGGGGGGGTGGGGGGGGGGAAAGAGGGTGAAGCGGGAGAGGAGGGCTGCGAAGAGGTCTCAAAAAGAAAAAACCGCACAGAATTGGGGGGGGGGGGGGGCACGGCATGGGGGGGGCTGCAAGGGGAGAAAGAAAGGCTCCTGTGAGCACGGCGAAGGGAGAGGGAGCGGTAACGACGCGCCCCCCCCTCCCCCCGATGCGAGGGCAGAGCAGATGGGAGGTAAATAGTGCGTTTAGAAGCATTTGCCACAGATGGGCTGCCCTCAATGGCAGCATCCCCGGCCCCATCAATGCCGGAGTCTGTGTGCGCAGAAAACACTGCACCCTTCAGAGCCGCGGCAGCGGCCGAGGCGGGGGGACGGGCCGGGGGGGGGAGGGAAATAAAATAAATTAAAAATAAGAATCCCCCCCCAGACCCCCCCCGCCCCGGGAGCCCTCCGGCGCGGAGCTGCCCCGGCCCCGCCGCCCCCCCGGGACCGCTCCCCCGCGCCGGGCCGCCGAAGTTGCGGGTTTCCCCCCCCCCCCCGCGCCGGGGAGCGGAGCGGGACGGGAACAATGGGGCGGGGGGGCAGCCCCGGGGGGGGGCCGGCCGGTGCTCCCCCTCTGCCCGCCGAACAATGAGGCTCCGCCGGGGGAGCTTCCCGGGACGGCGGCCCGCGGGCAGGCGCGGGGAGGGGGGATGCGGGGGGGGCTGCCCTGATCCGGGCTCTGCCGCTGCCCGCACCCCCCGGGGCACCGGCTGCGGCTGCGGGGCGGGCAGCGCGGCGGGACGGCGGGGCCGGGCGAGCCGCAGCGGGCCGGGATCGCTCCGCTCCGCTCCGGCGGGCAGGGCGCGGCGGCGGGGGGGGGGTGCGGGGGGGTGCGGGGCGGGGGGTGGGCCGGCGCCCCCTCCCCGCCGCTCCCTGCCCTTGACTGCAGCCCCGTCCGCGGCCGTGGGGCGGATGGGAAATGCCGGGCGAACGTGATCGGACGGGGCGGGGAGGGGGGGGGGGGGGGCGGCGGGGCCCGCACCGGGCGGCGGCTCGGCCCCCCCCTCCCCCCCCGCGGGGGCAGGTGCACGGCGGCGGGCGCGGGGCACCGCCACCCCCCCCCCCCCCCGGGGCCGCGGCCGCACCGGATGGGACGCGGGGGACGCGGGGAGGGGGGGGACGGGAGGTGCGGGGCTGCGGGCGGGCGCCGCTCCCCATCCGCATCCCGGGCGGGTCGGGGGCGCGGCGGCTGCCCCGGCAGCGGCGGGGGCTGCGGGAGCGAGCGGCCGGGGCCCCGCATGGGGCATGCGCGCTCCCGGCGGCCGGCGGGGCTGGGCCGCCCGGTGCTGACGGGACAGGGCCGGGGCGGCGGGGACCGCGGCGGGGACCGGGGGCTGGGGGGGCCCCGGGAAGACACCCCCCCCCCCTCCAACCTCTCCCCCCTCCCCCCCGGGGAGGACAGACAGACACGGACAGGCAGACAGACAGACAGAAAGCCCCCCGGGGGGGGGGGCACGGAGCGCACTAACCGTTCCCGTTTTCACCGGCACATAAACCACCACTTGACCCATCTTCGTCGCCTCCCTGGTGCCGTTGCCCAGGCGGAAGCCCTTGGAGCGGACCCAGAACTGGAACTTGCCTTTCTCCCCCCCGCCGGAGCCCCCGCCGGCCCCCCCCTGCAGCACCTCGGCGATGCGCTGGTACTTGCTCCGGGTCACCGTCTTGGTTTTGGCCGAATCCCCGTAGGTGCGCAGGCACCAGTCCCGGAACTGCCGCCCCAGTTCGCTGTCCCCGGGGCGGCTCCCCCGCAGCAGAAGCGGCGGCTTCGGCATCGCCCGGTGACGGCGGAGGCAGCGGCGGAGGCGGCCGAGGAGGAGGAGGAGGAGGAGGAGGAGGAGGAGGAGGAGGAGGAGAAGGCAGCGCCCGGCCCCGCGCCCTGTCCCGGAGCGGGCAGCGGGGGGTGCGGGAGGAGGTTGGGGGGCGGGGGGGGGGCGCGGCGCGGAGAAGCCGGCTCGGCCCGGGACGGGGGAGGGGGGGAAAGGGGGGGTGAGGGAAGGGGGGGGGGGGCTCCGGGGCTCGGACGGAGGGAGGCACCGGCGGCGGCAGCAGCAGCCGCTCCTGTCACAGGATCACAGGCGGCTCCCGGCTCGGCCCCCCCTCCCTCCCTCCCTCCGCCCGCCCGCCCGCCCGTCCCTGCCTCCTCCGCCCCCCCCCCCCCCACCAACCACCCCCCTCCCGCTCCGGCCGCCTCCTCCTCTCAGCGGGATCCCACCTGTTAGAGCGGCCGAACCCCCCCCCCCCCCAACCTCCCCGCACCCCCCCGGGTCCCCCCCCCCGCGCAGCGCAGCCGGTGGGATGCGCTCGGTCGGTGTCCCCCCCCCCCCCCTCCCCGCTCCCCGGCCCGTCGGGCCGGGGAGCGGGGAGGGGGGGGGGGGACACACCGACCGATGCGTGGAGTGGGGGGGGGCGCGGGTCCAGGTACCGGTCCCAGACAAAGGACCGGCGGGGCGCGGGCGCACGTGTGCGGCGGGACGGGGCGGCGGGAGCGGAGGCGGGCACCTGCCGAGCCGCCGCAGAACCGGGGAGGAGCCGGTAGCGGGGGGGGGGGGGGGTGGGTAACGGATGGGTGGGGGGGAGGGAGGTTGGAGGGGGGGGTGGGTTAAGCCACCCGCCGGAACGGCCTGGAACGGAGCGGGATTGTCCCGCAGCGCCCTCGACCGGGGTTTGCTGCCCGGAGAGGTTTGGTGCTTGTCCCGCCGGTAACGGGAGAACCGCAACCCCCGCCCTCGGCCCCCCGGGAGGGGGGGACCGCGGTCCCGCCGGCCCCGGAGCGGGAGACAAAGGCCGGACCCCGGCCCCGCTCCCCCGCAGCCGTCCCCGCCCTCCGCTCCCCTGCCCCGGGCGGCATCGGGGGGGGGGGGGGGGGGGGGGGGCGCGGCCCCGCAGCTGTCCCGCGGCGTGACCGAGCCCCGCCACGGCAGGGAAAGGGGGGGGGTGCGGGGCACTGGGTAGCCCCGCCGGCTCCGAGGGGTCTCTGGCGGTGGGGGGGGGGGGACTGGCCCTGGGGGGGGGGGGGGGGGGGGGGGCGCCCGTCCCAGCCGGCAGCTGTGGCTCGGCGTCTGCCCGGCAGCCAGACGCGTGTGCCGCGGGTCTGCGGGGCCACGCGTGTCCTCCCGGTCTGCCCGTGGGCACCACGCGTGTCCTCCCGGTCCGGCAGTGCCATGTGTGGGCTGCTTGCCCGCCCGGCAGTGCCACGCGTGTCCTCCCGGTCCATCCGTGGGTGCCCCGCATGTGCTCCCGGTCTGCCCGTGGGTGCCCTGCGTGTCCTCCCCATCTGTCCGTGGGTGCCCCACGTGTGCTCCTGGTCTGTCAGGTCCATGTAGATGCTCCATGTCCACCCGGCAGTGCCATGCGTGTGCTCCCAGTCTGTCCGTGGGCACCAGACGTGTGCTCCCAGTCCGTCAGTGCCATGTGTGTGCTCCATGCCCACCCAGCAGTGCCACACGTGTGCTCCTGGTCTGTCCATGGGTGCCACATACGTGGTCCAGTTCTGTCCATGGGCACCACACGTGTGCTCCCAGTCTGTCAGGTCCATGTATGTGCTCCATGCCCACCCGGCAGTACCTCACATGTGGTTCCAGTCTGTCCATGAGTGCCACATGTGTGCTCCTAGTCCACCAGGTCCATGTAGATGCTCCATGCCTGCCCGGCAGTGCCACACATGTGCTCCCAGTCTTTCCATGGGCACCACACGTGTGCTTACCAGTCTGTCAGGTCCATGTACATGCTCCATGCCCACCTGGCAGTGCCACGCATGTGCTCCCGGTCTGTCCATGGGCACCATGCATGTGCTCCCAGTCCCTCAGATCCATGTACGTGCTCGATGCCCACCCAGCAGTTCCACACGTGTGCTCCTGGTCTGTCCATGGGTGCCACATACATGGTCCCATTCTGTCCATGGGTGCCACGTGTGTGCTCCTAGTCCATCAGTGCCATGTGTGTGCTCGATGCCCACCCAGCAGTGCCACGCGTGTGCTCCCAGTCTGTCCATGGGCACCACGCATGTGCTCCCAGTCTGTCAGGTCCATGTACGTGCTCCATGCCCACCCAGCAGTGCCACGCATGTGCTCCCGGTCTGTCCGTGCGTGCCATGTGTGTGCTCCTGGTCCGTCAGCACCATGCATGTACTCCATGCCCACCCTACAGTGCCACACGTGTGCTCCTGGCCTGTCCATCAGTGCCACATGTGTGCTCCATGCTCACTCGGCAGTGCCACATGTGCTCCCAGTCTACCAATGCCATGCATGAGGTCCCAGGCTGCCCATCAGTGCCACATGCATGCTCCACACCCTTAAGTGCCCCATGTGCTGCCAGTCAGCCCATCAGTGCCATTCGTGTGGTCCCAGTCTTTTGATCAGTGCCACACGTGTGCTTCATGTCCGTCAGTGCCCCATGTGCTCCCGGTCTGTCCGTCAGTGCCACACATGTGGTCCCAGTCTGTCCATGGGTGCCACGCGTGTGCTCTGTGCCCACCTGGCAGTGCCACACGTGTGCTTCATGTCCATCAGTGCCCCATGTGCTCCTGGTCTGTCCATCAGTGCCATACGTGTGGTCCCAGTCTGTCCATGCACCCATGGACGCATTTCCAGTGCGAACTCTGTGAGCAGGCGCGGTGGGAGGTGCAGGGGCAGTCGGCTGTCCCGGCGTGCCAGGGAAGCAGCGGTGCCGGAGTCCGGCTGGTTTGCCGGAGATGTCGAGTGAGGAAGAGCGTGGCAGGATGCTTTTGCTGAGGAGCTGGTCTAGCCGGGGCTGGTGCTGCCTTCTTCACCGTCATCAGACCTTTAACTGCTTGGGAGCGAAGGGGAAAGGAAATGTCCCCTCGCACCACCGTAGGCACGGACAGAAGTCTTCTCCTGCCTCAGCCCACCCGTTTGAAGCTGAGGTGGGAGAACGCGTGTCCGCTGAACCTGGGTGTTTTCACGTGAACAGCACCAATCTGGGCTTTATCGCTGCCGAATCACGACGCCCATCAAACGTGAGCTCCATCAGTGCCAAGCAGAGTGACACGCGCTGCATTTTCCGTAGCGACGAGCAGACAGCCCTCCTGGGCACCAAGGACACTTTGCAGAGTAAGGTGTCAGCTGAAGGGCCTGAGGCTGTTGCAGAAAAGGGGAAGGAACTGGCGGCGGGGGGCTCGGGGAGGGGCTCGGGGCCGCGCGTGGCGGTCGGTCGGTCACAGGCTCCCGGAGCCTGCTCCCGGACAGTGGTTCATTGGGTGGACGCGTTCGTGGCTCGGGGTGAGCCAGACTGCTCCAGCCACGTGGTGGGCACGGCTGGTGGGAGGGAAGGTCTTCAGCGCTCTTCCCTCCGGCAGTGACCGTCCTTGGAGGAGGCTGGTGGAAACTGCAGCATCTCCGGCGAACGGCCAGTGTCTGGCGTGCAGCGTTCCCTGGGCTTGGTGTCCTTGCGTTCTGCTCCTCTGGGTGGGTCCTGCCGGGCTTCCCTTGGCCTAGGCCTCTCGCCTGTCTTCTGCCTGGCTTGGTTTGGTGGCAGCTGGAGTTAGATGTCTCATCTGCTCCTTGGTGGGAGTAGCTGAATGTGCCTGGTCTTTCTGCTAAGAAGGTTTGGGGGTCCATCTAGGAAGTGACATGGAGGGTCACTCCCTGGAGTGTGGGCAGGAGTTCCCGCCAGTTTGGGGAGGCAAGGCCAGACATAGCAAGGACTGGTTCCCTCTGGGTGCGGATTTTGGGACAACCGCTCACACAGCGGCTGTGTCCATGTCAATGTGTTAGGTCCCAATCCAGCATGGATTCAGCAAGGGTTTACCTTGCACTGCAGAAGCGATCTCATGGCTTGATAAAGCGTGGTAGTGAGGCCACTCGTGTCCTTAAAGATGGAAAGAAAAAAAAAGTGGGAGTGTTTGTGGCGCTGGACCTTAAGCTGTTGGTTCAGGGTGACCTGGGTGTCCTGGCAGATGACAGGTTAACTGTGAGCCAGCAGCGTGCCCTGGGTGCCAAGAAGGCCAATGGGTTCCTAGGATGCATTAGGAGGGGTGTGGGCAGCAGGGTGAGGGAGGTTCTCCTCCCCCTCTGCTCTGCCCTGGGGAGGCCCCATCTGCAGTGCTGTGTCCAGTGCTGGGCTCCCCAGTTCAAGAAAGATGAGGAGCTACTGGAGAGAGTCCAGCGGAGGGCTGCGAGGATGAGGAGGGGACTGGAACATCTCTGCTGCGAGGAGAGGCTGAGGGAGCTGGGCTTGTTCAGCCTGGAGAAGAGAAGGCTGAGAGGAGACCTTAGAAATGCCCATAAATATCTGCAGGGTGGGTGTCAGGAGGACGGGGCCAGACTCTTTCCAGTGGTGCCCAGCGACAGGACAAGGGGCAACGGGCACAAACTGAAGCAGAGGAAGCTCCAGCTGAACCCGAGGAAGAACTTCTTCCCTCTGAGGGTGCCGGAGCCCTGGCCCAGGCTGCCCAGGGAGGCTGTGGAGTCTCCTTCTCTGGAGATATTCCAGCCCCCCTGGCCGCGGTGCTGTGCCCCCTGCTCTGGGTGACCCTGCTTGGGCAGGGGGTTGGGTGGGGGACCCCAGAGGTCCCTGCCAACCCCTGCCATGCTGGGATTCTGTGATTCTGTGACAGATTCTGGGTGGTGCTCAGCACATGGTGTCTGCCGCAGGCTTTTTTATAGACAAACACGTGATGACTCCAGGTCCGTTGCTATTAATACCATATAAATAAATGTTGTTCTTAGTATAAATGTTGTTCTTAGTCACTTCCAACAAATATAACCAGACATTAGTTTTCTTTGTAACATTTTTTCAGGTAGGGGTACCCCAGACCTTGGACTATTGTATTCGTTTGTGATTATTCTCTCATGTAAAGCCAAGGAAATCTGGAATTAGTGATCATAATATCTAGAAAATGCTTAATTAGAAATAACAGGGCAGCTTAGCTGAGATGGGAGCTGGAGAGGGAAGGCTGCGATGCCTCGGTGGCATGGTGAGCGCCCCGAGGAGCTGCGTGGTGCGTGCTTACAGGTCCCTGCTCAAGGTAGAAGGAAAAGGGACGATCAACCAAAGCAGGACTCATCCAGACTGACAAAACCAGAGAATTGTACCCGCCCTGTGGCATTTACCACCCCGAGAGTGGTGGTGTGTGCGAAAGGAGCAGGTGCCTCCGGAGGAGAAGCGCCCGGGAAGCGGCCGACCGGAGGAGGAGCGGGCAGGGATGGGCGCTCCTGCCGTGGGGGAGTCTGGGGCTGGTGGCCAGCGGTCGGGAGATGCTTCCTCGGGGAGATTTCCTTCCCCGGTTTCGCGCTGTAGCCTTTGAAGTCCCTGATGCTTATCAGGGCAGGGGCAGCGCCGTGGTCTGCAGGGACCCATTCCCACGCTCCTGCCTTCCCGGCGTCTCCCGGCGCCATTCCGGCAGCGACAGCAGCCGGTCCTCGCCGTGTGCCGGCACCACGAGGGCAGCGAGCCCCCAGCCTCCGCCCCGAGCTCTCCTGTCCTTCGGCGGGAGCCCGGCTGGTGCCGTGCCGGAGCTGTGCCGGGGGGCACCGGTGACCCCAGCCGTGCCGGGGACCCTCCGACCCACCCCGAGAGCGGCTGCCTGCGGGTGGGGGTGGCGGTGCCGGACACCTCCCAGCCCTCACCCCGCGGCTCCGTTCACAGCTTGCACGGGGAGGTGATAACCGGGGAGTGCCCTGCCCCTCGGAGCTGCTCCCAGGGCAGTTTGTCAGCCGAAAAGCACGCGAAAGGCCGTGTGCGGCGGGGCGCAGCAGCTGCCCCCCGCATCCCGTGCCCTCGGGGGCCTGCAGCCTCCCCAGCTACGCCGGCTTCGTTGGTCGGCGTCTGGATTCACACCAGAGCAGGACCCGGGCTGGAGCCATTTCCCGAGCACCTCTGGGTGCTGCTGGGGGGGTGGAGGGGAGGCGGAGGGGTGGGCACAGGGGAACTGAACCCACCAGCGGACGCAGCCTGGGGCCGAGCAGCACACAGCGAGCCCGGGGGTTCGCAACCATCCCTTCTGCTGGCAGCTGGGGGTGCTTCGGTGGGGGAGGACAGAGAGATGCCGAGGCACTTGTGGGATCTCTTCGGATGAGTGTTTGGCTCTCGTCACTCCAGCCTTTCAAAGCCGGACAGCCGGTGATACCTGGGTGTCTCGACTGCCTCTGGAGTCAGCGCGCGACGATGAGCACCTTCAGAAACCACTCATCCGGTGCGTTAAACGCTCGTCGCGGGGCGAGGTGAATCGCTCGCTGGAGCTGCCTTCTTCCTTCCGCCAAGCACAAAGGGAGCCCGCGCGTCTCACGCAGGCGGCGTCCGAGATGTTCCTGCCCGAGGCTGGATGGAGAGCTGGGATCCACCAACGGGAGCACTGGGATCCACAAACAGGAGAGCTGGGATCCATCAACGGGAGCACTGGGATCCACCAACGGGAGAGCTGGGATCCACCAACAGGAGCACTGGGATCCACAAACAGGAGAGCTGGGATCCACCAACGGGAGAGCTGGGATCCACCAATGGGACCACTGGGATCCACAAACAGGAGAGTTGGGATCCATCAACGGGAGCGCTGGGATCCACCAACGGGAGCGCTGGGATCCACCAACGGGAGAGCTGGGATCCACCAACAGGAGCACTGGGATCCACAAACAGGAGAGCTGGGATCCATCAACGGGAGCACTGGGATCCACCAACGGGAGTGCTGGGATCCACCAGTGGGACAGCTGGGATCCACCAGTGGGAGAGCTGGGATCCAGCAATGGCAGAGCTGGGATCCACCAACGGGACAGCTGGGATCCACCAGTGGGAGAGCTGGGACCCACTGATTGGAGAGATGGAATCCACCAACGGGACAGCTGGGATCCATGATGGGATGCAGTCAAGAAAAGGGGGAGCAACCCCAGGCTGTCTCGGGAGTCATCTGGAGGGAGGCCCCGAGGCTGGGGGCTGCTGTCTGGCTCCAGGCGGCCGCGCTGAGGGAGCTCAGCCCGCAGCCAGCGCCGAGAGAGCCTGCGGGGTTGTCGGGGAGGGAGGAGGGCGTCTCACGGGGACGGCTCGCTCGCTGGTCGCAGCAGAACGGGCGCTGGGAGAAGACGCCTTTGTGGACAATCAGGAGCTGGACACCGGGGAGCGAGCGGGCTGAACCCCGGCACCACCTTGGCACGAGAACCGGCGGGAGTCAACGGCCTGCGTATAAATGCACGCTTGAAACGAGGAGATGGTGCCCGAGCGTCGGGGCCATCAGCCTGGACGGGAGCGATCCCAGAGAGCTGGGGACAGGACCCGGCGGCTGCGAAAGCGGAGCTTGGTGGGGTGAGGAGTGCCACGGCACGGTGCGGCTGCCGCTCGCAGCGGGGCGCTTCGGGGACGCTCTCCCCAAAGGGGGGACATCAGTTTTAATTCTCCTCTAGTTTTTGCTAACTCTGAACCTAAACAATGAGATTTTTCCAGGCAGAATTATTCCTGGCTTTAATCAAAACCTAATTTCCATCCAGGTCGGTCAGTAAGTCAAAGCAGCTAAGGGCAGCCAGCAAAGAGCGCGAACTCCTTCTGGACCCTGCTGGGTTTCTGCCCGTGTCACGGCACCAGAGCATCGCTCGGCGCGGCTGTCGCTCGGCAGAGCCCTGGGACTGGCACAAGCGGAGGGGCTGGAGTCACAAATCGAGTGGGGATCCCTGGAAAGAACAGACATTTTCCCCCACCTCCTTGTTCTGTCTCCAGCGGGGCTCCAGAGGGCTGGGAATCAAACCACGTGGACGCTCCGCTGCTGCGCTCGGGGGAAAAACCACAGCAGGCGAGCAGCAGCCTGCGCTGCGGCGAGGCCCGAAATACCCAGGGGCTGCGGGGCTGCGTGGGAGCGCGGGACGGGAGCAGCCGGGGAGCTGCGCTCGGGGCTGAGCTGCGTCTCCAGGGGCTGCGTGGGGAAGGCTGACGGCACCTGCCCACATCCTCTGCGGCTGCACATGGTGCCGCGTCTCCCTCTGCTTCAAGATCAGCGAACGCGCCCTGCTCGGCTTTTTTCCCTCCAGGAGAAAGAAGCGGAAAGCCGGCCGGGAGAGCGCAGATTTCCAGGGGAGGCTGTGCTGGCGCGGCGCGAGCTGCCGGCAGGCGAGCCGGGAGCAGACGCGATGCCCTCGGCAAGCCGGGGCGCTGGGTGTCGGCGCGGCGGAGGAGAAGGGGGGAAGTCATACGAACCAAAAATAGTCTGTGACGGTTTGGGAAGTGAAACCGTGTTCCTGTGACCTCTCTCTGACACGTGCGCCGATGGGCCGGGCAGTGGGCTGTCCTGCTGCGCCAGCCCAGGGGCGAGGGTCCTCTCCTTCCCCCCAGGTGTGAGCCCCCCCCCCCAGCACATCTCTCCTGCCCCGGTCCCATCGTCCTCCTTTGACATCCTCGCCGTGGGTGCACTCCAGCAGCTGCAAACATCTGGCCGGGGGGTTCCCATGAGCCCGGCTGCGCTGCTCTGGGGCCAGGGGATCGCTCCGGGCTCGGAGGAATCCCCGCTGCCTCTGCGGGACCTCTGGGCAGGGCTGGCGTGGGGGGGGGCGGCGAGTCCTGGCCGGGGTGAGCAGCTCCGACCCTTTCAGAAGGGAGCTGCGAGGTGGGGCTCTGACCTTTAGCTCAGAACCTTGAAATGCCAGCGCTGAAGGGCATCGCTGGCTGGTGGGGAAGGGAGGAGGCTGCGGAGACCTCGCGCTGGGGAGGGCTGCCTGCTCGGGGGGGCCCCGGGAGACGCCGGGTCTGGATTCTCCGTGTGCTGGTGGGCACGAGGGCCCTGGTGAGGGTGTTTCTGGGTGGGATTTAATGGTCTGGGGCTGAATCCTGGAAACCCGTGCAGCAGCGGGGTAATGAAATGTCGGCTGCTTTTCAGGCTGGCTGTATCCCACCTCGCAGCGCTCCGAACGCTGGGGCACAGCTCTCCACGTCGCCGCGGGCGCTGATCCGCGCGGCTCCTCGTCCCCTCCCCTGCCCGGCTGGGTGCCCAGCAGGGTCTGTGCTGACGGCAGAGACTGTGCTGCTCGCGGCCGTCCCCGCGGAGGTTCCCCGGTGCCGACCGTCTCCAAAGGCTCGTTACCCCCAGCCCTGGAGAGCCTCGCCCGCAGCTTCGCCCCCGGGAGACGCCGAGCACGGGGACGAGGGACGCTGGGGCACCGGGCAGAGCCAGACCGCCAGCCTGCGGGACCCTGCTGCTTTCCTTCAACTTCTTGTGTCAGGCGGTGGCTGAGGGAGCACTGGGGCCATTTCTCTTCATTTTACGTGGGAGGTGTGTGGTTGGTTTTTTGCCGGGTTTCCTAGAATTTTCTCAGCGATGCTGGAGTCTGGTCTGGTCCCAGAATAAAGCGGATTCTGCGTCGTCCTGGGGCTGAACGGGTTAATTTTTGTGCTTCTCTCCCCAGCTCGCTGCGGACTCTGGCTGGGACAGAACATCTGTCTGTTGCTATGGCTGCAGTACACTTGAAGGGGATGACTGGATAATTATTGCAAACATCCATCCTGCCTGATGTGCTCCCGGACCCTCCCTGCCCGAATGCAGGGCGAGCGGCCGCCGTTCCGGACCCAACTTCGGTCCCAGGGATCCTGCCTAGGGATGGCGCGTTGGCAGCACCTTTTCATTTGCATAATTAATGAGGCCGAGGCTGCAGGGCTCCTGGGTAATCCGACGCAGAGCAGCAGCGATGAAATGGCACAGAGGGCTCCAGCCTTCTCGGTGGCTCGTTAGAGCTCTGCTCGCTGATAATGCCCCGCTTCGGAGCTACAGGGGAGTTGTTCTCCCATTTCCATTAATTCACCGCCCACTTCTATCCCAACAGATTGCTCTGGGCCCCATCCTGCGGTGCCTCCTGCCAGGCGCGGGCCCCAGGCCCGTCTGCGGTGAGCAGGATCCGGCGTTCGGGCGGACGCAGCCCCCGGTGCAAACCCCGTCGCCAGCGCTGCGAGGCCCTGGGTCGTGGTGCGGACCTGCGGCTTCCCCGGGTTGTGCCCCCGGGTGGGCTGCTGCCCGCAGCCGTGGCTGCTGCCCGGGCTCGCTGCCCGCGTTGCCACCGCCTGCGGCTCGCTGGCTTGCTCCATCACGCTGCGCACGCCGCTCGCCCCTGCAGCGCCTGGGCACCATCCCGTGTCGGCAGCTGCGGTGCCAGCACCGTGACCGGCTGGCACATCGCTTCGGCGGGGGGGTTGGACTGGGTGACCCACAGAGGTCCCTTCCAACGTCTACCGTGCTGGGATCCTGTGGTTGCTCCACGGGGTGATCCTCCTCGGTGGTCCCTGGTGCTCGGGCCGCTGGCTGTGACCCACCGGGACCCCCGGCCTCGCCATGCAGCTGGAGGGTCCCCCATCTCCGGGGACGTGGCGTGCCCTGACCTCCCAGCAGCTCCTTCCGCTGCTCCCAGGAGTCAGCCTGTGCCACCACCGCCCGCCCGCAGCACCCACATCCCCTTTGTTCCTGGCGTTGCTGCCATTCGTCTGCCTGCTGGCGTTCAGCCCTGCCCTGGCGCTAACCCCGAGGGGCTTCGAAAACCCAGATCCGGCCCTGTGTCCCGCGGACTGTCCGCGTTGCGGCCAGGTCCCACCTCTGCCTTAATCGAGAAAAAAATAACGCAGCGGTTCGCCTTCTGACCAGGCACTGCTGCACCCTGCGTAGCGGTGAACTTCAGTGCACCCACGGCACGTTTCTCTCTGTTTATCCGCGCGTGGTGGGGTAGGCAGTCGGCGTGGAGCCGGGGCCGCGATGGGCGCGGACCCCCGCAGCCGCAGACCAGCAAACGGCGTGGCAGCCGGGACCCCCCGCCGAGGCTGGGTGGGCTGCGTGGGGCAGGGCCGCCCCTTGCTTTTCCCTTTCTCCGTGGCTCTGCCGGTAAATAACAGTGCAGAGCGTTTCCACGCAGCGCGTCGCACCCGCCAGCACCCCGCCAGCACCCGTCGCTGCGCAGCGTGTCCAGCGGCCGAGCGTCTGCTGGAGGCCGGTGGCAGGTGGGGACCGGGGCCGGGTCGGAGGGACCCCCCACTGCTGCGAACGAAGGACGAGGCTGGCGGGGGGAGAACTGTGAGCTGCTCCGGGTCCTTTTTGATCCTTATCATCCCCACGTTTTTGTGTATGATTCGATGAACTCCTTTGCTCGCACAACTGACTCGTTTCTCATCGCGTGACTCAGGTGCCGACGGTCCCCTCCCATTGGCAAGTGACAGAGTCGAGCCCCGTGGCTACAAAACCCTGGAGAGATCCGAATTTCCATGCAGTCGGCCTGGAGGGCAGAGCCCAGCGCTTCCTCCCCGGGGCCCTTGCAGAGGGGAGGGGGCAAATGAGGGTGGCAGGGTGAGGGATGGGGCAAATGCGGGTGGCAGGGTGGGTACGCACCCCGCGGGCGATGCCAAGGGGGCTCCAGGCACAGCCAAGGCTCACGAAACCCACAGAAGGTCTGTTAGAGCTTGGGGGGCTCCTGGAGCCCCTCTTCCCCCAGGGTCTCTCCGCAGCCAGCCCCCCAGGATCTGCGGGATGTGCTGCCCGGGGTCAGCCCCCAGCCTGGGGCAGCCAGGGCGGGCGGGGGGCTCGGAGGGGTGCACATCTGCTCGCTGGAGCTGGCTGCAGGGGAGCTGCAGGGGCTCAGCGCCTCGGAAAGCCCAGCCCTGGGGGTGCCCAGCTCCGCTCGGGGGTGTCTCGCCTCCAGGTGCCTGTGCTGGGAGGTGACTTGGCTGAAAACGCACGGGGCACCCGTGAGCTGCGGGTCCTGGGGGGCTCCAGGCAGGAGGTCCTGTATCCGTGGGGTCCTGAGGGGGGTTGGACTGGATGACCCACAGGGGTCCCTTCCAACCCCGAACATTCTGTGATTCTGTGATTCTGGAGCTGCGGGGAGGCTTCTCCTCCGGCCCCGAGGACGCGGGGGTCCGGGGGACAAGCTGTCTGCAGCTTCTGCTCCTGTTCGTAACTCTGGGGGCGAGGGAGGGGGACGCGCGCTGCCCCGCGGCGGGGTGCGGGGCGTTACCTCCCGACAGCCCCAGCGCCGGTGCAGCGGGGACCCCCGCGCCCCTCGCCCAGCGCTGACGGGAAGAAGGGCGCTTGGGTTTCCACGCTGCCCACGGCCGCGGGCAGGGAGGAGGGCGGGTGAGACCCCGCAAAGCCACGGCCGAGCCGCGGAGCCGTGCGGGCAGCCGGGGCGCGGGGCAGGGCGGCGGGGAGCACGCAGCGGCTGTGGCGCTCGCCCAAGCCCAGCCCGGCGCTCGGGACGGGGGCTGGCGTGGGGACGGAGGCTTGCCATCCCCCCCACCTCCCGGGCTTGGCCCCGTTTCCAGCGTGCCTTGGCACCATATGGCGCTCGCTTTATTCGCTCTGCGGCGGCTCGGGAAGGAGGGCAGCGCTTCATTGTCTGCGGAGGAGGTGGGACGCGGGCGCACGAGCACGCCCGTGTCCCCGCCAGAGCCGCAGGTCAGCGTCCCCACCCCTGCGCAGCCCCTCGCCCCAGGCCCCCCCGGAGCGTCGCTGCCGCAGGGTCACCCACCCACGTGGCTCCGGAGCTGAACCAGCACCGCGTGTGCGGGAGCGTCCCGGCGCGTGGCACGACCGACCCGCTGCCTGGTGGGAGGGCAACGCGGCAGCGCTGCGACCGACTCAGCGGCGCGCAGGCAGCCATCCTGCGACAGCGACGCCGGGCTTGCCCAGCACCAAAAAGCGACGGCACGCTCCACCCACCCGGGCTCGCGGGGAGCCGGAGCCTTCTCCGTGTGCCCGCTGCCTGGAGGAGCCGCCGCCCCACGCACGTCCCCCCGTCCCGCTCCGTGGCATCCCCAACCCCCGCCCGCAGCCGCCCCGCGCTCCCTCCGGCCCTGCATGGCCCTTCCCGCTGCGGCGGGGGGCTCAGCTCGCTCTGGGGGGCTCAGCTCGCTCCGGGGGGCTCAGCTCGCTCTGGGGGGCTCAGCTCGCTCTGGGGGGGCTCAGCTCGCTCCCAGCGACCCATGGCGATGGTGACGGTGGTGGCGGGAGGAAGGCTCCCTGGGAGGCTCAGAGGCCCAGCCCTGCCAGATTTGAGTATTTTTTTTGCTGGCCCCTAAACCAGGCATTTCTCAGAGGAGGCGAGCGCGTCGCCTGCCGTCCCCGAGGGGCTGCGGGGTGGCACAGCGCCCGCCGCTCGTGGCAGGGCCGCGGTCCCAGCACCCACCGCGGGCTTGGCCCCGCTCTGCTCGCTGCCGCTCTCCTCTCCCCGCAGGCACAGCCGCTTTCCTGGGGGCTTCAAACCCCACGGGCTGCAACACCGCTGATGCGGGCGCGGGTCCCATCCCCCTGCGCTCGCAGGAGCCGTCCTGGGGGTCCCGTCCCCCTGCACTGGGGGTCCGCCCGCACGAACCCGCGCGTTTCTGGTTTTCCCTCCAGGATTTCCAGCGCGTCCCTAACGCGGTCGCAGGAGGAGAAGCCGTGCGGGGAGGGGAGAGGACGGGGAAACTTGCAGAGTCAGCCATGGAGAGGGAATCTGTGTCAGGCAGCATCACGCAGGGAGCCGGGGGACTGGCTCCGGGCGCTCCCAGTCGCTCCCAGTCGCTCCCAGTCCGCCTGCGCCAGCGCTCCGGAGACGGCCCAGCGCTCCCCGCTCCCATCGCTCGGATCGCGCTGCGGGCTCGGGCTGGGACAGCCATCGCCGTTGCCATGGCTGCGCTGTGCGGGGGGGGGGGGGGGGGGGGGGGGCTCGGCCGGAGCATCCTCCCCCGCATCCACACCCCCCCCCCGCGGGGCTCCCCCCGGCCCCGCAGCCCGGAGCCGCTCCCGGCTGCGAAAGCCGCAGCGTGGGTTCGACACCCGTGAGACTGGAACGGGGCTGGAGGGGGAGGAGGAGGAGGAGGAGGAAGGGGAGGGGGGGGGCAGGGCCGCGGGTAGCACCCCGGGGGGGCCGGGTGGGCGGCGGGCAGGTAGGGCGGGGTGCGGGGGGGATGCGGGTCCCGGGCCGCCGCCCCTCCCCTGGAAGGGGGGGGCCCCCCCGGCGCTGCTCCGCCGCCCGCCCCCCCCCCCCCCCCCCCCCGCCCGCTGCCGCAGCGTGGGCAGCTGGGCCCGGCGGGGGGGCTCGGCCGCGGTCCCGCCTGTCCCCGCCATCCCGGTGCGGGGTGCGGCAGCGCGAGGCGGGGGGCAGCGCTCGGGCCCTGCCCACAGCCGGGGCCGGGGGCGGGGGGGGGGAGCGAGGGCGGGCGGCGGCGGCTGCCCCCTCCCCGCAGCTCCGCAGCCCCCATAACACCGCAGCCCCGCAGCCCCACAGCCCCGCAGCCCCACAGACCCCACAGCCCCGCAGCTCCGCAGCCCCCGCAGCCCCCACAGACCCGCAGCCCCGGCCGGGAGCGCAGCGCCGGGGGCCGGGCCGGGGGCGCGGGGTGGGGGGTACGGAGGGGCAGATGTTGGGGGGGGGGGTCCCCTCATCCAGCCCTGCCGCGGGTGGGCTCGGGGAGGGGCGCGGGCTGCGGGGACGGGGGTCGGGACGGAGGCGGTGGCCGAACACGGGGCCCTCGCTGCGGGAGCCCTCCGTGCCGCACACCCGCGGCCACCGTGAGCCGCAGCGGGGCGAGCTGCGGGCGGGCTGCGGTGCCTGGGTGTCCTGCGCCCACCCCCTCGCTCTGCGTCTGCACCCGCGCACCCGGGGACACGCGGGCGGTGGTCCTGCCAGGGCCGGCGGCTGGGCTGGGGGGCTCCCGCACCCCCCAGGGCTCGGCTGAGCTGCTGCGCGGGGTCGGGGTGGCTGTGGGACCATGGCTCGCACCATGGCTCCCACCATCGCCGGCACCATCGCTCCCACCATCGCTTCCTCCATCACCCCCACCATGGCTCCCACCATCACCCCCACCATCACCCCCACCATCACCCCCACCATCGCCCCCACCATCACTCCCACCATCACCCCCACCATCGCCCCCACCATCACCCCCACCATCGCCCCCACCATCGCCCCCACCATCGCCCCCACCATCACTCCCACCATCACCCCCACCATCACCCCCACCATCTCTCCCACCATCACCCCCACCATCACCCCCACCATCGCTCCCACCATCACCCCCACCATCACCCCCACCATCACCCCCACCATCACTCCCACCATCACTCCCACCATCACCCCCACCATCACTCCCACCATCACCCCCACCATCACCCCCACCATCGGTCCCATCACTCCCACCATCATGCCCACCATCACCCCCACCATCACCCCCACCATCATCCCCACCATCACCCCCACCATCACCCCCACCATCGGTCCCATCACTCCCACCATCACCCCCACCATCACCCCCACCATCACCCCCACCATCATCCCCACCATCACCCCCACCATCACCCCCACCATCATCCCCACCATCGCTCCCACCATCACCCCCACCATCACCCCCACCATCACCCCCACCATCATCCCCACCATCATCCCCACCATCACCCCCACCATCACTCCCACCATCGCTCCCACCATCGCTCCCACCATCACCCCCACCATCACTGGCACCATCACCAGCACCGTCTCTCCCGCCATCGCTCGCCGTGGGCCCCGGCGCTGCTGCGGGGCAGGAGCGGGTGTCACGGCCGCGGCGGTGCCACCGGGCCAGGCCCCCGGTGCTCCCCGCTGCCCGGCAGCACCCGCTGCGCAGGCACCGTGCCTCCCGCGCTCCCAGTTGCCATCTTGCTCGTCGCGGCCGCGGCGGCGGTAATCTGATGCCCTCCAAGCTGGTGTTCACCAGGGGCACGGCAGCCATCAGAGGGCCCTTCGTGGAAGAACGTTCCTCTCTCGGCAGCGTGCGGCCGCGCCGCGTGCCGAGCACCGCCCGGGTGACACCGAGCATCGCCCGGGTGACACCAAGCGCCTGGCAGACACAGAGTCCCCCGGAGCCGCCATGCTGCTCGTTGGGGACCCCACAGCGGGGTGTTCGGTGGGGTGGCGGGTGCAGACCCCCCGCGGCGCTCGGCTGCGCGGGACCAGCCTGCTCTGGGTGCCGGCCGGGCGGGAGCTGCGGGGCGGGTGGCTGCGGAGCAGTGAGCGGAGCAGGACGGAGCCCCCAGCGCCGCTCCAGCCCTGCCACCGCTCTGTCCCCACCGGGATGCGCCGGCGTTTCGGTTGCCACTCGGACCCCCGCAAGGTGCCCACCTCCCCCAGCCGTGGGTGGGCTGGCGAGATGCCCCCCACCAGAGCCCCAGCCCCCCCAGGCTGCCCCCCACCCAGCCCCACACCGCAGAGCCCGGGAAGGTGCCGCTGGCACCCGCGCCCTCGTCTTTTCACCAGGGCTGAGAGCGGCACCGGTCGCCGCACACAAACCCCCGATCGCGTGCGGGTGCCGCGGCGGGGTCCGGGCGCGTCGGCATCGCTCCCGCGGCGCAGCGCGGCACGGGGCTGCGCCCGCCGAGCAGATGGCACCGCCGCAGCCGGTGTCGGGGGCAGAGCGGGACCCGCTGTCGCGGCCGGGAGCGGGGGGCTGCGCCGTGGCCCTGCCGGGGGGCTTCAGGGGGGCTGCGTGCCAGCGACGAGGGCAGCACTGGGGCAGCAGCAGCAGCAGATCCCGCGTCTGGGGGGGGGTTTGTGCCCCCAGCCCGTGGGAGTCCTGCCGGGAGGGGAGCAGCAGAGGAAACCTGAACCGGCTGCAGGAGGGAGAAGTGTGAATGGGGGAGCCCTTGGGTGGGAGGGGTGGGGGGCTGCAGGCACCCAGGCGGGGGGCTGCCAGGCGGGGGGCTGTAAAGCGGGGCACGTCATGGCAGGGAGCAGCTCGGAGGGGACGAGGCCGGAGCCGGAGGCCGTGGGGAGCGCGCGGCGGTGGTTGGCAGCGGCGTCGTGGCGGCCGCGCGCTCCGAACGCCCTCGGCGAGGCGGGAGCACGACGCGCTCCGAGCGATGGCGGCCGAGCAGACGGAGCTGGCAGCGCCCGGCCTCGCTGCCCGCGCGCCATGGCGGAGGGGAAGGCGGCACGCGGCCCGCATGGCGGCGGCGGCGGGGACAGGAGGGGCAGCCCCCGGGCTGGCTGCGGCATCTGCCCCCCCCGCCACGTCCCTGCCCAGCGAGGGGTGCTTCCTCCTCCTGCGCTGGGGTGGAAGGGGCCATGGACGTGTCCCCTGTGCAGGACGGACATGTCCCCTGTGCGAGATGGATGTGTCCCCTGCATGGGATGGACATGTCCCCTGCAAGCAATGGAAGTGTCCCTTGCACAGGACAGACGTGTCCCCTGCGAGTGATGGACGTGTCCCCTGTGCGAGATGGATGTGTCCCCTGTGCAGGATGGACATGTGCCCTGCATGGGACGGACGTGTCCCCTGCGTGGGATGAACGTGTCCCCTGTGCGGGATGGACATGTCCCCTGCAAGCGATGGATGTGTCCCCTGTGCAGGATGGACATGTCCCCTGTGTGGGATGGACATGTCCCCTGCAAGCAATGGAAGTGTCCCTTGCACAGGACAGACGTGTCCCCTGCGAGTGATGGACGTGTCCCCTGCATGGGACGGACGTGTCCCCTGCGTGGGATGAACGTGTCCCCTATGCGGGATGGACATGTCCCCTGCGCAGGACGGCCGTGTCCCCTGTGCAGGACGGCCATGCCACCCGCGCTGCTCTTCCTGGAGAGGCTGCGTGTGCACCCACGCATCCCGCAGCCCTGCCAGCGCGGGCGGGGTCTGGGGTCTGCCCGGCTGTCCCCCCCCCCCGTCCCTCTGCTCCCGGCTCGGCGCTGGTTTCCGGGCAGAGCCCGGCACGCGCCGGGCGGGCAGGTCCTAAAAAACGCGTGATTTTAGTCCAGAACCGCGTTGTGGCTCAGGGAGCGCTCACGCGTGAGGCGGGGCGGGGGGACGTGCGGGGGAGCGGCCGCCCGCTGCCCTCGCTGCCGCCGCCCCGCCCCGCGCTCTGCCCGCACCCCGGGGTGCCCGGCCCCGCACCGGGCTGGCTGCGGGGGGTCCCGCACCGGGGGCTCTGCCCGGCCCCGCACCGGGGGCTCTGCCCGGCCACGAGGGTCCCCGGCCCCGCACCAGGGTGGCTGCCGGGAGTCCCGCACCGGGGGCTCTGCCCGGCTCCGCACCGGGCTGGCTGGGGGGGGTCCCGCACCCCGCGGCGCCCGGCCGCCCCTCGGCTCCCGCTGCCTGCCCGGGCCGGGCCCTGCAGGGGCCCCTCGGGGGGCACCCGCCGGGGTCCCGCGCGCCCGCGGGGCTGCGGAGCTGGGGAACGGGGCGGGGGGGGGAATACACGGCTCTGTGCATGTGTGCATGTGTGTGCGTGTGCATATGCGTGCGTGTCTGCGTGTCTGTGTGTGCGTGTGTGTGCACCGCCGGCCCCTCGGCAGCGGGCGCGTGGGGTCCCAGCCCCCCTGGCGGGTGACGGGCGGCCGAGGAGCCCCCCCCGAGGGGGGGTTTCTCCCCACGATTTGTATTAAATCCCGCCCAGCGCAGCGCCCGGCCGCGGGGTGCGGGGACCGGGGACCGGCGGGCTCCGCTGTCACTGCTGGGGGGGGGGCGGGGGGGGGGCGGTGCCGGGGGGACTCCCGCCCCCGGCCCAGGGGGTCTGCTCGGGGCGGCGGGGCCCGAGCCCGCAGCGGTCGCTGCTGCAGGGGCGGCACCGGCGGGGTCCCGGGGCTCAGCGCGGGGGCGGCGCTCGGTTCTTGGGGGGGGCGGGGGGTTGGCTCCGCGGCTCCCAGCTGGGAAAGCGCTGGGGGGGGCTGCGGGGGAGGTGGCGCCGGTGGCTGCCGGGGGGGGCCTGGGGCGGGGGGGGGGGGCTGCCTCCAGGGAGCGGGGGGAGGGATGGATGGGGCGGGGGGGCTTGAGGGATAGGGGAGGGGGGGTGAGGGAGCGATGGGGCGGGGGATGGGGGCGAAATGGGGCCGAGGGGGGTGCGCGGAGGGAAGGGCGGCCGAGGGAGGGGGGATGCAGAGGGGGGGTTCAGGGCGCGGTGCCGGGGGGGGGGTAGGGATGGAGCGGGGGAGGTGAGGGATGAGGCGGGGGGGGCAGATGAGGGATGGGGGGCGGGATGGCGCCGGGGGGGGCGCGGACGGCAGGGGCGGCCGAGGGAAAGGGGATGGGGGGGATTCAGGGGGGGCTCAGGGCGCGGTGCCGGGGGATGGGGGGGATGGGGGGGATGCAGGGGGGGTGCAGGGCGCGGTGCAGGGGGGGTAGGAATGGGGGGGATGCAGGGGGGGCTCAGGGCGCGGTGCCGGGGGGGATAGGGGGGATGCAGGGGGGGTGCAGGGGGGTGCAGGGTGCGGTGCCCGGGGGGGGCGGAGCCTCGGTGCTGCGCGGTGCTCTGGCGCCCTCTGCTGCTCCGCGCCGCGCACCGCGGGGGGGGGGCAGCGCGGGGGTCTCCGCGGTGCCGTGAGTTTGCGCGGGCTCAGCCGCGATGCGAGGCACGGGGGGGGGGGGCCCTACCTGGGGACCCCCTGCCCCAAGCCCTGCCCCGCGGCGGTGCGGAGCCGGGGGAGCGGAGCCCGGGCCGGCTGCTGCTCCCTGGGGTGCTGCCCGCACCCACCCCTCGCCCCGCGGGACCCTGCAGCCGGCCCTGCCAGGAGCTGGGGGGGACGCGGAGGGAGAGCCCCGGCCCCGGGGGACGGGACAGGACCGGGGCTCTGGCCGCCCGGTGATGGCGTGAAGCGGGGGTCCCGGCAGAGGAAGGGCCCTCCCCTCGCTTGCAGCCCCCCAGGATTTGGCGCAGCGACGCGGGGTCTGTGGGGAGCCGTGGTCCCGCAGCCGCGGCCGGGCAGCACCTCTGTCCGCAGGCTGCCGGGTCCCGCTCGTCACCCACCCTCGGTACCCACCGGCCCCCCCGCCGGTGCGAAGCAAGGCTTGGGGAAGGCTTCGGGCTCGGCCGCCGCCGGGGACACGCGCGGTCCCCAAAACCCGTCCCGAGGGCCCCATGCACAAGCGCGAGCGCTGCCTCGGGGCTCAGCGCCGCTGTTACGGGGGGGATGCTCCGGGAGGGGGGATGCCGCGGTGCGGGGGCCGGGGGTAGCGATGGCGGGGGGCCCCTCGCCTGGTTTTTCGCAGCAGCCGACCGCCACTGGGACTGGTTCAGAGCCCGCGTTCAGACAAAGATCTGCCCCAGCGCTGCGAGGCGTGGCGGCAGCACAAGGGTTAACGCCGCTCGCCCTCTCTTTCCATGGGGGACTCGGTGCCGTGGGCCGGGGTAACCTCGTTAGCGGCTGCGCTGCGGCAGCGATGCCCCTGGGACAGAGCAGCCCTATAAAATGGAGCTGCGCGCGGCGGGGGAGCGCTGGGAAATGGTGGCTGAGCTGCCTGGGCGGGCGGCTGGCCGGGCGCTCCCCCCGCGGCCCCTCGGGGTGTCACCGAGGGGGGCAGCTGGACCGGGCTCGTGGGGACGGGGCGGGTTGGTCACAGCAGGTCCGGGCGCTGGTCACGAAGCTGTGCCTGCCAGGGAAACGACTGCAAGCAGTCGTGGATAGGGCTGCGTCGAGGGTGCTGGGTGCTGCGAGGGGCTGGCCCAGCCCCCGACCCCGCAGCTCGGGGGGCTCCTCGCTGGGCTGGGCTCTGGAATGGCCCCCAGGACTCGGCTCCTCCTCGGCCGCCTGCGGAGCGGGCACTCAGGGCTGGGGTCAGGGCTGGCACAGGGACGTCAGCACGGGCCGTCAGGGCACCCGCGTTGTGCCAACCGCGCAGCCCCCAGCCCCGCGGCGGGGTCCGGGGGAGCCCGGCGATCCCCTCCCCATCTCCCCTTCCCAGATGGGCTGGGGAGCTCCCGCCGTCCTTCTCGGGGCTGGCGCCGGCGCCGGTGCCCGGGAATTGTTTGCTGCCTGTGCTGCTGGGCCACAGGCCCCATTCCCGGCGGCCGCCTCGCGGTGCCGGGGGGAAGATGGGTTCCTTACGCCCGCGCATTCACTCGCTTGGCTGAGCGGCAGCTGCGGTCTGGCTGCGCAGCCCCAATTGTTCCCCGTGTGCCCGGACAAAGCAGCGCCTCGAGAGACGGCGAGGCTGGGGAGCAGGGGACGCGCTGGGAATATTCCCACCGCCCTCCGGCGAGCACGGGACGCGGCAGCCCCGATTCCCAGGCGGGGTGGGACGCGTCCCTGCCTGGCCCGGGAGAAGCTGGTCCCCGGGCGGGCTGAGGGCTCGTCCCTGGGGAGCGTGTCCCCAGCAGCGGCACGGTGCCGCACCGAGCGCAGCGCTCGCCCGCCTGCTCCCGGCGAGAGAGGCAGACGCCAAGGGCATCTCCCCGGAGCTGGGGCTGGGGGAGCCCCCGGTAGCCCCCCGCACCCCGAGCAGGTCCCTGCCGGCGTGGGGCGAGGAGGGGCAGGAGCGGCTGCATCATCTGCACCGCTCGGTGTGGGATTAGCACCATCATGGCGGCCGTGCCGCTTCCTTTGCCGCGGGGCTGGTGTTCAGCCGGGCCGGGCACGATGCTGCACGCTCGCCGCGGGCTTTGGCGGGCGCGGGGCTGGACCCCGGGGCCGCTGCCCGCTGGTTCTGCTCCCAGCTGGTGGCCGGCCCCAAGATCCGTTGCCCCATTTTGCAATCAGGAAAGCTGGGACAGGGATAAAGCCGAAGCTTTCAAAGCCCCGGGCGCGGAGCGGCTCCCGGCGAGGTCTGCGAAAGCAGGGGGGTTCCCGTGGGAGCCCTGCCAGCTCCCACGCGAGCTGCTCGAGGTCGGCCCGAGCCGGCAGCGAGCCCCGGTTCCTTCCTTCCCCACCGGCCCGTGGGCTCGAGGCGGGGCGCGGACGCGGGGCCGGGGTCTGCTCCACCGCCGAGCAGCGGGAGGGCGGCGGGCGATGCTCAGGCTTTGTTCTCGGGGCTTGGAGGGCTCCTTCGCATGTGGAAACCGGCAGCGGCGTTTCCAGTGGGGAGGAGATGCCGCGTCTGAAAATCCCCCGGCTCGCTCGGCCGTTGGCATCTGCCATGGCGGAGAAGCACAGCTGCGCTGAGTCGGTGCCGGGATGTGACAGACCCCCCGAGCGCAGCCCCCAGCTCTGGCTGCTCCGCTGCAGCTTGGCGGGGGGCTGGCAGGGGTGTCTGTGTGGGTGCTCCAGAGCACGAGGCCTGTCACAGCCTGGGGACCACTCTGCCACCTCGCCCAGGGTGCAGCGGGGTGGGCCCCGAGGTGGCAGAGGGTCCCCAAGGTGGCTGAGGGTCCCTGAGGTGGCAGAAGGTCCCTGAGGTGGCTGAGGGTCCCCAAGGTGGCAGAGGGTCCCCAAGGCTGCAGAGGATTCCCAAGGTGGCTGAGGGTCCCCGAGATGGCTGAGGGTCCCCAAGCTGTCTGAGTGTCCCTGAGGTGGCAGAGGGTCCCCAAGGTGTCTGAGTGTCCCTGAGGTGGCAGAGGGTCCCCAAGGTGGCACAGGGTCCCCAAGGCAGCAGAGGGTCCCTGATGTGGCAGAGGGTCCCTGAGGTGGCTGAGGGTCCCCGAGGAGGCGGAGGGTCCCCAATGTGGCGGAGGGTCCCTACTGCGGCGAGCGGGGCTGCGTGAGCAGCGGAGCATGTGGGGGGTCCTGCGCTGCGGCTCGGCTCGGCAGAGTCCCCCCTCCCCACTGCACCCCCGTGGGGCCTGGGCAGGAGTGGGGGGGCTGCAGCACGGCCCCCCCACCCCCCGGGAAAGGGCCCGAGGAAGCCCCCGGGGCAGACCGCTGCGGGGGGGCTCAGCCCCCCCCGGGCAGGGGCAGGAGCGGGGTGGGGGGGGGGTTGCTGACCCCCGGCCGGGCCGGCACCAGGAGGGTTTGGGGCGATAACGGGGAGCGGCGGCAGCAAACGCAGAGCCACAAAAACTCCTCTTGCCATGAGAGCAGCGCTCTGGCCCTGTGCCCCCCCGGGACAGCTGCTCCCGCCCCCCCGAAGGCGATGGAGCCTGCTGCAGGGCGTTATCTCAGGGGGGTCTCATTTATTTATACATGCATCTATTCGAATTTACCGTCATCAGGTGACAAAGCTTGAAACGCTCGTGAACGGCCTGATCGTGGGAAGAGAAACGTGACGCCGCCGTCCCCGGCGTGGAACTCCCCACGCTGCTCCCAGAGCCACGGCTCCCCGTTCCGCTTTGCTTGCGCGCACAGCTTTTATTTCCCCCATTCAACTGTCTTTATCTCAAACCCCCAGTTTTCTCACTTTTCCCCTGCTGATCCTCTCCCCCATCCCACCAGGGGGGAGCAAGCCAGTGGCTGCGTGGGGCCTGGCTGCCGGCTGGGCTTAAACCACGACGGGCAGGATGGGAATGGGTTTATTTCTTTGCTATTTTAATACAAGTATCCACATATTTCTGACCACTATTTCTCATAATAGTATAAAAAAAAAGAGATGAGTGGACTTGTAGCTGCTTTGAAACCCCTGCTGAAGCTTCAGGTTCCGGAGGACTGGTGGGCCCTCCCGCGCGGCGACGCGCTGCCTGTCGCACAGCCTTGGCTCCTCTCATCGGGGCGCGGGAGGCAGCTGGGAAGGAGCAGATCTGCAGGCCCACGGGGAGAAATGAAACATCCTGGATGGATGGCAGGTCAGGCCCATGCAGTTTCAGCTGAAGCTTTCCAGGCTGGTTTTGACCCGTTCCATTTCGTGTAGAAAACTGTAGAACTGGGGCAAAGTCAACTCTGCGGAAAAAAAGAGGCATCAAGTCTTAGATTTCACTTCCAACATTGGAAACGCCGTTCTGGTGCTACCGCAGAGCAACCCGTGTCCACCTCAGCTAGGCAGGACGGGACACCCTGGCCCTCGGCGGCTGCTCCTCTCCCTGGCCGGGCTGCGTGGGGCTCCGCGCTGGGATGCTCCGAAGAGCAGCCGGCACCCGGCGCTGTTTACTCTCCTCGTCTGCCGTGCTGCTCTGCCCGCTTTTCGCGGCTCCGTGCCGTATCTCTATTTACTTACGCAAAGCCATGAAGGCTGCCTGAAGGCCAGAGTTCCCAACTCCTCCCCGAGCGGGTGCGGTGGGGAGAGGCGAGGGCAGGAGCGGCCGCAGCAGCCCCCAGCGCTGCTCCCGCACCGACCCCACCGGGCCCGCACCCAGAGCTCCCCGACTCCACAGCGCCCGGCAGCTCCCGCTCCGCTTTCTCATACTCACACGCTTCTTTTCCAGAACTGTTCACTCACCTATATATACGTTTTCCATTTGGCCCCCTTTTTTAATCACCAGCTTCAGCTTGGGGGAAGAAAAGGCAGAGGTGTTTGAATTCAGAGCTGCATTCTGAGCACCACGGAAAGAGAGAAGTGCAGCAGTCTGCTGCGAGCGTCAGGCGGGCAGACTGCTGCAAAGCACACCCGTCTCTGACAGGCTTTTCGGGAAGCATCACTGCAGGAACGGATTCCTTGGGCATTGGGAGATCTCTGGAAGTCCTTCCGAACGATCGCGTGCCCCCTCCCTCCCCAAGGCAGCGTGACCTTGGCTAGGTTGGGCTTTCTGAACAGCTGTTCAGAGTGGGCTTCGCTCCTGTGGCACACGCTGGCTTCAGCAGACAAACGGCCGGCAGCGTGCCGGCTGTGGCTGGCAGCGGTGCTCAGCACTGGGGCAGAGGCACCGCCGCAGAGCCGGTTCCTCCGAGCTCTCGCTTTCCTCCCGCTGCTCTCACAGCCAGCCCTTCCCGCACGCCCGGTCGCAGCTCGTCCCGCAACCGCTCTGCAACCTGAGCTCTCTGGTGGAGGGGATTTACCTGCAGGAAGATGCTTCCCACTTTTTCCAGTTCGCTGCTCCCAGCAGTCACTGTGAGTCAGAAAGAAGAGAAGGGAGATAATCTGTTAGCTAAACTGCGAAAGAAAAAGTTAGTTAGCTGAGCGCTGCTGCTGGGTTTCCCAACCCATCCCACTTCTGTTTTAGCTCTGTTACCTCCGAACTTCCACTCCATATCTACCAGCTGGTTAATCATCAGCGTCTGCCCAACAGCCAGGCGTGTGAGGGTGGGGGAATGCACCTTCCACTGCAAGAGCAACAGACACACGAGCGGTCAGTTCAGGAGGCCTCTGCTTCTGTCACCTGTAATCTCAGCGTAAGTCAGAAACGGGGCAGGCCGATGGCAGAAGCCCAAAGTGGAGGCGTGCAAAGGGGCAAACTAATGCGGGCAGGAGGGCTTTCAAAGACGCTTGAGTCCTGCTAGGATTTCCATCTGCCTTGTCACTTCTGTAAATGAAACTCGCTGTTTTTGTTTTAACACCGGTCCAGCGTAACGATATCGCGCAAAGAGTCGTGTGTTGGTGCAACTGCGTGACCCCGGGGCTCCAAGCACGCAAAGCAGGAAAGCAGTCAAATGAAGCCACACAGAGGTGCAGGAATCACAACACCGAAGAGGGAGAGGCCACGGCAGACCAGGAGGATCATTAGACAGAGTGCTCCTCGTCAGTTATCTGAGGATCTTCAGTCCAGAATTCTGAGCTGGTTTGGCAGAAAATACCCAAAGCGCTGACACATTCCAGTAGCACAGCGGGGTTTTACAAGTTCCCACCCAAAGACTGTCATTTTGCTAGCTCAGAAACAAGCAAAAGATATATTAATACCTGTTCTGCAAAATAACTGGCTTTCT